>NC_138775.1:224845260-225290025 GCF_965119305.1 Pelophylax lessonae
TTATAAATTGAGACATAATGCTAAAGATACTGAAAATAGATTAAGGATTAAAATGCACTTTAAAATGGCCTATATCACAGATCTGCAGCCTTGCTACAGGTCTTTCTTCTCCATTCCCAAAGACCAGCAGGCATGCTGGTACATGTAATTGTATGGATTTAGCTTTTAAGGTTGTGCTGTTAACTGTTATCCCAAAAGACTGCTTAACCACCTGCTTTCGGTTCAACTAGCTACATGCCCAGCCAGACCATCTCCCCTTTATTTTAAGGCAGGGTATAAAAGTCCAGTTTTTTATTCCATTCAACAAGCTGGATGAATAAAAAAAAAAAAAACCTGACAGATCCCCTCATCAACACAAATGATGTGAGATGCAAGTATCTCCCCTGCTGCACTACTGGCTGGCAGCACTGATTGAATGCTGGGTTTCCAGCATGACCGTTCGACAGAAGCCGGTAATTAGGTCCTGCTGAACCGGACAATTGTGTGTCGATGTGTACCCTACATAAGCTGGGCTCTTTCTTTAGGCCTTGCATCCCTAGTGCCAGGTCCCTCAGTGATTTCCAAGAAGATTCTGAATGTACCCCCTGGTGCTTCCTTGTATTTCTGGCTTCCTAAGTGTTCCTAGTGTGCTCCCAGTACTTCCTCATGTCCCTGGCTTCCCCAAAAGATCCTAAGTGTGCCCCCCCCCCCCCCCCCCGGTGCATCCTTGTGTTCCTGGCATGATTCCCAGTGTATTCCCAGTACTTACTTGTGTTATTGTCTTCATGAGAAGATTCTTAGTGTACCCCCAGTGCTTCCTCATGTCCTTGGCTTCCTCAGAAGATTCCAAGTGTACCCCCCAGTAATTCCTTGTGCCCATAGATTTTTGAGAAGATTTCAAGAGCTTCATTATCTGTATACATATGTTATGACATTGTTGGTACAGTCATGCCTTGCATTTGTTTCTCATGCACTTTTCTATTTTTATTCATGTGTTCCATTTTTCTATTGTATTCATCTACATGGACTTGCTGTATGCCTATGTTTGACATTCAATAAAAATTTTTGTAAAAGAGAAGATTTCAAGAGACCGCTATAGTCCTTCTGATCCCATTATTCCTAGTGATGCTGCAGTGGGACCCCCCTTGTTCCTATGTCTTTCAGTCTGTCCCCAATGAATCTCAATATGTTCCCCTTTGCACCTGTACCCTTATACCTGTTGTGTCCTTTGAACGTTCCTGTGTCCATGTGTGCCTGTTTCCTTTGTGTACCTTTGCCAGTGTAGTGTTACCCCCAGAGGAGCCGCTGAATTGTTTTGTGATTTCTCTGCACACCTAAAGATGACACAACTTGCTCACCCAGCACTTACTGGCACACCTTGAAAAGAATTCATTAGGCCAAGTATAGCCTTAAAAGGAACAATTAGCAGCCCTTTTCCTCCTCTTCTGGGGTCCCCGGCTAGTGCTTCATCCTTCCAATTTCCCCCATAAGAAGCCGCTTCCTATGGGGAATGGACTGTTTGCATCTATTCAGACACAGCCTTCCTTAGCCCTGCTCCCTGCTCTCTGCTCACAGATTTTGACTAACAGCAGTTGGAGCCAATGGCACCCGCTGCTCTCAGCCAAGCCTGTAAGAGCAAGGAGAGGGGAGAAGAGCTGCTGCTGACGTGCACAGCGCTGGATAAAGATCACGCTCAGAGGAGTATTTAGGGGGACCTGGTGGGAAAGGGGTGACTATTATAAGGTTTTAAACCTTAATGCAGGGAATGCAACAGGGTAAAAAACCCTTTACTCTTACAAGCACTTTAAACACCTGCAGTGTTATGAATACCAGCAATTAACAGAACTAAACTTCATTTACCTAGCAAAAGTATAGAAAGACAGTCCTAACTCTCTATAACAATCCCAGTTTTATCCTACTGACTAGTGATTTGTAAAAAAAAAAAACTGTTTGTCGGCAAAGTTGGGGCCCTAAAGAAAGCACAGCAGTTCCCCAGCAGACAGCAGATTAAGTTGTATGATGTTAATCTCTTACCAGATCCAGGGTGTCCTTCTCTGGGTCTCCTGAAAAATGGTCTGATACAGTAAAAGTCAAGTTTAAGTCAAGACCACAAGAGCGGAAGTTGCTGTGATATCTCTCTTTCAATCCTGAGACAGTGCCTTGTTTCCTTCCCAAATCACGGTTAGCAGGCCATTATGGTAACACCAGAGTGATGCATGTTTGAAGTGTGTTTCCAAAACATGCGACAAAGCATGCATTATCTGTGTGGGTTGCCAAGCATTTGGAAACGCTCAGATGTGAATGCACAGCAATGCAAGCACGATGCCTGTTTGCAGCACGTCTCTGATACACAGATGCACAGATTTGAATGCAGCCTAATTGTTCATGACAACCCAATCACAACAAAATGTGCTATAAATGCGCCAAATGCGACACCCCACAAGTTCTTAAACTTCGTTGGGGCATTTGTCACGCATAGGGCAACCCATTCAAGTTAATGGACTGCCCTATGCGTGTCACACGTTTACGCATGAAAAATGCACAAAAATGCAAGCAGGACTGTGCTTTTATGATACGTTCAGGTGTGAATGAAACCTGCTTGGGAGGAGACTTTTTAGCCAGCAAAGATGAGCTGGGAGGAGAGATAAGGAATAAAAAAAACACTGATTTCATTAAATCCTCTTAGGAAATGCTTCTTATCCATGCTGATGCCACTTCTGTGAGTTAACATTGAAGTCTATGGGGCTGAAATCGCACACCGGAGTGGCACCAAAGTAGTGCAGGAACCTTTTTCCAAAATCTCTGAATGCTGAGTGTCATTCTTTAGTAGTATTCTGCTGCGCTTCCTACTGAGTATTGTAAAATAAAGTGCTAATATGCCATGACACTTAATAACGCATAAATCAAAATGTGCATAAATTCATATACCATGTGAAAAAAATTCATCAATATACAAAGATAAAATAAAATTCATCAGTATAAACGTGAAATCAAAATGAAAAACTCTATGCACTCCATAAATTCAAAAAATAAGCATGTAGCCAGTGGAAAAAGTGCAGGAAGATACGTTTATCCTGATAAGTTTTATTTTTTAACCTTGTATATTGATGAGTTTTTTTTCACATGGTATATGAATTTATGCATATATTGATTTATGTGTTATTAATTGACAGGGCACATTAGCACTTTATTTCACAATATTCAGTAAGAATACTTCTAAAGTTTGGCATCAGGGTACAGCTACCATTAATGCTGCAGCTTCCTAGAGGTGGATAACTAGTGGATTCTACATTACCCACATGCACATTCATTTTTTTATTCATTTTTCACAACTTGGTAGGGTTTTTCACACTCTGCACTAGTGACATTTATAACACATTAGCTGAGTGCCATTGATTAGGACTGGCACCATTGAAAACAATGTGATTTCTCTCGTCAAGTGATTCTGTGCAACTCAAGTCGCTTTCTAAGTTGCACTAGTGAGCCTTAACTTTAGATCAGCAACTAAATACAATTGTTTCCATTTGTTCCCCACTGTACAGCCATGGCCAAAAGTTTTGAGAATGATGCAAATATTATTTTTCACAAACTCTGCTGCTTCAGTGTTTTTGGATCTTTTTGCCAGATGTTACTATGTATATGTATAGGGGATATGATCAACATGTATAAATACATAAGGGGTCCATATAGTGAACTTGGTGTTGAGTTGTTCACATTAAGGTCAACACAGAGGACAAGGGGGCACTCTTTAAGTCGAGAGGAAAACAGATTTAGTCTCAAAATACGGAAAGGTTTCTTCACCGTAAGAGCTGTGAAAATGGGAATTAGATTCCCTCCAGACGTGGTTCTGGCTAGCTCACTAGATTGCTTTAAAAAAGGCCTGGATTATTTCCTGGGGGTACTTAATATAAGTGGGTACTAATATTTATAGGTAAAGTTGATCCAGGGTATATCCGATTACCTCTCGGGGGATCAGGAAGGAATTTATTTCCCCTGCTGTAGCAAATTGGATCATGATTTGCTGGGGGGTTTTCGCCTTCCTCTGGATCAACTGTGGGTATAGGATTGTGTATATGGGATTTAATGGTTGAGTTCCCATTACTGTTTTTTTTTTTTTTTTTTTTATTGGTTGAACCAGATGGACTTGTGTCTTTTTTCAACCTGAGTAACTATGTAACTACAGTATGTAACTATGGTATACTGAAGTATAATTACAAGCATTTCATAAGTGTCAAAGGCTTTTATTGACAATGACATAAAATGTATGGAAAGTGTCAATATTTGCAGTGTTGACTCTTCTTTTTCAAGACCTGCAATTCGGCCTGGCATGCTGTCAATCAACTTCTGGGCCACATCCTGACTGATGACAGCCCATTCTTCCATAATCAATGCTTGGCATTTGTGGGGGGGTTTTTGTTCGTCCACCTCTTGAGGATTGACCAAAAGTTCTCAATGGGATTAAGGCTGGCCATACATGATACAATTTTCTTTCAGTTTTCTGTCAGATTTTCTTGAAATTTACCTTCAAGAATGTAGTACGAAGGCTTGCCTAATTGGATACAAGTGAATGTGTTGTTTAGCTTTGACCTCACATTATGTGGTTTGTGGTAGATCTGACAGAAAATTGTACAACAAAAGTTGGACATGTATGGCCAGCCTAAGGTCTAAGGAATTTCCTGGCCATGGACCTAAAATTTTCGATGTTTTGTTCCCCAAGCCACTTAGTTATCACTTTTGTCTTATGCTAAGGTGCTCCATCATGCTGGAAAAGGCATTGTTCCTCACCAAACTGTTCTTGGATGGTTGGGAGAAGTTGCTCTCGGAGGATGTTTTTGTACCATTCTTTATTCATGGAAGTGTTCTTAGCCAAAATTGTGAGTGACCCCCCTCCCTTGGCTGAGAAGCAACCCCACACATGAATGGTCTCTGGATGTTTTACTGTTGGCATGACACAGGACTGATGGCAACACTCACTTTCTTGGGCACCCTTCACAATTTTTCAAGGCAAAAAGGGACTTTGCAATTAATTGCAATTCATCTAATCATTTTTCATACATTCTGGAATATATGCAAATTGCCATCATAAAAACTGAGGCAGCAGACCTTGTGAAAATAATATTTGTGTTATTCTCAAAACTTTTGGTCATGGCTGTATGCTTTACTGATATTCAAAAACAGGCTGAAGACAGGGATCTTTATTTCCATGTGTCTGTTTTCAGTACTATTTCATTAATTACATAGTAAAATCATGCAAAAGAGAATGACGACGGCTCTTAGGAAAACAAAGGACAAATGTATGAAAGAAGCTCCAGATATTCATCCAAAGAAGGCACTGCAACCTTAGACAGGTACATTTTGTATTCTATATTCTATTACTATTGATCTAGAATAGACTAGATTTATGTTTTGTGTTGTATCACTCATACAGTAACCGTTTATCGGGACTGGTAGAGATGATGCCTGCAGAAGGGAATCTGAAACTGATGACACACATTAGGGCTCGTTCATTATACTGTACATGCATGAAAACTGATGGGAAAACTGCACAGATTTCACTTACAGGGCATACATCAGTTTAGGATCAGTTTTCATGTGCGTTTTAATCAGTTTTTATGTGTGTCAGTTATGTGCCCCGTTCACACCACAGTGTTGATGTCACGTCAGTTTTTTTTTTTTTTTTCTGTGCAGAAAACTGCATACATGTTGCAGATTCCTGCGCAGAAAAATGCGCATGTGATACCATTGTTGTGGTGTGAACAGGGCACATAGAGAACAATTGTTTTTTGTTTTTTTTTTATCCTTGCAGAACACATGTAGAAAAATTGACGTCTCTGAACATGGTGTGAGCAAGACCTTACATCAGTGCCAGTCACCTGCCTGCGGTCGACCAGTAGAGCGCAAATGATGGGTTGCTGACCCCGCATTACATTGTACAAAATATCCTGTAGATACACACTCGACTATGTATGCAAGTGGTGCAAACGGACCTTCAGCATTTATCATCACTGTTCAGGCTGGGTTCACACTGCTCTGACATGACTTTTGATCCAACTTTGCCCTGCAACATTGGTCAGACATCAGTCTGACTTTAATGAACAGGATCCGACTTGAGATGAGTGCAACTTGGGTCTGGTATGGATTTGTTTTTTGTTTTGTTTTTAACATTTTTTGCAGTACCAACATTGCCTCTGACCACAAGTTGCATGTCACAAGTCGGATCAGTTGAGATGCTGATCTGACTTGGATACAACTTCAATGATATTCAATGGGCTGAAATCGGACTTAAGTCGGACAAAAGTAGGGCAGGAACCCTTTCCAAAGTCGGACCGACACAATCTCATAGGGATTCACTGATTTATACTGTACAAGTCATGCGACATGTGCTCTCAAAGTCAGAGCGAATCTGGCACCAGTGTGAACCGGGCCTCAGACATGAAATAGACAAATACAACGTAATATTGTTACTTTTGAATCTACTCTGCTTCAGTCATCTGCAGATCAAGGGGATAAGCTTATATCTGCAGATAATGTCAGTTAAACCAACACAAGTTAAAAAAAAAAAAACATTTTTTCCATAAAATGTGTCTATTTAACCCATTATTATCACTTAGGTTACTCTGTCAAATCTCTAATTAGCTCCCTATCCACCTTCACTCTTTAACTATTGTTAATTTTTTTAAATTGGATTTAACAAATTTTTAATTTATTAAATTTGATTTTTTGTTTTTGTTTTTTGGGGTTTTTTTTGGTTTTTTTATTAAGCCATTATTATTTAAACTTTTTTTTGTTTGTTTTTATTGATCATTCAAAATGAACAATTAAAAACAAACAAAAAAAGTATAAATAAAAATAGGTAATTATTGTGTACATGAACAGTAAATGAACAATAAAAACAAACAAAAAAAGTTTAAATAATAATGGATAATTATTGTGTCACATTTAAAAGAGCTTAATTGAAAGTAAAAAAAAAAAAAAAACATTATTTCTGTTGTAAATAACCTTGCAATGCTTTGTAACAGAGTCATAGTTTTAGCATCATTTTCAAAAAAAAATTACAGAATAGAAATTATATGTTTATTCTACAGCAACGCCATTTTTTTTTCTTTTTATGAAAAATGGTAAATTTTAGCTTTGTGACTTTAATGTCTAGAAATTGTATAGGAAAACGTTTTGGAAAACAACATTATGAAAAGAAAACGTGTTTGTCCTTAAAAAGCAATATATAGTATGTGTTACTTTGTTATTTTTAAAGTGGTTCTAAAGGCGGAAGGGTTTTTTAATCTTAATGCATCTCGATCCAAGGATGTTGCACAAGAGACTCTCCTTCCTTATTGGCTGAGACACAGCAGTGGGCACCATTGGCTCCCGCTGCTGTCAATCAAAGTCAGTGAGCCAATGAGGAGAGAAAGGGGACGAGAGAATGGACACACAGAGTAAAGGCTTGTCTCAGGTGCCCCTATAGCAAGCTGCCAGCAGGAGGAAGGGAGGGACCAGGAGCACCTGTGAGGGACCCAAGAAGAGGAGGATCTGGGCTGCTCTATGCAAAACCACTGCACAGAGCAGGTAAGTATAACATGTTTGTTATTTTTAAACAAAAAAAAGAGACTTTACAATCACTTTAAGTAATGTTATTGCCGAATAAAGAAAACCACAGCAGAAATATAAAATCTGCTCTGGTCTATAAGGGAATGTAATGGTGTGACAGGGGAAGTGGTTCAAGACCCAGGACACCTCTATGTACAGTACTTTTAGAATATCATGGCAAGGGGGTGTCTTTTTCTTGCAACCCATATCATTAGTTTTCTCCTCCTTTTTCCTTTATGATTCACCTTATGTTGCTCTGTTTTGATATTGCACTGGCCTGCCATTACTTCTCTGTATCTGTGCTGACACACATCATAAACCAAAGAACCCAGATTCACAAAAGGTTCCTCATACAAATCCACTGTTTACATTCCATCTTGTATTGTCCGCCCTAATTAAAGTGATTCTAAAGGATGGAATTAAAAAAAAAAAAACAGTGATACTTATGTAGCACTGTCCCCGTGGGGCTTTCTGTGTGAAGACTTCTTGGACCTCTTCTGATTACTTGCAGACAGTCACTTAGGGACAGTTCACTCATCCATCCTTACTCCCAGTTGCTCGTTAATCAATAAACAGTCCAGGGGTTTTGGTTTTTGGTATTTATTGTGGAACTTGGATGGGAGAAGCGAATAGTGGTATACTCCTACTTGAACTATTTACAATTGATAATGACAATTCTCACTTGGGCTCATCAGATTACTTGTGGAAGCAGTCACGCTGCTTTAACCACTTTACCACCGGAGGATTTTCCTGCTAAAAGACCAGGGGTTATTTTGCGATTTTTTACTGCGTGACTTTAACGGACAATCGCGCGGTCGTGCGACGCTGTACCTAAACGAATTTCACGTCCTTTTTTTCCCACAAACAGAGCTTTCTTTTGGTGGTATTTGATCACCTGTGCGATTTTTTGATCACGCGCTATAAACAAAAAAAGAGCGTAATTTTTGCAAAAACAACAATATTTTTCACTTTTTTTTATATGAAATTCCCCCAAAAAAAAATGTAAAAATCAAAATTTTTTAAAATTTTCGGCCAATTTGTTTTACGCTACCTATGTTTGGTAAAAAAAATCGCAAAAAGCGTATTTTGATTGGTTTGCGCAAAAGTTATCGCGTTTACTAACAAAGGGAAAGATTTTTGTCATTTTTGGTGTTTTTTTTTTTAACGAGTAATGGCGGCGATCTGCGATTTTTTTTGCGGTACTGCGACATTGTGGCGGACAGATCGGACCCTTGACTGACATTTGTGACACTTTTGGGGGTACCAGTGACATTACTGCAGTAATCAGTGCTATATATATGCACTGTTACTGCAAAAATGACACTGGCAGGGAAGGGGTTAACAGTATTGGACAGGGAGGGGTTAAGTGTGTCCTAGGGGCGTGATTCTAACTGTGCAGGGACAGGTCTACTAGTGTAAAAACAAAGATCAACAGTTCTACATAGTAGAACTGTTTGATCTTCACTTTTACACAGGGAGAACTGACAGGTGGCTTGTTTACACAAGCCGCTCTGTCTTTCTCCCGCTGTACCGACGATCGTAGTGTGACCGGCGGACATCGGGTCCGCCAGTCACACTCCCGCACTCCTCCGTGAACGAGCCGAGGCGGGCGCGCGCCTCAGCGGGCGCGCGCCCGCCCGCTATTGGCTCTGGAAGGAGTGACAGGCGAGCGACGTAGACCTACGTCACTCTGCCTGGCCGGGGCTGACTGCCGCAGTAAATATACTGTGCGCAGTCGGCAAGCGGTTAACCATACTGCCACTGGTATTGAAGAGTTAAGTCTTCTTGCTCTCTCCAGCAGCGGACTTGATACAACTACATAATCTTCAGGACACTCTCTAGAATCCCCTTGACTGAAACCCGTCCACTGACTCTTCTAGCTGAAAAGATGGTCCTCATAGGACAGGCCCCATGACACAGATCTGTACTCACTGTATGCAGAATCAGATCCTTTCCAGTGTCTCCCTTCTAGTCAGCTCTGCAGGACATCCGGGTTAAGCTCCTCTCTCACTATCAGGCCCTCAGATCGACCACCTGAGGCCGCATGGCAACTTCTACAGAGGAGGGGCAGCGGCCCCCTCCCTCAGGGACCCCTCTCTCCAGCTGAAAGACCCCCAAGCACATGTGCCCTTGGCATTTATATAGTATCGTTGTGAAAAAAAGAAAGTGCGCTAGGTCTGTGATAAGCTGCTACCAGAAAAATAATGTGAAATGTCAAAAATGGGTGGTGCGCTTTATCAATAAATGTGAATGCATAAACTGTGCATGAAATAAATGTGCAAATCAATATACAAACATATAAGGCACATATAACAAAATCAAAGTCCCAAAATTTTCTTGATGAGAATCCAAATGAATATTCAGTGACTGATGTAAACTGGTGATGACAAATCAAAAGTAACAGTGATTCCCTCCACCAGTGTGAATTCCTCCTTACCGGACGGATAAAATAAGTGCTCCTCTATACAAATATTAGATGTCTGTGCTCAAGCCCAAAAAAACGATCCGTGTTCACCACCGTGCATGCTTATAAGCCTGCTTGGCCCCTTACCAGATCGATATGGAAAAGCACTTTGCCACAAATTCCTGGACCGCAATGGCTGTCTCTCAAAATGTCCAAGCAACCGTAGGGAGGACTCGGCAGGAAGATGGTATCATCCAACAATTGCATGTAAGAGAATGACCGCTATAGTGCATTACCTTTTAAAAATTATTTATTAAAAGAAAGATACACTTACAAGTATGCGGATTAGACACAGCGAATGAATGTAGAGGAGCAATGAGGAATTCTAATGAGCCCGGGTCCGGCTGCAGCTCAGATCCCGAGCGACGTCGTGACGGCACGCCTCCTGTCTAACGCGTTTCCACCGATTGGTTATCTTCTAATCCGCATACTTGTAAGTGTATCTTTCTTTTAATAAATAATTTTTAAAAGGTAATGCACTATAGCGGTCATTCTCTTACATGCAATTGTTGGATGATACCATCTTCCTGCCGAGTCCTCCCTACGGTTGCTTGGACATTTTGAGAGACAGCCATTGCGGTCCAGGAATTTGTGGCAAAGTGCTTTTCCATATCGATCTGGTAAGGGGCCAAGCAGGCTTATAAGCATGCACGGTGGTGAACACGGATCGTTTTTTTGGGCTTGAGCACAGACATCTAATATTTGTATAGAGGAGCACTTATTTTATCCGTCCGGTAAGGAGGAATTCACACTGGTGGAGGGAATCACTGTTACTTTTGATTTGTCATCACCAGTTTACATCAGTCACTGAATATTCATTTGGATTCTCATCAAGAAAATTTTGGGACTTTGATTTTGTTATATGTGCCTTATATGTTTGTATATTGATTTGCACATTTATTTCATGCACAGTTTATGCATTCACATTTATTGATAAAGCGCACCACCCATTTTTGACATTTATATAGTATCCCAGCATGCACCAATGCACTTTCCTCTGCCAATTACCGGGGCTGTACTAAATTCCTGTGCACTCATTTGCCAGGTTTCCTCCCACTGTCCAATATGCCTCCCTAATGGACCAGTGTGAAACACTTCAGACAAACTGAGCTGCACCTGAGCACCATGAGCAGACCTCACTAGCAGATCCTGCTCTCTGGTAGGCAGAGAACAATATAGATTTACCTGGCAGTCTTTCTGGTAAGCAGAAAAGATCCAAAACTATATTCTCTCTCTCTCTAACACCTACCTAGGGAGGTGCTACACTTACCTGCTCTGTGTGCAATTGTTTTGCAGAGAGCAAGCCTCTTGGTATGGGGACACTCGAGCAGGCTTGCCCCTGAAGCCGCATTTCTGTGTCATGCACAGAGCGTGGCTCACCCCCACTGCTGTATTAGCCAATGGAGAGAGACAGGCGCGGGAGAGCCACTGTTCTCATGCACATCACTGTATTGAGATGGGGCTCAGGTATGTATAAGGGGGGCCTGGGGGGGGAGCTGCACCCAGGAGGTTTTTTAACTTAATGCATAGAATGTCCATACCATAGTCAAAGCTATGGTATTCCCAGTAGTAACCTATGGCTGTGAAAGTTGGACCATAAGGAAGGCTGAACACTGAAGAAATTATGCTTTTGGAGAAGACTCTTGAAAGTCCCTTGGGCGGCAAGAAGTTCAAACCAGTCAATCCTGAAGAAAATCAATCCTAAATATTCACTGGAAAGACAGATCCTGAAACTCAAATACTTTGACCACCTAATGCGAAGAGAGAACTCATTGGAAAAGACCCTCATGCTGGGAAACATAGCAGGAAAAAGGAGAAGAGGGCGACAGAAAACAAGATGGATAGATAACATCATCGAAACAATGAACATGAAGTTAAGCAAGCTCTGGGAGGCAGTGGAGGACAGAAAAGCCTGGCGCGCTATGGTTCATGAGGTCACGAAGAGTCGGACACAACTAAACGACTGAACAACAACAACAAAAACCTTCTGCCTTTAGGACCACTTTAAGCAGCATTGTAAGTTGTTATCTGTGATTGTCTTTCATTGTTAATAAAAACCCCCCTTGAATAAGATCTGGGTCTAATACAATCTATTTTACAAAAACGTATGGAACAAAGTTCAGGAAAGGTGTCTGTTTCTAGAACACAATTCCTGGGGTGATGACAACAGTTACTGCAACTGGAGACCTGGCGCACTTTATAGATGATCAGGGACACAAGCCCTGGGTGATATTGTCTACCAACACCCCTTGCTTTCGTGTAGTGCCAAAACATATTGAGTGCTGAAAAAAAATACAGTGGAAATGCCTTTAGCGCAGCAAACAAAGTTCAGGAAAAACAAAATTAAACACAATTTTCCTAGCAACTGTAGACTTTATTTGTCTATGAAAAGTGATAGAGCATGAATGCAGAATGCAGAATCCATGAGGTTCCCATAACACACAGCCTGTGTCACTAGAAGCTTTGATAACCCTGCAAGCAGTGCAGGGAGGGGGTGGGTGGGTTGTCTTGTAAACACAGCAGAGAGGGACTCTTACTGTTCAAACATATAGCGATCGGGTGAATTCTCAATATTTAAATCCATTTGAACAGTACAAAACAATTAAAACAACTAGGTCAAACTGGAAAAAATGGTTGCTGCAACCTACTTGTGTATTTTACTAAAAGCTTTATGTTTTTTTTTTTTAAATATCATTCATTGTACATATTTGAATCCCGATTTTTACATTTTGGGTCAATTGAAACTGCAGGCAGGTTTATTAATACCTTGGATAGGCTTATCGTGTAAACTTATTTTGTAGAAAACACAAGAAATCAGTTTTAGAATTTTTCTTTCTTTTGTTTGTTAGAAGCAAAACTGCACCCTTTTTATAAAATGATTGAATCACTTTGGGACCTTTAAACATTCTTACATGAGATGAGAACGTGTCCTTGTGCACATTTAGTTGTGCAGCCATGCTAACTTCAAATGCACCACTGGCAGTTTCATTTCCAGTCCTGCGGTTATTTTACAATTCCACGAATAGCAAATTCTAGAAACTCTTTAGTAATGACCTTTATAAAACTGCTTTATCTACATATTCCACATGTTTCAGAATAGAATTTATTGACAAAAAAAAAAACTGGCAGGCCTTTTTTTGTTTGTTTTTATTAATTTATTACAGGTAATTTTATAGTGCCATCAATTCACCTAGCGCTTTACATACAATTCATTTACATCAGTCCCTGTCCTCAAAGCGCTTACAATCTAGCACCCTCTTCTCATATAATTACTGTAAACACACATATTAGGACCATTTTAGTTAGAAGCCAATTAAAGAAGAACATCAGTCTTCTTTTAAAAAAATAAATAAAAGTCAGCAGTTACAAATACTGTAAAAATAAGGTACCTATCAGTGCCTGGGGTCAAGAGCTGTCTTTGCTGGGCACTGGCACGGACATTTTGGAAATGGGAGCAAACTGTGACTTCCTGAGAATTCATGGCCTGCTCCCCACATGCACAAGATTGTGTGGCACTGTGGGGCCGGTCCTGCATCCTCCTGGAACATCTGATGTGTCCCAGAAGGCTGTGAGCAGGGGGCTTGCCCATTAACTGCACATCGTTCTTGCCTAGGTGACAACTGGGACAATGGGAGAGGGTACATGTTAAAAAAGGCTACCCACTCACCGTGAAAAAAAAAAGTCAAAAGAGTTAAGGCCGGGGGTGGGAAGTTGAATAAGCAGCACTTTCACTTTTGAATGAGGTCTGCTTTACCTTTCCAATATGTCTTTGGTATGTGGGAGGAAACTGGAGTACCAGGCTGTAAGAAACCCAGAACAGCATGCAAACTCCATACAGATAGAATTCTGGTCAGGAATCAAACTGAGGACCCCAATGCTGCAAGGCAGAAGTGCTAAACATATAGCTAATGTGCTGCCCACTATCTTCAGTATTAAAGAGATAAATACAGCAGAAGAAAAACTGTACCAAGTTTGTTGTAACCAAAATCGTGATAAATCAGGATAATCATGGATAACTGAGACCCAGCAGAAGTCATTAGTGCTATAGCACAACGATAGGGAAATGTAATATAGTGTACAATTCATAGATGTTACCACAAGAGCTTAGTTATATAAAAATTGAAAAGGGCTATACTATACTACTAATAGTATGCCAGTTCCATTGGTCAAAGTGGACTCACAAGGACAGAGAATAACTGGGTTGATAGAAGGATGTGGGAGAAGAAGAGGATGACTTAAAAAAAGGAGAGGGAAAGGAAGAGGAAAAGGGGAGGTTGCTTGGTAATGGGAAGGTATCTACAGGGGAGTGATTGCAAG
This sequence comes from Pelophylax lessonae, assembly GCF_965119305.1. NCBI lineage: Eukaryota > Metazoa > Chordata > Amphibia > Anura > Ranidae > Pelophylax > Pelophylax lessonae. The sequence goes on from NC_138775.1 coordinate 224,859,605, forward strand.
ACCTACAATACTGGTGGTGATTTATTAACAGGAAATAGGCAGTTCACTTTGCAAGGGAATTCGCCCCACAGTTAGTGAATGTGGTGAAGTTTCACTTTGTAAAGAATACCAAATCACATGCAAGGAAAATTTTTAAAAAGTCAGTTTTTACTTGCACATGACTGGATGATGGAAGTCAGCAGAGTTTTCCTCATACGCTAAGCTCTCGGATAAATTCCAATGCAAAGTGCTAAATCTATCTCATTAACTGTTAAATTTATTTAAATTTTTAGTAAACTCCATATGTTCATAGAGTCATTTATCATAGCTGATAATATCCTAATGAACACTGATTAGGACATTCTCACTTCTCAGTGATGTCGATACCTAAGCTATTACTAGCTTAAATGCTGTACACAGAGTGGCTAGAAAACAAAGCTGATTTTTTAAGTAGTCCAGTTGCTAATTGAGAAGATTTTCTAGTGCCCTGGTGCCCAACCTGAGGCCCGAGGGCCTCATGCAGCCCTTTGGCACATTTGTGCAGCCCTTGGTGTCATGAATCTACACAGTAATGTTTCATGCTCTGACTGTCTGCTTACCTCCCTGGTCTGTGTATCAGCTTTAGGGACCGTGCTCTCACACCTGTGTGTTTAAGTAATCTTCTCTCTTCATGGCTCCACCCCAGCCTCTAACAGGAAACACTATATTAACCCGCACACTGCAAGCCAGCTTTGCCAGAGCAACAATTGTGTGAAGGCTTCCCTGAGTGGTTCTTGCCGTGTGCTCTACATCTGATCTCCGTGTACTGACTTTTACCTTGTTCACCTTAATATCCCTGTCTGCTTGTTGCCCTGACCTTTGGCTCCTCCTTTTGACCATCCCTGTCTGCTTGTTGCCCCGACCTTTGGCTTGTTCTCCCGACTATTCCTTGTTGCCCTGGACTGGTGCTTCCTCTCCATCCACCAGAGCCAGCCGTGAGCATGAGCTGGGAGACCCTGGGGGCCGCGACCTGGAGTCAGCTGCAGCCAAGTCCATCCTCACCAGCAGAGGCTCTGGTGAAAACTCGCTGGCTCTTAGACTCCGCGCCCACGGGAATCTTATGCTCTAGCTCCCTGTCCAGGACCATGGCTGCAACCCTGTGTAGCTCCTTCTCTGAGTCATCGACCCTAAGCAATTAGCTGTTGGGTTTACAACTGCCACAGTGCGTTCCCCGTCACTTGGTCCTGCAGGTGACGCTGACACTTGGGTCCCCTGAAGTTTCTCTTTTGCCCTGTTATAGTACTGATTCTAGCAGCCTCATGTAATGTCTCCAGTCTATCTGTTTTATTAAAAATGTCCTCAGTCTCTGACCATCTCTTGTATTATGTCCATAGTCTTTGACAATCTCTTCTATTAAGTCCACAGTTTTTGATCATCCCTTTTATGTAGTCTGCAGTCCCTGACTGTCTCTTGTATTATGTCTGCAGTCTATGACGATTCTTGTGCCATGTCTGAAATCTTTTACCATCTCCTGTATCATGTCACAAAACTCTTACCATCTCTTGTATCCTGCCATTAGTATTTGGCTATATCCTGTTATGTGTCTGCTTTCTCTGACACTGAAAATTCACTAAATTTTATGTGCAGCCCTTGATGCTGGGGGCACTTGAGGCCTCGGATATCAAAAAAGTTGACCACCACTGTTCTAGTGGTTCTAGTCTAGTGGATCTCAAAGTATGCCTAAGATGGGGTAGACTAATCAGTAGATTCTAATAAACACAATTTTATCTTGGAAAGTGTCGTGGAAATTAATATACGCTTGATGAAAAAATAACTCTGTTGTGCTAATAAGTGCACTTGTGGATATTAATATATGTCAAGTGGAATAAATCCCGTTGTGCTAAACAGCACAGTTCGCAGCTCTTTTGTATAAGGCATTGGAGAGCTCTCACCATCCTCAGAGACACAGACACAAACAGGCTGGTTCAGTTTGGAAGTTCCCAAATTGGCCTGTGATGAACAATCGTCCTTGTTTTTTTATGGGGCAATAAAAGAACAGAGACAGGAAGTGATGGCTACACCACATCAGCCAATGGCACACTTGTATACATTCAAATGTACAATAGAAATGGGAGTGCATGTACATGAACCAACTTAAGCTGTGTGCAGGAGTTTCCAGCTGGTCTGTATACAATGGAACCAGCATGGATTCTCATGAACACCACCATGCCAGTACATACGCATACACTCACGTCATAACCTGTTAGAGTGAATCCTATATAATATAGTTCATAAAAACCATATTTGATAGTGACTATGCTACTATTTCAGTAAATGAGACCAAATCTGCAAAGAAAAATAGCAGCAGTATTTCAATCATGCGGATCAAGCATAATAGAAAGCTACCAGCCATTATTCCAGCAAAAGGGCAGATATTTATCAAAACGATAATAATTCCACATCACAAACATATCTCCGCCAATGAATATCGAGGCCCCTGCTGGCTGATATACCTTGTGGAGTTTGCATCTCACTGCCATAGATCCGGATCGGCATTCTCTCCAGCGGTAGCCGCTCAAAGCGCCTGCTGTTCAGGAGATCAGGTGAGTGGTATGCAGTTTCCATTCAATGGAAGGTTTCCACAACTACAGGTCTTTCCTCAATGCCAGTTAAAGCCATATTCATTGTGCATAGCGATTACCGGTAAACTGACACTGGGAGACATACTGGCAATTTAAATAAAACACTTCCTGGAAAATGTCCACACAAATATTAATAAAATTTCCACAACAGCCCATTCTCTTTGTCATATACTCCCATGTGTCCCTCAATGAATCTTGATCTTCTTCTTTGAAATAAACAGAAAAACAATCCATTTCAAAGAGTTAAAAAGAAAGATAACGGGTCAAAAGGAAACGAATGTTGACACATAGGTTCCATTCCTCGCGAGGGGACTCAGAGGGAGGACATGACATGAAGGGACGCATTGATCGTCGGTCGGACTGGGATCCTTGGTATCTGATGCAGGGGTAGGGTTTCGGGGCGTCTTGTCTCAGCGAAAGGATGTGTTCATCTGATTGGGCTTGGGTGACTCAGTGGACCAGATAACAGGACAATTTCACTATGGCATATAGTAGGAATAGAAACAAAAACAACATAAGTATATATACTCCTATTTCCTTCAACTAAGATCCAATGGAGAACAAGAAATCCACAAAACCTCCAAAAGCTCTAAAAAGATTACAACCTTCGCTAGCTATAGCTCTGGATCTGCCTTGCAGTGAAGTTACCTCATCCATATGGGCCTGAACCTTATTACTGGTGTCTGTAATTCCAGGTACAACAGTCGTCTCCTATGAATTCACAGAAACCCCCCTTGGAAGTGAAAAGATAATCTAGTGCCATTTTCTCCTGTTGTACTAAAGTCTTCATTTGTCTCTGCTCTTGAGTAATTTCCCTACAGCTTTAACGGTTTCATTGAACATCTCATCCACAATGGATGAGAAATTATTCAACCATTTCATCAGCTCGATCCCCCACCCAGTCCAAGCCGGGAACCATGCCCATGCCTGATCGCGAGAAGAAAACAGTTCTCTGCAAGTCCCGCCTTGCACCCTTGCCCTCCTTCGCAATAACAGATCCTCACGATCAGCAGCAATGTATGATGTGGGTATGAGCTTCACTAAAGCACACAATCCTTTCGCATTTGGGGGCACTACCTTATAAGCTGAAGAACCACACAAAAAGTAATAGGGACCTGTCAACACCGTAAATGAAAAATCGGTCACAGGCACTTAGGAGTAACATAATAGACTGAGGGATTGCTCTCTTAGTCTGTACATCGCAACTGTCCTTCCAGCAGATATAATCTGGTCTTTTGGCGTCATTAAAAATACCAGGAGTTTCATTGGTGAGATTGACTGTTGTACCTGTCCCACATGTTGTAGATACTACCTAATTGTCCCGATACCCAAATTGGATTGGCCAGCAAAGAGCAAGAGTCAGGGCTAACATTAAAACTATAACTGATGTTACCCTCTAGGAATGTGTCATTAAATTCTATGGACAAGTGTCTCCTGGTTGTCTTCCTGTCAATACCAACGTCTGCCATTGCTGGGGTGTAATAGCTAGATGGGGGGTTTGGAGCACATCCAGCAATTAGTTCTGTTTGCCGCCTTAGCCAGCTGAAGTTGCATTTTAAACAGTAGGTTGGGATGCTTGCTGTTCATCATTACCCTTGCTAAAATACCCTAAGCTAAAAACATAAATAAAAACAATACCGCTCATTATCATTCTTGGACAGAGTTGAACAGGTTTTTGCAGTGGCTGGCATGGATCCAGTTAAGCTTCAAAGAAGTTGGCGTTATTAGCTGAACCTGGTATGGCTCAGCTCCAATTCCGTCCTTTGATGTTTCCTCACAATGACCCAGTCACCTGGTTGAATGGTTGAACAGAATGTACACCGGTTATCATGCCAGGGCCTGGGAGAGACTCCCGAACCCTATGATGGACAATAAAAGATGGCAATAAAAGAACAGAGACAGGAAGTGATGGCTACACCACATCAGCCAATGACACACTTGTATACATTCAAATGTACAATAGAAACGGGAGTGTATGCGTGTGTACTGGCATGGCTGTGTTCATGAGAATCCATGCTGGATCCATTGTATACAGACTAGCTGGAAACTCCTGCACACAGTTTCAGTTGGTTCATTTACATGCACTCCCATTTCTATTGTACATCTGAATGTATACAAGTGTATCATTGCCTGATGTGGTGTAGCCATCACTTCCTGTCTTTGTTCTTTTATTGCTTTTATAAACGAGGCTGATTGTTCATCACAGGACAATTTGGGAACTTCCAAACTGAACCAGCCTGTTTGTGTCTGTGTCTCTGAGGATGGTGAGAGCTCTCCAATGCCTTACACAAAAGAGCTGAGAACTGTGCTGTTTAGCACAATGGGATTAATTGCGCTTGGCATATATTAATATCCAAAAGTGCACTTATTAGCACAACAGAGCTATTTGTGTATCAAGCGTATATTAATTTCCACGACAAAAGCCCCACCATATATTTTTAACATTTCTTGACGAAGGCTCAGGAAGGTTATGTGAGGTGGAGTTTTTAGAAGAACCAATGTTTTTCTAAAGATTTGTAGATATAAATGTGCATGTGGTAAATGTAAATCTGCCAATCAAAAACTGTTACTACTTTTTGAAGTATAGTTTGCAATATACATGTACATGGGGGGGATCAATATTCTTCTATTTCTATTCTTCTATTCTTCTATTACATGTTCAGCTTTCCTTCGATGCTTGATTAACATAAAATTACAATGCTTTGCTTCCTAGTACATTTTTTTCAGTAACAACTCATTTACTCTGGCTTTGTTTTTATTTTTCTCAAGAATTGTTCTGCACCGTACAAGACTCCATTTGGTTCACCTATATGGGAAAATTTAGGTCGACATACCAAAATGCATAATGCACAGTTATTTTTACAGTACAAATCATTTTAGTGTTTCTACTTGAAACCTTGGCTTTTGTCACATGCAGTTTTTACTGCACCGAAAGAAGCAGCAAATGACTGTGCACCTACTATGGAGAAGCCCTTGCAATTCTTACAATAGGATCTATAATGCAGCCCATTGATGATTTGATTTTCTTTTCTTCCACCACGGCCCCCCGCATTGCTATTATGTTCTTCCGGCAGGGAGGTGGTGGGACGCAGGGAGCCTTCCTGGCTGGCAGAACACATTGATTACTGCTGGTGGCTATAGCCACGAATGGGGCAGATAATTCATGTAGTATTTACTTCCTCTAATCTATCTGTCCTTAGCACAGGAACACAGGCAAGAGGGTGTGCAGGCAGGAGGGGAAAAAAACGGGCATGAAGACTGGATTGCATGACATCATTTTGGCCCAGGCCAGAAACCAGGAAGCAGCTGCAGAAATATAAAAAACATGTTTAAAAATTAACTCCACTTTTGTTAAGAAAAAAAAACATTACCTTCTGGGTGATTTGTGTACATTGCAAGGATTTTACCAACCTTTGTTGCAGATTCCTACCTTTTGTTATTCTGAAGAAATAGCCGTTTGTTTGTCTGTGTCCATGTGCTAAGTGAATCTGTATGGGAGTGGTTTTATAATTATCATTTAGCTGCACCTGCAGGGCTCTAATGAGATAAGCTACAGGGTCTGCATCCCATTCCCTTTGTGAGTATCACTTCAAAAATTACATTTTTATTGCAGGGGATGCTCAAAATCTGATCTGTATCTTAGTGCAGACTTCTGGGAAAATCATTAGGCAAATCACACAAGCAGGAAATGACATTTCTGGGGAGGTGTTCTGTACACATCTGTGTACAGAACACCTCCAGGCAGCCATATTGCATTGCGTTTTACAGAACATTACAGAGCTGCAGTTTGAGAAGGAAAGTTCATTTTAATACCATTTAATTACAATATGACTTGTGTCACAATTGTATATGCAATATTGTGTTTTTTTCTTTTTTAATTTGCAAATTTTTTCTCCCACGAAAGTGGAGTTTCCCTTTAAAACAAGTAAATATAGTATACCTTCATATCTTTTTACCAATGCTAGCAGCATAAGAATTAAAAATAATTAATGTTGATTGAAAGAGTTTAGTTCCGCTTTAAAATATGTTATCATGTGACTTTTAAATAAATTGTTTTTTTTTTCTACAGAATGCTATCCACATTGACCCTTATATTTTTATCGGTTGTGTACACAGGTATGTATATAATATATAAAGCTATAGATATAATAAAAAGAGAAACCCAGGCCTACGTACAACCCTCACCTTTCCACCTAACAGTCACCCCTTGCTGAATACCTACCTGTTGATACTGCATAGGATCCAAAAATATTACATCTGTGTTTCCAAAATAATACACAGAGTAGTTATGTGATAATATGATTTTTAAAATTATAATAGCAAACACACACAGACTTTGATTTATTTCATGTTTTTAGCGGCTAAAATCGCTATTGCATCTGCATGGAAAAGTCCAGTTATTGATTTTGCCTTGATGAAGCGCAAACTCACCTGGATCATGCTGAACGAAAAGATTGTGAGTGTCTTACGGGACAAGCAATCACGCTTTAAAAAAATTTGGTCTCTCTGGCTTAGCTATTTGTACGTATCAAACACGTGGTGTTGACCCCCAGGCTCGAGAGAGTCTGACCCCTGGGCGGAACCACATTTTTCCTTTTCTTCCTTAGGCCTACTATTCTCTTTTCTATTCTCCTCCAGTATCTCTCTATTCTTTGACTTCCCTATTCATTTTTCCATGTACATGGTACTCCTAGTACTAGTGGAGGGGTCCCTACACCCAAATACCTGGTCGAACAGATGTTTGGATCTGGCCCTAGAATGTTACTGGTTATAAGATGAAAGTATTGCTGTTGTATTGAGCTTTTGACTGATGTTCAGTACTAATGAAGCCCTAGGTTTTAAGGGTTTTTATATTTTCTACTTTGAAAGGCAATGTTTCCCTCCCAAATAGGATCCTCCACATCATAGAACTGCTCATTTTCTTACAGGATGCGTCCAACTTACAAGCTGGCCTCAGTGCACTGTTTCATTGAGCAACTATGTGGCAAATGAGGTTTAATGTTGATAAATGTAAAGTTGTGCACTTGGGGGCTAAGAATATGCATGCATCATACATACTAGGGGGAGTAGAACTGGTGGAATCCATAGTAGAAAAGGATCTAGGGCTTTTTGTAGATCATAAACTTAATAATAGCATGCAATGCCAAGCTGAAGTTTCCAAAGCAAGCAAAAGTCCTTTCTTGTATTAACAGATGCATGGACTCCAGAGACAGAGAGATATGTGTGCTCATCAATGCTATACCCGTCCATTAAAGTCCTTTGTTCTGGTAATCCACTGTATGTCTAGGTCCCTTACACAGTGAGATACTTACCTTTAACAATTCTTCTATTTAAATTACTTATGGATGTGGACAGGGGTCTAGCAGTTCCTTGATTAGCTGCAGCTTCATTACTTTTACTTACAGAGAGATATCATTTTGCCCCTGTACAAATCATTACAAAGCACCAGTTCTCAAAAAGGATATCGGAGAACTGGAGAAAGAGCAGAGAAGGGCAACCAAACTGGTAAGAAGCATGGAGGAGCTCAGCTAGGAGGACAGATTAGAGGAACTGAATTTATTCTCTCTTGAGAAGAGGAGATTAAGGGGGGATATGACCAACTTTATAAATACATCAGGGGTCCATATAGTGAACTTGCTGTTGAGTTATTCACTTTAAGGTCATCACAGAGGACAAGGGGGCACTCCTTAGGTCTAGAGGAAAATAGATTTTGTCTCCAAATACGTAAAGGTTTCTTAACAGTAAGAGCTGTGAAAATGTAGAATAGACTCCATCCAGAGGTGGTTCTGGCCAGCTCAGTAGATTGCTTTAAAAAAATGCCTGGATTTTTTTCTACGTGTACATACTGTAATATAACTGGGTACTAACATTTATAGGTAAAGTTGATTCAGAGAATATCCAATTGCCTCCCGAGTCCCGGGGGATCAGGAAGGGTTTCACCTTCCTCTGGATCAACTGTAGGACTAGGATTGTGTATATGGGTTGCATGGTTGTGTTTTTGTTTTTTTTTTTTGTTTTTTGTTTTTTATTGGTTGAGCTAGATGGACTTGTGTAGTTTTTTAAACTGACTAACTATGAAACTATATAGAACTATAGAATAATAAGCAGTCCAACTTTGCTACTTGTAGCCTTATGTGTACCAATGTTTCTGCATATGTAACATTAGCAAATTACTATTGTTTTTATTTTTTGTTTTTATTCTTATATCTTGGAAAGAAAAACATAATAAAAATGGTTGAAACAGAAAATTATAATAGCAAGTACAGGACCATCTTCTTGCAAAAATCTGAGCTACTCAGCCTTCCCTGGGATCTAAGCAGAACAATGGGGACTAGAGATAAGCTTGGGTGTCCTCTTAAATTATCTTAACCCAAATTCGGAACTCCTGCTCTTTATTATTATGCTGCTGGCCAGCTCATTCCCACCCTGAAGCCCACCTCTTTGTTTACATGGGCTACAGTCCACAGCTTATTGGAGTAAAAAAAAAAAAAAAATGCAAGTGTGAAGCTTGGATAGAGATGAGTTCAATGGATGCCCAAGCTCATGTGTTATGGTGACATCAACCCTGCCTAGATGACACAGACACAGCAGCAGGGTAATGAAATTAATATAACTAACCTTTTTCTCCCCACAGTTTTTCTTTCTGTATAAAGCAGCGTTTTGGCAAGGGGGGGGGGGGGGGACTAATTGAGTACATGCTATTAAAGTGCAAGGTCTGCTTTAAGAGCACGTAAGTATTTAAAAGTCTATAGCCTGGCCTCAGTTCTACCTTAGGGAGTCTTTGGCCATGGGGCTGTACAGTAGGCAAACATTTGGAGCTGTAATGATTAGTGTGAAAGGGGGGATTTTTAAAGTCGTTGCTCCAGAGCTTAGTAAATGAGTTGAAGCTTCACTTTACAAAGAGTACCCAATCACATGCAAGGAAAATAAGAAAAATTGTATTTTTGCTTGCACATGATTGGATGATAGAAATCAACAGAGTTTTCCCTCATATACTAAGCTCTGGAGCAACTGCACTTGCATAGTGCACATTTTATTTGCCTTTAGTAAATCAAACCAATTGTGTTTCCCTTTACATAATTAATGGTACATGGTCATGTATTGCAGAGTCACAGATACATTCCTGCAATTTCGGATATGCAGGTAAGTTTTGGATTTAGTTTAAGTTAAAAGGAGCAGAGTTATTACACATAGCAATGATAAAAATATTTATAAATAATTCTCCAAAATGTATTCATACATTTGGTAAAAAGTAAGAAAAGACAATATGGTGTGGCACTTGCAATTCCCAAATACATATATATAAATAAATTCCCTTCAGTGACACCATACACATAGAGCTGTACTACAATGTACCTCCCTTAGTTATGTCCCTAAAGAGGAGTTCTGCCCTTTACCACCAAAACATTTTAATCAGCACCTGCAAATACTGGAGCTGCTGACTTTTAATATTAGGACACTGATCTGTCCAGGGATCCCGTGATGTCAGCACCCAGCCGATTTTTCTATCGGGTGCTGACGCCGCCATTCGTTGTAAGAGAAACCGTCAGTGAAGCCGGAAGGCTTCACAGCCTTCCGCCTTCACAGACGGTTCCCTACTGAGCATGTGCGAGGTCCGCTGTGCTGTGAATGGCCTGGTGGCAGGGGAAGGAGCGGGGGGGGCTGAATTTTCGAGGGACCTCACCGCAGAAAGGTGCCAAATGTGGCAGCGGAGGGTGGTAGGAAGCAAACAAGCGGAGCTTTCCCTTTTGGGTGGAGCGCCACTTTAACTAGGTAAAGTGCATGTATCAGAAAAGTGCACAAATCAATAACACACAATATTTCAACTATAACAATGCAATATAGTGCATACATTTTTTAAACAATATAAATTCTGTGCAAAAGTCGGCAACACAAGTCTCTATGTGAGGTACATACTGTTCTGTATATCCAATAAATAGTGTTGAGATTCAGTGTTCATGAAGTGCTCATTAAAAAGTGTCTTGTGCCAAGAGGTAGAAAATTCAATATCTTTACTTATTGTGTCTAATATGTGTAGTTCTCCACTATTCTCCACACCACAGACAATATGGGGCTCCATTCACAAAGCGGAACTTAGGACATCTGCGTTTGCAGTAAGATACCGCACAGTTTTCAAAAAGTTTTTTGGCAATGACTAAAAAACGCTAATAAAATACCGCATGTGTTTTTTTATGCAGTCATGCAGTATTTTAGTAGTAAAAGCCTGTGGTAATTTACTAGCGGCGGTAGCTGGCATCCTTAACACAGGCTGTAAATAGCTGGTTGTTAAGGATCGGGCAACTTTGTTGACGGGGACAAGGGCTTCTTCCCCACAACCCTGGCCCGTGGTTGCGGGGGTCTGTGAGCGGGGGGGCGCATCGGAATCTGGAAGCCCCCTATAATAAGTGGGCCCCAGACACCGCCCCCTATGTAAATGAGTATGGGGTACATAATACCCCTACTTATTTCATTAAAAAAAGCGTAATGTAAAAAAGATAGTAGTCAGTTTTTGAGTCCTTTATTTAAAAAAACAAAAATAAAAAAAGTGTCCTGGTGTAGATCCATCATCAATCACAATGCCCATCGCCGCCATCACCAACCCAAAAAAAAACCACTCTGCTCCAGACAAAGGCTCCCGCTGTCTGCCAGCTCCGCTGTTTGACAGTTCTCAAATAGCTAAGGGGCGGCACAACCCGGTGAATTTTTTTTTTTCTTTTTGTGAATTGGCATTCACTCCTGTTTTATGTGGTATTTACTTTACTTGCTTACTTTACTTTACTTATGTGGTAACTCCTGCATAAAGCAATAGTGAATTGACATTAAGGCTTATATGCAGTATTTGGGAAAACATCTAAATACCGCATGCAATCTGGTTCTGTGAATGGAGCCCATATTCTTTTCTTACCTTGGTTGCATGCTATTTTCTAACCACAGTGGGGCAGCTGAACTTGGTAATAGACCCATAGCACGGAGTATTGAATAGATTGATTTGGTAAAATGAAAACTGATTAAAAAAACAAGTGGTTCCTACCAATAAAAATGAATACAAATGGTAAGTCTGCCCCTTTATGAAACTTATGGCAGAACCAGACCACTAGAGCCTGTATACACATGACCACTGGCATCCAAAGCAGGTCCACTTTATCTAATGGTAATGGACCCTAAAAAACAGAAAATATATCTCAGTTTTGGGGTGATCCCTTCACCATCTGTCACACTGTCTCCAAATGGAATGCTAGTTTTAAGCTACAAGACAGAGGTAACATTATGGAGAAGAATAAGGGTATCGTGCCTCTGCAGACAAAGTTTAATGGCTGGAGGCAGAACACAAGCTGCCATGGCAAAGTATGTAAAAAACGCACAACCATTGTTTAAGCTCAAATCCCGGAAGATAAAAAAGATTCCTTGCAGTGGGGCTGTGCCCACACTGCAAGGGTTAATAGCTGGTTTTGTCTAGGAAAGAGGAAAAACTTTTTTACTTGCCTGATCCTCCACAGGTCCTCTGCAGGTGGCGCTCCCCCATGCTCCAGCAGTGGACTGTCCCTCAGCCTCTTCACATACAGGGTAGGGCTAATGATCCCTCTTCACATACAGGGTAGGGCTATTGATCCTGCTCTGGTCTTCATAACATCAGGATCTTAGACTGCTAGAGTGTAGGGGTGCAGAAGCTGTGAGAACTAGTCTAGCTCTGGGAAAGAGCAAAAGATCAGGTAAGTTTATCTTTTTTACTGTTCCCCTAGACATGAATGAGCAACTAACCCTTGCAGTATGGGCACAGCTCCGCTGCAAGGAATAATATTTAATTTGCCTAAAGTTGGGCTTTAACTTTGAGAAAAGTTCCCCTGGAATTTTGGCAGCTAGTCCAGACCAGAGTAATGACCTTGTAACGACAAGCTGTCAATAAAATCATAGCTTGGTTCCAACATTTTTGGAAACTGGGTAGTTTTTGCTAAATAATTATGTACTCTACAAAAAATACTCTTATTTGTAGATGATAAAATGATTTGTATTTTCCAGTAATCAACGATTTTTGTTTTTAGTTTTAGTTCCCTGTTGTACCACAGCAGGTCATCTGACAGATGATATCACAAAGTAAGTTTAAAATTATGAAATTTTCCAAAACAACATGAAATTAAGAAAACAGGTGACTTGAAGTAGTTATTTTTGTAACTTGCTATAGTTGTATTTGTTATAGCATGTTAACCCTTTTTGGCCTACCCCTGCCTTCCTTTAAAAAGGTCTGAACCCCAAGGGTTGGCTGGCTACCATTAGTGAAGACCAAGAGCTGTCTCTCACAGCTCGGTCTCGATGCTGGGAGCATGTAGTGAAGACGCTCTCAGCACAGAAACATTGGTCACCCAGTGACACATATGGGCAGTGTGTGAGGTGAGCGTTAAAGCTTACCTTGTGTTATAACCAGCTTATTACCTTGTAATATAACCAACTCATTACGGAGTGCTTGGCACTCGCTCTGAATCAGGGGTTAATAGTTAATTAACTTGCAGTTAAGGACCTAAGAGAAAATTGGGGAAAGTTATGGAATTCCTAACATCTGTTGGGTACAGTGACTTTATAACTACTTATTGTCAGGAATACTATAACCTATCCATTTTCCTGTAGAGTCTTTTCAAGTTCATGTAGTGTTCAAGCCGTGATAAAGGGGAAGTACCAACCCATTGATTATTTAAAGTGGTTGTTAAGCCACTTGTATGACTTTCTATAATCCTCTTTGTTTTCTAAGCCTGTTTGCCTCTGTCTATGTGTTTTATTTTAGAAAATGCTGCTAATACCTTCATTCAGTGTGCTGCTTGGCGATCAAGTGATTGGCCAGCTCTCTCCTCTCCCCATCTGACAGCTACAGGGGGCGGGCCAAGATTCCCCTGCTGACGTCACAGGGGAGGAGAGGAGGAGTGAGAGAGCCGGCGGGTCACATGATCGCCAAGCAGCACACTGATATAAGGTATTCACAGCATTTTTTTTTTAAACACAGAGATAGAGGTACACAGGCTTAGAAAACAAACAGTATTACATAACATATTAACAGTTATTTCCGTTGCAGCGGGGGGGGGCACGGAGCTGACAGGCAGGGAGGGGAGGGGGGAGCACACAGGAGAGCAGAAAGCAGGGTTGCGGATGATGGAGGCACATACACTGACCACGGTGTCAGGGCTCAGCAGCTATGATACACTGTGGTCAGTTCACAGAGGGGAAGGGAAGAGACTGGCAGAATCTGTTTTTTTAGGTGATAAAAGGGGCCAAATTACACAGCACAAGCACTATACTGTATAACATGCTTTAAGGGAACAAAATCCATTATTTAGTTATTTTTTTAGGTTAGGGTAACAATTGCTTTATCCTTACCTTACTTGAACTGATTAATCATTTTGTTTGACTCTCAGACCATTGGTGTAATGCTTTCACTACAACTTTACCATGGGTTAGCACTATACATTGAAATTACTTTTATAATCATGAGAGATCAAAAGATCCAATGTAGTGGGCAGCACAGTGGCTAAATGGCTAAGTGGTTAGAATTCCAACCATGGCACTACCTGCCTCGAGTTTGCATGTTATTCCTGTGCCTGCATGAGTTTCTTCCCATACTCCATAGACATGCTGGTGGTTTATCTGGCTCCTGTATAAACTGGCCCTAGTACATGTATGTGTGTTAGGGACCTTAGATTGTAAACTCCTTGAGGGCAGGGACTGATGTGAATGTACAATATATATGTAAAGTGCTGCATAAATTGTCGGCTCTATATAAGTACATAAAATAAATAAATGCAATGCTTTACACACACATATTCTAGGTTTTTAAAGCTGTCTGGGCCTCTGTTGCAGAGATTTCCTACTTCCTATTGTCCCACTGGAAGGATTGTCCTACACGGGTGGGAAATTATGGAGAAATCTCTGTAAACAGGGCTACGATATCATTTATGCATATCATAGTTTTAGGTAGCTCCTCTTCATTCTGTAATGATGTATTTCAGTGTGTATTGTCCATCTGGGTGTATGACAAAGAGCCTATCCATATGGGGAACAGATATCTACACAGAGGTAGGAGACCTTTTTTCCTTCCTCATACTGCATAAACAAACACTACTGCCTATGTAATCTTGTCTTAATGCTTTTCTTTCTCAATGGTATTTCTACTATTACACAACTATAGTCATTTGATTTTCTAAATGCTAAGGAAGTGTAGTTAAAGGAACACATACTGCAGTTACATTATTACTATTGACTACATAAAGTAAGAAGGGGATAAAACCCTGCTTCTTTATTTTTTGCTGTCTGTATACCATTGGGTAAAGTTCCTTTTACATCTTGCCCCAGAGATGTGACAAGAAAATAGAGGAAATTTCCTAAAGTAGTCTTTGGATTGGGTGTTCCCTTTGGAAATTTTTTCCTTTTTTGCCCTGGGATAACTCCAAAATACTGGATTTCCCTCCCACCTCTTTATTGGTGACAATGAATTTCAACACACCTGGATCAGTGAGGCTCCCCAGTAGGGACACAGACAGCAATTACAACTTTACAGAGGAACTTACTTAGACAAGATACCTTATTTTGTTAAGGAGTGGGAAAGAGAATTGAATGAGGAGTTTACTCTCCAACAGTTGCAAAAAATATTACGACTTTCACATATTTTGTCTATTAGCACCAAAACTCAGGAGTAATGCTATCAATTTCTGCCATGATGGTACAAGACCCCCTCTCACCTACCAAAGGTTTTCCAGGAGCGATCCCAAGGTGCTGGAGGGGTTGTGGGCAGGAGTGGACATTTCGTCACATTTGATGGATGTGCTCCAAGATTATACAGTTCTGGGACTTCATCTCACCATGATGGGTACAGAAAACCTCCTTTAAGCTGATAAAATGTAATCCTCTTAATTTCTGTTTCATGATATACCCATCTCCATCAAATCTTATAAAAACAGTACTACTCCCTACTTATTAAACACAGTCTAATGCCTAATATCTAGATTTTGAAAGTAAAATGCTTGTCCAACTATAATAGATTGGCAGAAAGAAGTAGATAAATTAATGGAAGCGCAGAGGGGGATCTTTATGTCCAAGAATAAGGAGGAGCAATTCAGAGATATTTGGGCAGGGTGGATGTATTAGTCCTATGGGATTACAGGGCAGGACTGGTAATCCTATTTCTGCTTATAGGTCTGCCATAGGAATAACTAGAGAACCCACTAACTATTTTTGTTTCTATAGTTTATTATTACATAAAATCTTGAGGTACACATTTTTTTAAAATGGCTACAAGACATAAAGTTACTACATTCCCATCAGACTCTGACGGTATCTTACGTGTTACAGACAACCCCTATTCTTACTTGAATCTTAGTGTAGGACAGGTACTGACATATTGAGTAAGACTATGCCTATTCTTATTGTGTCAATCTTAGCTCCAAGTTATATATAAACACCTATGTCACCATTGTACCAACTATAAACTGTAAGGCTCCATGTACACGGGACGCTGGAAATGGCCGTTTAGGAGCAGTTGGGCGTTTTTTTCAGAAGCCCCTGAACCCATCTACATTTTATCTTATCTGTCCATGTACACCAATTCGTTTACAGTCATTTGCAGGCAGTTGCGTTCAGGGACTGTTTTTAGAACGCAATTATTTGCGTTCGAACGTGTGTTTCCCGGCGTTTCAAACGCACAAACGCGTCTGAACGCGTCTGGACGCGTCCGAACGCGTCTGAACGCGATGACCCGCGTTTAGCGTTCGCGTTTTTCCATTTTAAAGGGGAATAATTTTTATGACCTCTAGGAACGCTTCTAAACGCAAACGCCCGCAAACGCTGCTAAACGCCCACTAAACGCGGGTACAAACGCGACTGAACGGACGTTTCAAACGTCCTAAAAATTCCAGCATTCAAAGGGACTTTTAACAACGTCCCGTGTACATGGAGCCTAACTGATTCACCTGCTGTGATGCAATACGTAAAGCTACTTGAATCTGTATTTAAACCTTGTTTGTTTTATCCTGTATAACTAAATAAAGATTATATAAAAAAAAATCTTTACAGACGGTCAAACATTTTCCCACACTATTCAATACTAAAATGTTTTGCCTAGAGATAAACTTTATAAGGCATTATTCACAGATTCTGTATTTTTTTTTTTTTTTTTTACAATTTTTTGAATGATGTTCATGTACATAAACCTACTTGTAGCTTATATTTTTTGACCTTTTTGACACGTAAACCCATATGTACATTGATCTTTACAGAACTCCCCTATATGCGTGGCTGCTATTCATGCTGGAGTAGGCTCTAATGGAGGGGGATATGTCACAGTAGTGAAGATGCCAGGTCAAGCAAACTACATTGGCTCCATTAAGAATGGCATCGGCAGCCTTAGTTATCAGACATCAGCCAGTTCCTTCAAGTTGCTTACTAACCTCACTGCTTCAACTGTTTCTTCTTCCAGCACTGCCCCTCCTACCTCTTCAACTGCTCCAAGTTTTACCTCTGCCGATACTGTCTCTCCTTCATCCAGCACTGCCCTTCCTGCTTCATCTTCTTCTAGCACTGCCCTCCCTGCTTCATCTGCTAGCACTGTCCTTCCTGCGTCTTCTACTGCTCCTTCTTTTAGCACTGCTCTCCCTACCGCTCCTCCTCCTAGCACTGCTCTTCCTGCCACTTCTGATGCTATAATCACCACTGGTGTTTCAGACACTACTACTGCTCTTCCTTCGAGTACTGGCCTTCCTGCCACTTCTGATGCTTTAATTACTACTGGTGTTTCAGACATTACTACCGCTCCTCCTTTTAGTACTGACTTTCCTGCCACTTCTGATACTATAATCACCACTGGTGTTGCAGACACTACTACCACTCCTCCTTCTAGTACTGACCTTCCTGCCACTTCTGATGCTATAATCACTACTGGTGTTGCAGACATTACTACCACTCCTCCTTCTAGTACTGACCTTCCTGCCACTTCTGATGCTATAATCACTACTGGTGTTGCAGACACTTCTAGCACTCCTCCTTCTAGTACTGACCTTCCTGCCACTTCTGATACTATAATCACTACTGGTGTTGCAGACACTACTACCACTCCTCCTTCTAGTACTGACCTTCCTGCCACTTCTGATACTATAATCACTACTGGTGTTGCAGACACTACTACCACTCCTCCTTCTAGTACTGACCTTCCTGCCACTTCTGATGCTATAATCACTACTGGTGTTGCAGACACTTCTAGCACTCCTCCTTCTAGTACTGACCTTCCTGCCACTTCTGATACTATAATCACTACTGGCGTTACAGACACTACTACCACTCCTCCTTCTAGTACTGACCTTCCTGCCACTTCTGATACTATAATCACTACTGGCGTTGCAGACACTACTACTGCTCCTGTGAAAGCTGATGCTTTAGTTGATAATAGTGCTTCGATAAATGAAATTCTTCAACCTGACACTTTAGTAGCTGACAATGCGCTTGCTGCTCCTAATGCTCCAATTTCTACTGATACCCTTATCCAAAGTGCACCTCAAACAACTGATCTTACAACTGTGACCCCGGTTGATGTAGGTAAGATATATTTTTTTCTGATTTGTGACGTGTGAACATATAAGTTTAGTTTTCAATATTTATGAAGGAATTGTAAAGACTAGGCCATACACCACTAGTACATTTCAGATCTGACAGCAAGATGCTACTTTTACTAAAGCATTGTTTTCTTTTCCAGTATATTCACATAGAAATAAGATTTCTTTCCACCGCACATTTCAAAAAACATCCAGGGGGTTCCAATGTTGTTTGCCAGGGTTTGTAGAAGATATTGGACCACTCTATATTGCTGAACAGTTAAATAGGTGATTTCTATTTTCTGAAAGTTCGGCGGAAGTACTCTTTGCTGAGCCCCACTCAGCAGATGCATGACACGTCTGTATACACTCCACTATGCAGAGCAGACACAGCTGCTCTCCTCTTTGGTGCAGTCAAATGTAAATGGACTGCATGTCTGTTTCTTTTCGATTGTCATCCGATCTGCTGGACGATTGGCGACCGTATCGTTAAACGTCTAATTTCAGTGGATTTTATCAGGTCAGATGCCCGGCGGGTGTCAGCGAACACATGTCCTCATTGAGAACAATGGGTGGTCCAATCGGGTCCGCCTGAAAAACTGACAGGCGGAAATGATCGGTCCGAAAGTATTCACTCCCATCCCCCTTATTTGTTTTTTTTTTTTTTACAACCAGAAATTAAACTGGATTTTTGGAGCTTTGTTCTGTGTGATGTACATAACATGCCTACAAATTTGAAGGGGCAAAATGTTTTTTGTTGTGACACAAACAATAAGAAGAAAAAAAAACTCAAATAATATGAGCCCCTGAATCAGTTAATAATATGCAATGCAATGCAATTAATACATTGATTTGCTTTTGCAGGGGGGGGCCTGGTTAGGAAGGTGTGGAGCCTGGAGGCAGCAGGCAGGCAAAAGAAAAAAATCCTGCTTTCCTCAATGTTTTTAGGCAGCCTAAATGTTTGTCACTGTAATTAAAGTGACACTAAATTATATCCTTACTCACCAAAAAGAATCCATGCACATCTTTTACTTACTAGCTCTGTAATCTATTTTGGATGAAAACTCTGTTTTTCTGCCTCCTTGTAACGTCCTCTGTGAGCTCCCAAACATCTTCTTTTATCCCTTCACTTCTGTTTGTTTGGAACAAGCAGTGCACTGCTCTATGAACATCCCATAGTCCAGGAATTCCCAAACTATGGCCCTCCAGTTGTTCAGGAACTACAATTTCCATCATGCCTAGTCATGTCTGTGAATGTCAGAGTTTTACAATACTTCATGGGATGTGTAGTTCTGCAACAGCTGGAGGGCCGTAGTTTGGGAATCCCTGCCATAGTCCATACTTCAAAGTCCCTAGTCCATCTCGGTACTGAGCATATGAGAGTGTCTATGCTCCTACATACAGTGAGATGATTGAGAACAAACGTAGAAACCTTCAACCAAAAAGGCAGGTCACAGCAGGAAAAAAAAAAGGCTGAGAAGAATATGTAGCCCTTATTATGATGGGTTCTTCATTCTGCTGTGATTCTGCAAACCGCTCCCCTCTGACACACCTTACTATTTATTACTATACAGAAAATAAACCACAATCTACCTCACAGTAGATAAAGTGAATATATTGTGGCAAAGCGGGTAAATGCAATGCAAAAAGCAACAAACAGGCAACAGAATATGTTTAAATATGTTGAACTAAATAAAGTGAATACCAATCTATAATATGGCAGTTAAATTAGACCACAACAAGGCTAAACCAATTTGAACTGGTACCCACACAGAATTAATAAAGAACAGCATAAATGTTAAAAAGTATAATTGTCACGAAAAAAGTCTCACTGTTACTGTACCTTTGGCAATTACTGGTTAAAAAGTGTCCCCATGCACACTGTGATAATACCCCTAGATGTGGGTATACATGGATGTCCTGAATGGGGTAACCCTGAAAGGTGGTTGTTTAATAACTGGTGCCTATATTTCAATATTAAGCCAGCCAAAGTTGGTACCCATTTGTACAGTGGTGCACTTGTTGCTGTCTCTTTGAAACTGCATACATTAACCACTTGCCGACCGCCGCACGACTATCTACGTCGGCGGTCAGCCCCTCACAGGCAAACTAACGTAGGGCTACGTTGCTTGCTTGTGAGGGTCTAGGGAGCGAGCGCGCGCCCCCGGAGGCGCGCTCCCGCTCCCGCGTGGTCACGGACCCCCCCGCGCGTGTGACCAGCGGACCCGATGTCCGCCGGCCACTCGGCGATCGGCGGGGGGAGAGGGAGAATGTCAGGCAACTTGTGTAAACAAGCTGCCTGTCATTCTCCTCGCTGCAAAGACACTGATCACATGGATCTACTATGTAGATCCATTGATCAGTGTCCTTACAGCTGAAGCCACAGCCAATCACAGTAGAAAGGGACACACACAGCCTCTCCCTCCCAAATAAAGTTAACCCCTTCACTACCAGTGTATTTTTACAGTAACAGTGCATATATATAGCACTGATTACTGTAGAAATGTCACTGGTAACCCCAAAAGTGTCAAAAATGTCAGTCAAGGGTCCGATCTGTCCGCCGCAATATCGCAGTACCGCAAAAAAATCGCAGATCGCCGCCATTACGCGTTAAAAAAAAAACAACAAAAATGACAAAAATCTTTCCCTTTGTTAGTAAACGCGATAACTTTTGCGCAAACCAATCAAAATACGCTTTTTGCGATTTTTTTTACCAAACATATGTAGCATAAAACAAATTGGCCGAAAATGTTAAAAAATTTTGATTTTTACATTTTTTTGGGGGGAATTTCATATAAAAAAATGTGAAAAATATTGTTATTTTTGCAAAATTGACGCTCTTTTTTTGTTTATAGCGCGTGATCAAAAAATCGCACAGGTGATCAAATACCACCAAAAGAAAGCTCTGTTTGTGGGAAAAAAAGGACGCCAAATTCGTTTAGGTACAGCGTCGCACGACCGCGCAATTGTCCGTTAAAGTCACGCAGTGCCGAATCGCAAAATACCCCCTGGTCGGAATGGGGGTAAAATCTTCCGGGGCTTAAGTGGTTAAATGATTATTGGGCTGCTAAGTAATGTGCAGTCTCTACTGACATTAAACTGTGGACAGTGGTGGTATAAGAACAGTTGATTCCGCTTGCCACTCTTGGTACATAGCAAGTCCGGTCCAGAACACTTGGCAGTCAGTTGGAATCCATTCCCTAGTGGCTCAGCCATCATGATTAGCATACCTCCCAACTTTTTGAGATGGGAACGAGGGACACCTATAAGCAAAAGTATGTAGGCATAGGACACACCCCCTGCCACGCTCCCCTTAAAGAAGAATTATACAATAAAAATGATTAGATAAACCCAAGAGTGCTTTTTTCCCATTACTGTTCCTTTATACTGGCTTTTGAAATTTTCAAATGCAGAAATTTAGAAATTGGATGAATGGTTTAGCACTGGGAAACACTTTTTGAAAGATAAAAAAGTGCATTTTATATACGTACAACTACAGTATATAGATCAGACCAAAATAAGGGACAATTGAGGAAGAAAGAGGTACAGAAGGACTTTGTTCCAAATCAGGGACTGTGCCTTGAAATCAGGGACAGTTGGGAGCTGAACAAAAGGTTAGAAGATAATGTTGTAGGTTGCAATATTTTAAAATAATGCTAATTTCGATCAGGCAGTACCACACCCAATGTGTAATGTGTAACACCTAAGGCTTTTGTTCACCTGTTCGGCACTTTAGAAAGCCCAAACAGCAACATCACTCACCTGGAAAGATTTCTGCTTATAAGGGGACTCCCAGTTGGCTGTGTGTTGGCACCACCACCCTGCTTCTTCATGGATAGGACAGTGACTCACCGCTGGGAGATAAAAGCATTCATCATTTTGTGCCCAACTGTTGACCACAGGCCTGCTCTCAACATCCCTAGGCCATGGGCCTTTATATATGTATAAAGGAATGTCCACACGAAAAATAGATTTAATTATAAGATATATAGATTTAAAAAATAATTAAATAATAATATCAGAATGACATATCAGAATGACATAGTGACAGAACTCTTGAGCACACACCACCATACACTGAGAAGACATTTTGTAGCAGTCATTTGGGTGCAGAATGCCATCACATAATAAATGTTCCCTTCTGCATTTCCACTCTCCTTGGGAGCACTACAGGATTGGGACCAAACTTCCTTTATACTAGATTCACAGCATTCCACTTCTGTCCCCAAGATTAACAAGGTGCTTTTCTGTAGTAAACCATTCTGTCTCTCTATGTCTCATTCTATAGCCAAGTAGATCATAATCATCATCAGACCGTAACAAGAGTCAGGGACAGGGTGACTACAGCAGTTTTTTCTGGGTGTTAGACTACCTCACCCAGAGTTTCAGCCCCGTTAGGGGTCCTTGCAGTAGCAAACTTCATCCACATGGATGCGGGTTGTTTGGCTCTCATGTCCCATCTCACACAGGCTCGTCCCTGCCTGGCATTTATATGGGCACTAACTCCATCCTTTACATCACTACAGGAAGGCTTTGTCTAAAAGGGGACCTAACACCCACTTACATAACTCCTTATTAGCACAGCCATTTGGAACAGAGCCATCCAGTGGCAAACTAGCTAACTGCACCTGCTTACATGCTACACAATTCTAAGTTTAGCTTACATTTGAGATAAGGCTTTCTTTTAGTACTGGATGTTCTATCACAGGTCAACATAACTCAAAAATTGTTTTGTTTTTTTTATAAAATTTTTATAAATTGTACATTTTCTTTTTGCTTTAAATTTCTTTTCAGGACCTATTAGCTGCTCAACCTATTTAGACCTTCTGAAAGGTGACCTATTACAGTGAGTATCTGAGTACTTAACTGAAACAACCTTAACTTTGTTTATTTCATGTCAGCCAGCCAGTCAAGCTTTTGGAGAAACAAAAGGACAAGCTGACAAGTTGGTTTCGTTAGTATATCTTATTCCTCTGATGCCACCCTTCTGTGGGCGGGGGCCACTCGCCCTTCATGCAGGGGTACTGTTCAACGTGTGTGCACACATCAATGCCTGGGACAAAGAGGGGACTGCAGCCATGTGGTAATTAAACATTAAAGCGGAGCTCCGGCCTCAAAAATGTTTTTTTCGATAAAAATACCCCCGGGACAGTCAGGGCTAGTGCATTTAAGCAACGATAGCCTCTGAACTGTCCCCGGGTTCACTTACCTTTTAGAAGAAATACTTACCTTGAAAATGTCTTGTCCAGCGCTGCTATCTCAGGTGTGGGCAGCTGAAGCCAGAGCGTCCTCTTCGGTGTCCTTTTTGGTGACGTCGGAGTCCCAGAATGCCCTGCACCGGCCCTGCTCGTCACTTCTGGTGCAGGCGCGTCATCCCTGCACAGCTTCTGGGCATGCCCAGAAGCTGTTTAGCAGGGAATGACGCGTCTGCACCGGAAGTGACGAGCAGGGCCGGTGCAGGCGCATTGACTCCTGGGAGCGATGACGCTCATCTCCCAGGAGCCATCACAAACAGGAAGAGACAGCGCGGGCCGCGGCCGCAGAGGGAGGAAGTGGAAGGAAGGTAAGTATATTTTCTTCAAAAAACAAGGTAAGTAAAGCAAAAAAAAAAAAAATTGTGATTATCCAATTCTTTTTCAGGTTACTTAGAGCAAGCAGATGTCAAATTTTCGTTTTTAGGCTGGAACTCCACTTTAAGGCAGGTCCCCAACTTAGAGATGAGCCGTGCCACTGTGTGCAGTAAAAATACAGGGTTCCTCTAAAAAGTGCTGTCCTGTGTCACTACACACTGTTACCTGATGTATGTTGCAATTTGGAGGGACACTGCTTAACCCATGCCCTCTCCATCAGTCCAGGGTACCTCTATCACCTCACTCCCAGTGACAGAATGGGGTCCTGCCATGCACATAGCACAGACCTCATTTGTGTACTTTTTAACTCCTTCACTCCCTTAGTATGCGGTCAGGCTATGGGTCTCCGTAACATGGGTTCGGTCCCGGCTGCCACAGGATGCCGACTGCTGGGGAGGGAGCCAGATCACTGACCCCCTCACTATCAAATGACCCTCTGCCATGCCAGGTACCACACTTCATGACTGATTGCAATGTACCTTACCCATAGCAACCACATTCCTCCTGTTTGTCTTGCAGAGCAAACTTTTTATAGTGGCTTTGCTTCATATTCTATCTGTCCTTTACTGACCCTAGTTCTTTCAAACACCCAGAACCATCATGTACCCCTTTGATTAACTTCAGACCAGGCTTAGGATAGTTGATGCAACTTTTACTTAAAATATAATTTCAATACAGTCTCATACCTACCAACGGGAACAAGGGACACCTATTAGCAAAAAGTAGCAAAAGTATGTAGGCATAGGACACACCCCCTTAAGGAGAATTATACAAAAAATCAGTAGTTAAACTCACAAGTGCTTTTTATTTTTTTTTACCACTACTATTCCTTTATTTTGGCTTTTGAAATTTGCAAATGCATCATTTTAGAAATTGGAAGAAAGGTTTAGCACTAGGGAACTCTTTGAGATAGATAAGTAAATCATAAAGTGTTCTTGCCTATGGCAAGTACACTTAATATTCTTTCACATATATATTATTCTTATTATAGTGAAATCCTATGGGAAAATTTGGCACCCTATCTCCTCCCACAGTTTTTACACTACATAGACAAATAATATACTGAAACGAGCGGATAGTTTCCCGATCGCGTTGCTATTACTTTTTGGAAGGTTTCGCCAAATGGTTCGCGAAATATCGTCGATTTTGTGTTGAAATTTGGAAAAAATTGGCCCCATAGGAATGAATGGCGGAATGTTCAAAACTAGAGTGGGGCCTGAAAATAGTTAGAGGGTGAGCGAAGAAATCTTGCCACAATTTCTAAACTGCTGCCACTCCCTCATTTTTAGGGCCACCTACACAAATGTTACATCAAAACTTTCTAAGCCATAGCCCTAATAGTTTTTACACTATGACCGTTTGTTTCCAACTTACGCTGTCCATTGACATTCATTGAAACTGGACTCAAACTATCTAAAATTTCAAGGCCGTTTTCTAACCTGTGACTGTGCCTTCAATTTTTAAGTTTCATAGATATACTATACAAAAATGTCGGCCGGGGTCTTGTGATTCCTACAGTATAAGTCTCTAAGCTGTGAGGTTTAGAGCTTTTACACTATGACCGTTTGTTTCCAACTCACGCCGTGAAATTGGCCCCAAAGGAATGAATGGCGGAATGTTCAAAACTACAGTGGGGAAATTGTGTGAAGTGTTCTTCCCGGAACATTCCGGAATAGGGATCGACCGATTTCGGTTTTTCGTTGCAGATACGGATACCGATATTTTGGCCATTGCATATTGGTATAGGCCGATATGGGCCAATATTTTGTACATTTAAAGTTTTGCAAAATAAACACAATTTTCGACTCAAATCTGTTACTGAACATGTTAATGTTTGTTTATTAACATTTTTAACATTAAGGGCTCCTTCTTCACACCTTAACTGCATTAAAAATGATAGGAAAACCGTACTTGCAGGGACATCAGTTTCACATCATTCTGATTGGGAATGATGCATAAACTGCTGCAGTAGTGCTAGTGTATTTTTCTAGCTATGATAATTGAATATGAAAGCCTTATTTTAATGAAAAAAAAAAAACATGCATTACAAGTCTAGTCAATCTGCTATTTGGTATACAAAAAAAAAAAAAATCTTTGCTTGTAAATTCTTTAGATCTAGAAACACCTATTGCCGATCCTCACAAATTATATTTAATTCACTGGTTTCAAGCATGGTTCATTGCAATCTATAATGAAATGCTCAATTCTACAAAACTGCTAGCAGTGTCTCAAACTTATATAAATAAATGACCTTTAGAAAAAAGATGGGTGGCCGGCTGGCTGGCACAAGGCAGCTGTGGGTAGGTGTATGTATGTGGCGGCTGTGTTAAACACACTGTGTGCACTGTACATTCACTGTCCCGAGACTCCCCGACTCCGGACAAGGCTGAGGGAGGCAGCCTAAGAAGGCAGAAGTTGTTCCAGTACGCGGAGGCGCGTGGAGCAACATACGCAATGACGTCACGACAATATTGGCAATATCGGTAACCTCCGTGGCCGATTCTGATACAGTCAGGTCCATAAATATTGGGACATCGAAACAATTCTAATCTTTTTGGCTCTATACACCACCGCAATGGATTTGAATTGAAACAAACAAGATGTGCTTTAACTGCAGACTTTCAGCTTTAATTTGAGGGTATTTACATCCAAATCAGGTGAACAGTTTAGGAATTACAACAGTTTGTATATGTGCCCATGGGCATCCGCAGAACTTTTTTCAGGGGGGGGCATCATTTTAAGGTCATTCGTGCTCCGCCCCTTTTTGACAGTGTCATGAAGGGGAGGGGCTTAGTCATTATCAAATAAAGCGCAGGCATGCAGGTTTAAGAAACCTGATGCAAAAGCTTAATAGAAGGATCAATCTGCCATTGTCTGATTAGCAATTTCTAATCTTTTTTTTGGTTTACACTATTGAATGCACCACATTATTTATACACACATGATCAAGGCACTACAACTGCCTGTCCGTTTTCATCCGATCCGATCCTATTAGTAAATACAGCTGGTACTACTTGTCGTCCTCCAGGCTGTCTAGATAGATCTACTCATTATAACAGTATATAACAGCAGTAGATGTAGTATTTATGTAGAGAAATTAGAGATCTGTGACTCTATAGGTTCAGCAAACAGGATCCCAGGCGCAGCTGGTACTTGTAGTCCCCCCAGGCTGTGTAGATCTATTCACTATAATATTAGATGTCATATGTCTGTTTTACAATTAGAGATTAGGGACTCCATAAGCAAAGCAGACAGGAGGACCCCAGGTGAAGTTGGTACTTGTAGTCCACAGGCTGTACAGATCTGCTCATCATTATTATATAACAGCAGTAGATGTCTAATGTCTTATGTGTGCAGTACAAAGGGAGATCTGGGGCTCTATAGGCTGAGCAGACAGGATCCCTGGTGCTTGCAGCTGGTACCTGTAGTCCTCCAGGGCCCAGGCTGTAAAGATCTGCTCAGCTCACTCACTAAGCACTATAATATTATATAACAGGCAGCAGGCTAGCAATAGATGTAGTAATAATGATGTCACTCACATGGATGTCAGTTGTCAGTATGACAGTCAGTATCTCAATGTAATTGAGATAAAGAAAGAAAACCCGCGCTATGAAGATGTAAAGGAATGAAAGGGCTGCAGCCTCCCTAAAATATAGCGATGCTATATCTAATTAATGGGTGTATAAAGGGATAGGGAATTTGGCGCTGCCCGAGGGGGTATTATAAATAAATATCAAAATTCAATTTTATAGACTCTTATATATGTAGGTATATATCTCTTAGACCTCTACTTCATAGCCATATTGTATATAAGTATAAAGTGACTGGTGTTAAAAAAGTGATATGGTGCTGTGTAATAAGTAAATTCAATAGAATATATCTAAAAACACATAAATTGATTCCTTTGAGTGACACGGTAAAAAGGCAATTAAAACTTTAAATATAATACATATGTGGTAAATCAAAATATATTATAAATCAATATAAATATTATGATGATTAAACGGTGATCTGTGCATATAAGCAATAAGGTGCGAGGTGATTGGTGACTCAAAATATAGACATGGTATATAACTAGCAATTATATACACTCTTAATGTGCCAAGTGATAAGTGTATGGGGAATACGGTATATTCCCAGGGATCCAAAACAAACTGGAAAAAAAATATATAGGTGCAGATATATCAATACACTCCACTCAAAGTATATCTCAGATTAATTTAAACATAAAAAAGATGTGACATGGTAAATAAAGTTCATAAGTGAGCGAGACACACCATTAACGCTCGGGCAGCGCCAAATTCCCTATCCCTTTATACACCCAATGTAATTGATTGTCACTTTCAGTGACAAGAAGACTTACCCTGTCTCTCTCTCTTCTTCACCGCTCAGCCAGGTCATAGCAGCAGGTCACTCACTCTGTCACTCCAAAGCTCGGCCGCAGCGCTGCCTCTCCCGCCTCCTCTCCAGGGCACGCTGACGCTGAGGCTCCTCTCTCCTCTGCGGGCCGCAGCTCCGCCCCTTGCTGAGCTGAGTGACATCAGCAGCAGTCAGTAGGGAATCCCCGCCCCGCCCCCTGCAGCTGTCGTCTCTCAGAAGGGCAGGAGAGGACCGAGGACGGAGAGAGGAGGGAGCCAGAGCCGGCGGGCTGGCGGATCAGCGCTGCGCTCGTGTGCTGCTGATAAGTGTGATATCTGTGTGTGATATTCCAGGGGGGGGGGGGCACTCGCCCTCCCTTGCCCCCTGCTGCGGATGCCCATGTATGTGCCTCCCACTTTTTAAGAGACCAAAAGTAATGGGACAGATTAACAATTATAAATCAAACTTTCACTTTTTAGTACTTGGTTGCAAATCCTTTGCAGTCAATTAAAGCCTGAAGTCTGGAATGCATAAACATCACCAGATGCTGGGTTTCATTCCTGGTGATGCTCTGCCAGGCTTCTACTGCAACTGTCTTAAGTTCCTGCTTGTTCTTGGGGCATTTTCCAGTTTTGTCTTCAGCAAGTGAAATGCATGCTCAATCGGATTCAGGTCAGGTGATTGACTTCGCAATTGCATAACATTCCGCTTCTTTCCCTTAAAAAACTCTTTGGTTGTTTTCGCAGTATGCTTTGGGTCATTGTCCATCTGCACTGTGAAGTGCCGTCCAATGAGTTCTGAAGCATTTGGCTGAATATGAGCAGATAATATTGCCCGAAACACTTAAGAATTCATCCTGCTGCTTTTGCCAGCAGTCACATCATCAATAAATACAAGAGAACCAGTTCCATTGGCAGCCATACATGCCCACGTCATGACATCACCACCACCATGCTTCACTGATGAGGTGGTATGCTTTGGATCATGAGCAGTTCCTTTCCTTCTCCATACTCTTCTCTTCCCATCACTCTGGTACAAGTTGATCTTGGTCTCATCTGTCCATAGCATGTTGTTCCAGAACTGTGAAGGCTTTTTTAGATGTTGTTTGGCAAACTCTAATCTGGCCTTCCTGTTTTTGAGGCTCACCAAAGGTTTACATCTTGTGGGGAACCCTCAGTATTCACTCTGGTGAAGTCTTCTCTTGATTGTTGACTTTGACACACATACACGTTTCTCCTGGAGAGTGTTCTTGATCTGGCCAACTGTTGTGAAGGGTGTTTTCTTCACCAGGGAACGACTTCTTCTGTCATCCACCACAGTTGTTTTCCGTGGTCTTTTGGTGTTGCTGAGCTCACCGGTGCGTTATTTCTTTTTAAGGATGTTCCGAACAGTTGATTTGGCCACACCTAATGTTTTTGCTATTTCTCTGATGGGTTTGTTTTGTTTTTTTCAGCCTAATGATGGCTTGCT
Source organism: Pelophylax lessonae (assembly GCF_965119305.1). NCBI lineage: Eukaryota > Metazoa > Chordata > Amphibia > Anura > Ranidae > Pelophylax > Pelophylax lessonae. The sequence goes on from NC_138775.1 coordinate 224,889,224, forward strand.
TCACTGATAGTGACAGCTCTTTGGATCTCATATTGAGAGTTGACAGCAACAGATTCCAAACGCAAATAGCACACTTGAAATGAACTCTGGACCTTTTATCTGCTCCTTGTAAATGGGATAATGAGGGAATAACACACACCTGGCCATGGAACAGCTGAGCAGCCAATTGTCCCATTACTTTTGGCCCCTTAAAAAGTGGGTGGCACATATACAAACTGTTGTAATTCCTACACCGTTCACCTGATTTGGATGTAAATACCCTCAAATTAAAGCTGAAAGTCTGCAGTTAAAGCACATCTTGTTTTGTTTCATTTCAAATCCATTGTGGTGGTGTATAGAGCCAAAAAGATTCAAATTGTGTCAATATCCCAATATTTATGGACCTGACTGTATATCAGGGAAAGTGCATATCGGCTTTGCCGATAATCGGTCGATCCCTATTCCAGAACATTCCGCCATTCATTCCTATGGGGCCAATTTCTAAACTGCTGCCACTCCCTTATTTTTAAGGCCACCTACACAAATTGTATATCAAAATGTTCAGGAATGAATGATGGAATGTTCTAAACTAGTGTGGTGGCGGCAAGAACACTTCCCACAATTTCCCCAGAAATTGTATGTTTTCTAGTTTTATATACAACTCTATAGATCAGAAGAAAATGAGGGGACAAATGAGGAGGAAAGAGGCATGGCAGTCCTCCTCTGCGGTATCACAGCATTTTCTTGAGCAGAAACAGCCTTGGACCCCGGCCTTCCCCCCTTTTATAATACCGGATGGAAAAGCTGGGTCCAAAAAGCTTGGGAACAGCAAAGCACAGATTATCCCTTTCCAACCTGAGTCAGGTAATGTCTAACTTCCACCGCCATCATCATAATCTTCCAGTGCGGCAGTAGTATCCCTGTTTTGTTTTTTTTAAAGTAAATTTAGGCTTTAAAATTTACTTCACAGAGCAGAATCACAATACAATCAGATAAAGAACTACTATAAAATGTCCAAACATGTTTACAATATATATTTTTGACACGTAAGAGTTTACTTCTGTCATTTATGTTGATACATTTCATTTTATTATCCATTTCTGTTTTTTTGTTTTAGAGTTTGGTGCCCTGCATCGTGTGACTCTTCATACATAGTTTGGGGAACCAATATTTACACATCTGTAAGAATTTTTTTTGTTCTCCTTTTACATGCAAGTAGCTGCCTTGGCCTGTATGCTGTAAGTTTTAAAATGTTGCATTCATATCCAATGAAACAAGGCCCCAACTAGGGCAATACATTTGCCCAGGCATTTTAAACTGAGCAGTCAATATTTTTAGGGAACAGAGGAGGAAGGCATTCGTGGTGTTCGGCTGTTGGTGATGGAATATTGACGGAGTCAGTCCTCAGCACTGTAATGTAAAGGGGCACTGTGATATGAAGGGGACTGCATTGTAAAGGGGCACTGTGATATGAAGAGGGCTGCATTGTAAAGGGGCACTGTAATGATTACATTGCTCCTTTACATTGCAGTCCCCCTTATATATCACAATGCTCCTTTTTATTCTCTGCTTCCCCTGCACAGTACTACCTTCGGCATGGCAGAGGCAGGATTCAGCCTGTGTGTCCTCTTCAGGTTCCCGCCAACTATGTCAATCTATCAGTAGGGCATGGGGGCGAGAGTAGCTGCAGATCTGGATCATAATGACAAGCGAGTGATTACCCGCTTGTTAGTATGGAAAGACTCACACTCTCTGTGCAGAGCCCCAGATCCTCCCACCCTCTTATCTGCTGGTAGGATGACATTGCTGGCAGGGCGGGAGAGCCAATAGAGGAGACACAGGTATGGGCATGTAGAGGGAGGTGAGCAGTGATCGCGGTCTGTATTGGCCCAGTGCGAATTGTGGTCCCCGCATACCTCCCGCTGTACGGCCCGGTCATCAACATGCCACTCTTGTTAGAACATACAGCCCCAACCCACCAAGCAAATGCCCAGTGTGCCCTTTGGCCATTCCGGACCATTTTTTTTTTTTTAGTTTTGGGTAGTGTATGATGACCACTGTCAACTTTATTAATATTTATCTATTATTCTTTTTTATGCTGCCTATGTTTCATTTGGGAGATTTCCCATTACTTCTGTCCTTGAGACAAATAGGAAGTAAAATTTAATTTCTCCAAGCAAGGGAAATTATATATAGGACAAATAGAGAGGCGAATTACCACAGAGGGGACACAGACAACAATAAAAATGTAACAGAGTCTATAACCTTTCCCCACCCTATCCAAATTTAAACAAGATCCTACCCAATGGGTAGATAGCAATATATGGGTTGCCAACTCCCAGCACAGAGGCGTAACTAGAACCTTCAGGGCCCCGGTGCAGGAAACCATGAAGGGCCCCCTGGACCTCTGGCCGGGGCCCTTCCCTTCAAGCCTGGGACTCTTCCCACTGATCCTGGGGCCCTTTACTCTCGTTGCGGGACCCTTTCACAAGTTCTGCAGTGGGCCACCTTCCTGCGATGTTGGGGCCTCCCCACAGTGGCGGAATGCCAGGGCCCGGTTGCAAGTGTGACCTTTACGATCCTGGAAGTTCACCCACTGGTGTCAGTTGTTTTTATTTTTTTGGTATTTTAATTGTATTATTTTTTATCATTTTATTTTATTTTTTTTACAATGTCACTGACTATGACTCTGTCCATTCAGAAAAGGAAGGAGCTGGCTGGTAAATTACCTATTTACCGACCCCTTCCTGGTTCTCTATTGTGACACATCCCCTGCAGCAGCCGGCAGGAGAGGGTAGGGAGCACAGTAGGGGGGGGAAGCTCAGTAGGGGGGGAAGCAGAGTAGGGGGGGGGGACCAGGGGAGCACACAGGGGCCCAGAGACAGCAGAACACAAGTGAACTGGATGGATAGGAGGAGGGGCGGGGGCAGCATACAGAGGAACCAATCTCCTCCATTTTCCCCCTGCAGCTACAGGAGGAAAAAGTAGGGCAGTGATTTCTCTACATGCGGCCCCTGCTGCCCCTCCTATCCAGGTGTACAGGGGAGCCTCACAGGGCCCCCTGGAGCATGGGGCCCGGTTGCGACCGCAACCCCTGCAACCCCTGTAGTTACGCCCCTGTCCCAGCATAAAACCTAATGTGACAGGGAGGCTGCATGGGTTCCCTGGAGCATGGGAGGAGTCACCTCCCACAGTAGTGTCCTGTGCCCCACCTCCCCCCAAGGCAGTATCCTCTCCCTCCTCCCCCCACTACCACAATACTGTGCTCTGCCCCCCCCCCACACACACACAAACATATAGCAATGTCCTAGCTCTCCTACCGTACACAGGTGTATACAGCAGATCAGAGAGGGAGAGAGGGAGAGAGGGAGGCAGCACAGTTCTAGATGGAGGGCGGGAGGGGGAGCTGCCGGAGTTAAAGCATTTATTACCCCAACACTTCGTATTCCTGATATGTGCCCGTTGTACCATGTATTTCTATGAGAAAGTATCCTGTTCTCTTTGTATTGCTTCCTTTTTGTTAAAATCCCTGGTGTTCCTGCCAATTCCTCAGTTTTTCTATCAAAAACTGACCGCACTAAGCAGGAAAGCACATTGTGGTCAGTTTTCTAGCTATGCTTGGAAATCAGTGTGTTTTTCTTCAATGATCAGACTTGTCCTGACATGCAAACCCCCAACCCCCCCTGCACAGCCATTCGCTTTGAAGCTCCTCCCCCCAGCAATTATGCAGCTAAGAACAGAGGGAATGTGATCACTTATAAAAAAGGGGAAAAAGGTATTTATAATTTTTTTTTTATATCTATACAAAAAAATGTTGCCTTTCAATCCCTATTTAAGCTGAAAAGGTTGTTTTACAAGGTGTTTGTTTACAATCACTATAACTTTTCATATTAACAAGCTGGTGATTGGTTGCTAGGACCGCCCTGCATCCTAGCAACCAATCATCTGCCGGTTAACTTGAAAGGTTAACTTGAAAGGTTAACTGGGGCAGCTCCCACTCCTGCCCTTCATCTAGATCTGTGCTGCCCCCCTTCTCTCTGCTCTGCTGTGAGGATGAGAGCATCAGAGGCTGAAGGGAAGGACCGGTGTTCCGTGAGAATTACCTACCTGTGAGAAAAACCTACCCCTTGTCACTTCCGGTTGCACGGCACTGTATGTAATGCGGACAGCTGTGCTGCAATACGAGTGATCTCCACTCCTGTCCCTGTCACTTCCCTCATCTCGGCTAGTAAATATAAAAGCGGCGGCGGGTGTATGAAAAGATAAATCACGGAGCCGCCAGCCGCTTTTATATTAACTAGCCCAGATGAGGGAAGTGACAGGGACAGGAGCGGAGATGACTCGTATTGCAGCCGAGATGTTTTAATGTAACCGCCGCGTGGGTAGGTTTTTTCCACGGAACACAGTGATAATTTCATACTAGTGCGCATGCGCACTAGTCAGCTCCTCTGCTGGTGCATTACGTATCCGGGGCTGTGAGCATGCGCACTGCTGCGCTGCTCAGCTGTTCCTGGCCGGAAGTGACGAGGGTAGGTTTTTCTCACGGGGTAGGTAATTCTAACGTTACACCGGCAAAGAACAAAGAAGGGACGTGTTTGCTATCTACCCATCATCTGCTAACAGTCAATGGATAAATCGCGATCGACAGGTTGCCAACCCCCATTCTAGATGGATCTTAAATCCTTGTAAAAACAGCCCTGACAATTTTCCAGAAAACTAAGTACATATTTTTTTGTTTCTAGGACTCTGACATCTGTGCTGCAGCAATCCATGCGGGGGTGATGCCCGTCTCCGGAGGTTATTTAACTTTGAAAAGGGAAACTGCACAGGATTATTATTCTGGATCTTATCAAAACGGGATTAAATCCTTATCCACCACCTATTATTCTGATTCCTTGGTATTTGTCTAGGATACTGTGTACCACGTGGCAATACTATATTTAGTTTATTCACAATATACACAAAGATTTAAGTTTAAAATAGAATAGAATGACTACCAGCTGCTGCTTTGTATTTGTATGCTCTATTGATGAAATTTCTATGTTGACAATTCACAGAAGGACATTATTACAGTGTAAAGCCATCTAAAATACCTGGTTGAAGCAGCCATGGGCACAGAGGAGATAAGGGTCTACTGAACACCAGGAAATCTATCTGCGTCAAAGCTTTGATGGAAACTACAGGAAAAATAAAGGACACAGTTTAGGTTTCTTCTAAGCTTCCTGTCAGATGCATATGGCCTCTATCCGTATGCATACATTCTTTCCCAAAATTCAGCTTCGAGCAAAAGTAACCTGGCACACTTACAGTGGGTATAGAAAAGAATCACCCCCATCTCCCCCCCCCCCTCATTTTAAAGAATCACAATTTGTTGCTTTGCAGCCTGAAATTAAGACAGACACAGTTTTGTTTAATCCAACTGTATTTCCTCAGTGCAACTTATAACAGCCAAGTAAAAGATGTAACACCCACATTTCAGAAAAATTCACAAAAAAAAATCAATAACAGAGTCACTGAGTTGGAAAAGGGATCACCCCCCCCCCCCCTCCTAAAAATGACTTGTAAACTCAATCAGATATAGATAAGTGGCACACAATGCCATTTGACTTTCAACTGTGTTCAGCTGTAGTCATTTTGATTACCTCAACATGCTTTCCTGGAGCATTTCAGTCCCTAGTAGTGGAACTGAAGCAAACATTCAACTATTGGTGGCAAGGCACGGTCAAAAGATCTCCGGGATAAGGTTGTAGACAGGCACAAGTCAGGAGGTGGATACAAAAAAATGTCAAAGGCTTTATCAATGCCTAGAAGCACCGTAAAATCTATTATTAGGAAGTGGAAGGTATTTGGTACAACACAGACCCTCCATGGATTAGGACGTTGCTTCAAACTGGATGAAAGAGCCAGGAGGAAACTGGTCAGAGAGGCTACTAAGAGGCCGACAGCAACTCTGAAGCAGTTGCAGGAAATTATGACAAAAAGTGGTCATTGTGTGCCATGTGACAACAATATCATAAATTCCCTACAAATGTGGTTTGTATGGGAGGGTTGCAAAAAAAAAAAAAAAAAAGGACACATACAGTCACAACTAAGCTTTGCCAAAACACATCTTGAAGATTCTGAGTCCATGTGGAAAAATGTGTTATAGTCAGGTAAGACTAAAATTTAATTATTTGACCTTAACACCATCCACTTATGGGGAAGTTTCTCTGCAGTAGGGACTGGAGCACTTGTCAGGATAGAAAGAAAATGGATGGGGCAAAATATTGTCAAGTTCATGAGGAAAATCTATTGCCCTCTGCCAGAAAGTTGTCAATGGGAGGAAGGTTTAACCTTCAACATTGCAATGACCCAAAGCACACTGCAAGAATGACCACGCAGTGGTTGAAGGAGAAAAAGGTGAATGTCCTTGTATGGCCTAGTTAGAGCCTATACTTAAAGGAGTTGTAAAGTAAGGAGAGTTTTTTTATCTTAATACAGTCTATGCATTAAGATAAAAAACCTTCTGTGTGTAGCAGCCAATCCAGCACCCCCTAATACTTCCCTGTGTCCAGACTTGTATAAAGTACTCTAAATTTCTACTTGAGTAAAAGTACAAGTGCTCGATCAAAAAATTACTTGAGTAGAAGTGGAAGTGCTCGCAGAAAAAGTTACTTAAGTAGAAGTACTAAAGTATTCAACATTTTTTTTACTTAAGTATTGCAAGTAGTTTTTTCAAAAAATTTGCTACTTAAGTACTAAAAGTAAAAAGTACCAGTAGTTTTGAAAAAAAATTTCTACTCAAGTACTGAAAGTAGAAGTACAAGTACTGTGTTATGTAGTTATTAAAGAAATAAGTCAAAAGTTTGAACATCATATTGTTTTTATTATTTCAAATGATTTATTCAAATGATTAACCTGTGTTTGTTAGTAGTTTCTTGATGCACTTTAAGCGCTGTAGCACCATTTATTTGTTTGTTTCATATTTTCTTTTTATTGGAAAGATTTGGTATAGCAGCTTTTATTATACACAGCCTTTATTTTCGTATGCGCTGATTTACAAATGACATTATACACGTTTTTTTGAGCTTTATGCAACCTGCCATCTACTGTTCTGGCAGTGGTAATTTTTTTAAAAGTAACGAGTAACTATGCAGCACAAAAAAAAAATACTTGAGTAGAAGTATCGAAATCATCGAAAAAATGTAGTGAAGTAAAAGTAGAAGTAGGAGAAAAAAATTCTACTCTAGGAAAGTACAGATACCGCATTTCGGTACTTAAGTACAGTACTTAAGTAGTTCTACTTCGTTACTATACATCTCTGCCTGTGTCCCCTCTCTGTCCAATGATGTCCATGAGTCCCTCGGCCGTTCTGGAACTCTCCCTCCTGATTGGCTGAGATATTTGCGCCATTGGCACCCCCTGCTCACAGCTAGTGAGATAGGAGCTAGGGGGGAGGGGGTGCCGAGCCCCATCCTGTGTGTCTTATAGACACGCAGAAAGGGGCTCAGGAGTGAGCATGCATGAGTGCCCCTATAGCAAGCGGCTATAAAATCTTGCCACTGCACAGGAGCTTCCTGTAATAAATACCAATCACTGTTGCTCTCTCTCCTTGTTGACTGTAGTTTTTTCCAGGCAAACTGTAGTGTGTGGAGCCTGGTGGGCACAGGTGCTGCACAGGTCATGCACAGCACAGTAATGATGTTACAGCTGTTTTACATGTTAATAACTATGTTTGCAAACGCATTTGGTGAACACAACATGGATTAATAGCATTTGTGGCTTTTAAACAATAAATTTCAATAAAAGTTTTTATGTTTGGAGTTCAGTTTTATATAAAAAAAGCACTGTCATTGTAATCCACAATCTGTTCTTGATGTCTGTATTTCCTTCTATCACCACCAGCACAAGCCTCAAAGAAGGAGGATTTGTGAGCCTCTGAAACGCATTGGCTGTTTCTACTGAATTGTTATTAAGATTAATACATTTTTACCAGACCATTTATAGACTTGTGGTGCTCTCATCCTTTGCAGTTTCATTGGATAATACAAATATGAGTGAGCTATTGGTAACATCGTTTTGAAAATGCTTGCTGACTGGCTTTATAACAATCGAAAGCTGGCCATACATTATACAAGTTTCTCATTCAATTTCCTTTAGATTAACCTTAAACTATGTAGTGCAAGGGCCTGCCTGCTTGCATACAACTACAAAGTGTTTAGGTTTGACCTTATATTTTATGGTTTTGGTAAATCTAAAGGAAAATTGTACAAGAGAATTGTATAATGAATGGCCAGCTTTAATTACTAGCCTAAAATTATGCAGATGAGTAAAGTCAAAAGTGAGGGAAAAGTCAGAAGCCCTTATCTTATCTACATGTTTGGGTCAGTGATCAAAAATTTTCGAAGCCAAAGGGTTAGGATTTCCAGCCAAGCCAACTAACATTTTTAGAAAGATGGCTGAACAATGAAGGCTTCTACTGATATCAGCTGTAGCATATAAGATTAGGCAACAGCTGATGCAGTTACTAAATGAGTCATCAAGGCAGAAAATAAACTGTACTTAGTGTAGTTGTCAGCAGTTCTAGAAAAACAGAAGTCAATGTGACTGACACCGAACAAACAAATAGCAAGATTATAGAAGAATCTTGGAATGTCTTAGTTTAGTCATAGGTGTACGCAGCCTATTGTATTAGGGTCATGGGCATCCACAGAACTTTTTTCAGGGGGGGGGCATCATTTTAAGGTCACCCATGCTCTGCCCCTTTTCAACAGTGTCATGAAGGGGAGGGGCTTATTCATTATACTTAAAAAAAAAAATAATAATAATAATTGATACTGTTCCCTTAAAGCATGTTATACAGCACAGTGCTTTGCTGTGTAATTTGTCCCCTTCTATCACCTAAAATACCTGGCTGATCCTGCCTGGCCATGTCCTCCCCTCTGTAAACTGGACCACTGTATACCATGGCTGCTGAGCCCTGACGTTGAGGTCAGTTTATGTGCCTCCAACACCCACAGCCCTCCTGTCCTCCTCTGTCCTCTCTCCCCCTCTCTCCCTGCCTGTCTGCTCCTGTATCAGTGCCTGCCTCCTCCTCTCCTGCTGCTGTAGTTTAATTTCAAGTTTCATATCCTGTCTACAGTCTGTTTAATAATCCTGTGTGCCCCTCTGTCTGTGTTTTATAAAAATAAGCAATTCTTTACAAGTTTTCAGAGCGCCACTCGCCGCTCACGTGACCTGCCTCCTCTCTCTTCCTCTCCCCTTCCCCTCCTCCTCCCCTCCCGATTGACATCAGGGAAGAATTCTCGGCCCCATGCGCTGCAGGCAGCTGTCAGACGGAGAGAGGAGAGAGCCGACTAGTCACGTGAGCAGCGCTCGGCCCTCTGAAAACTGGTAAAGGACGGCTTATTATTATAAAACACAGACACACAGGCACACAGGATTATTAAACAGACCAGACAGGATGGTATAAAGTGGCTTAACAACCATTTGAAATTGGAAGTTGAGATTCCAGGGGGGGGTGGCATTTGCCCCCCCCTTGCCCCTACCTGTGGACGCCCATGATTAGGGCGTTCACCCAGAAGCTTAAACACACATGCCTTTCTCTGCAGCCTCAGTTGCACTGGACAGTGAATGAACAGAATAGTGATCAGTGCTGAGCTGCTTCCTGTTCATTCACAAACACAAGCATAGTAAACACAGCTTACTATGCTTCAATTATGAATGAACACAGTGAGTGAGTGTGTTCATTTATAAAAGGAAGGGGTCGGAAAAATGACATATTTACTAGCCCCTTTCCCCACTCTTCATTCTGAGAGTGCAACTTGGGGGGAAGCCCAGGCAATAGGGGGAATGGGCACAGCAGGCAGTGATTAGGGTGTGCCCAGACACACCCCTGCGCACGCCTATGAGTTTAGATTTGTGTCATTGGTAAATATGGGTGATCTAACTACTATCTAACAAACAAATGCCACACCACCACTCTACAGGGGTCATATTGTAAAATTTAATATTCACCCCCTTTTTTATGGATAGTGTAGGACCCACTGATAATGGGGTACTTTGACGCAGTGGTGGGCTTGAGCACGATATGGCCATATGGTGGGACTAAATCCCCATTTTTATTTATGGATTGTCTCCATATTTGATAGTCATTTCTTTTGCATGTGTGCGCTATTCTTTTTTAATATGCATGTCGCTTGGTTCATAGCTGCACCGGCTTTAGATATACATGTTCAGGTTTTGCTACCCCAATTTTTTGCTTGTTTAATATATATATATTGTGACAGGAAGTCAGCTAAATCTGGGAATGTAGTCACAGGAAGGAGATACATTTCCACCTGATTTAGAAAGTCCATTAATTAATTTAGGGTGTTGGCTACAGAGCTAGCCAGCAGGAAGTTGAAAGGCCTTCACCTGTTCAGAATGAGGGAGTTAAGGCTCTATAATTTGTTCAGAGAAAGTCCTATTGTTTGCTGCCTCCAGAAGCTGCATCCTGAAGCCATGTGGGCTGGGAGCAGGAGGACAGTCAGCGTGTGCCTCCCGACAGGATGTGTGGGCCTGGGAGAAGACCCCCCGGAGTGATGTGTGCCCGGGACGGTAACCAAGGGTGAATACGTCTCAAAGGTGAGAAGACGAACTGTTGATGTGAAAGAAACAAAGGACTGTGTTGCCCTGTGAAGCTATTATAAAAGGACTATTGAGTGTCCGCTGTAGGACAAGGAAGTCTGCCCGACGGTAGGTTGGAGACAGACACTTAGGCAGGTTCCAGTTGTGAGAAGGTAGCCGCCCACAGAGGCAAGGATTTATTTTCTGTTTTATTTTATTTTGGATGTTTTGCTGCATACAGCCTGGTGAAGAAAACACCATTTAATAAACCACACTGTTTGTTTGCAAGCACTTGTCGGCTACCTCTCTGGGAAAACGCACCCCCCAAGGGGTCATCCACACCCGCCACCGAGCTAATCCCTCACATATGGTGGAGGTATGCAGTGGGCATAAGCAGAGATCCCTGCAAGGAAGTGCATATGTTTGATGAACTTTATCTGGTGCATGAGATTGCACAATCTATGTGTGCAGGAGAGAAGATCCTGACAGAAAAAAAAAAGTGTTTTAAAGAGACAGCGGTCTCAAAATTTTTTGATGAACTTTGTTGTGTCTGGTGCAAGTGACTGCACAAACTGTGTGTGCAGGAAAAGAGATCTTGCAAGAGAGAGAGAAAAACTACATGTGTTAAAGAGACAGTGGTCTGAAAAATTTTTGCTGGACTGTGAAAAATTTGTTTGTGGAGTTATTGAAGATGGGGCGTTCAAAACGCCTGAAGAATGCAAAGATAGATGAAATGAGAGACCGGATTCTATGGATGGAGGGGATGTTGCCGTCTGAACCAGCCCCATCCATGCCTAAAGAGAGTCTACTAAAGAGGAAGGTTGTTGTTCCTAGCAACACTGATGAAACCGCTATGGAGACGGTGTGCTCAGATGAAAAGTAAACTCAAAATGGAGGAGATGTTGAAACATCTGATTATATCAAATGCAGCTCAACAGCAAGCAAATGCAGCTCAACAGCAGGCAAATGCGGATTTTCAGCAGAGCTTTGCAGCTCAACAAAAGGCTCATCAAGAGAGCATGGCAGGCTGGAAACAGAGACGCCAGCAGCCAATGGAGGCCATCGGTTTGGAGGAAACCGAGTATGTGTGCAGGGCTGAGTTGGATGCCTTGCAACGGAAAATGGAAGAAAAGGAACAAGCCTTGGAATTGCTTAAAATGGAGCATAGAAACTTGCAGGAAACAAATGAACTACTCAAGTCTCATGTGTCACAGTGGGAAGAATCCACTGCTCTTCTTTTGGTCGAGTTGCAAAAACGCAGAGAGACTATAATGGAGAAAGATACCATCCTCATGGAAAAGGAAAGTGAAATTCAGACTTTGCAGAAGCAAAGTATGGCTGATATGTTGGAGTTGCGTAATCAGCTGGAAAAAAGTCTTCAGTCTTTGGGAGCTACAAAAATAGACCTGCAGGAGTCGCAGGAACAGAATGTTGCTCTGGAAGCGACATTGTCTCTCAGCGACAAAGAGAAAAGTGAAAGAGAGGCTAAATTACTGAGTACTGTGTATGAGCTCACTACTTTAAGCAATGTGGTAAATGAATGGCGTGCGGACTGTGAAAGTTGGAAAGGGGAAGCCCAACGTGTCCAGCAGCAGTTAAAGGAGAAAGAAGCCTGTGTGGCAGAATTACAATCTCATTCCCAGAAACTAGCCAATGAGGTGAAGGCTCTTATGCAGGGAAAAGGAGATTGTGAACATAAGAGGGAAAAAGTAGAGGCACAGCTTCTGGAATCGCAAGTCAAGGTGTCAGAAGGTGACCGATTGTGTGCTAAGCTGTCAGAGAAGGCAAACCGACTGCAGGTTGAGTTGGACAATGTTATAAATCAGCTTTCTCAAGCAGACAGAAAATCTAGAGAAATTGCGGAAGATTTTTCTATCTTGGAATCGCAGCTGCAAGACACGCAGGAACTCTTACAGGAAGAGAGGTGTCAAAGGCTGAGTTTTAGCACAAAGCTCAAACAAATGGAAGATGAGAAAAATGGCTTCCTGGAACAATTAAAAGAGGAGGCGGAAGCAAAGAAAAACCTATCAGAGCAAGTCGCAACATTGCAAGCTCAGATAGCGGTTATGAAAAAACGCATGGAAGAAAGCGTTGGTTCATTACAGTGTGTTGAAGATGTGAAAAAGAAGTTTGATCAGATGCTTGGTGAAGAGAAGAATGTGTCTGCAAAATATGCAGAAGAACGCGCACGTGCAGAAACGGAGGTGCGTGATAACGAGAGCAAAGCCCTGTTCTTGGCTCGCTCTTTGGAGGAAGCTCTAGAGTGTAAGGCTGAACTAGAAAGTGTTAAACAGCTGCGTACAGAAATGGAAGAATTGGTCAGCTCCAAGGATGATGTTGTGAAAAGCGTTCAGGAGCTAGAAAAGTCTAAGCGAGCCTTAGAACAGCAAGTAGAAGAGATGAAGATTCCGTTGCAGGAACTGGAAGAGGAATTCCAGGCAACAGAGGATCTGTCCCAAAGAGGGGATAGTGTGCCTAATGCAGTTTTTTAAAGGATCAGTGTTTTGGGGTCTGTCCTGAGTGAGCCTCAGAAATGTGACGACATGTGGCTTGAATCACCCCTTTGGAATAAACCGTTCCTTCAAAAACTTCAAGCATTGGAAAATGTATCATTAGAACTTCAGCAAACAAAGGAGCTGAGTAAGAAATGTGGTGATTTCTCAGTTCAGGCTGAAAACCTAGTGGAGAAAACTAAGGCTGTTGGTGAAAACGTGAAGCAAATGAATAAGTGCCTTTCAGGGAGTGTTTCCAAAATGGAACTGGTGAAAGACGGGTGGCAGAAGTTTGATCGTGATCTTGAGATGCATTCCATGTGGAATTCAGATAGAGAAAAAGAACTAGGTGACCTTGAGCGGTCAAATAGTTCAGCAGAAAGTGCATTGAAGAAACCTGTAAAAGAATGTGTTGCAGTTCCATGCTTCTTCACTGATGCAGAGAGGAGGTCTATAATGGATACCACCCAGATCGCTGGGTTCAACTGTGTTGTTGCCTTTGACCCCTATGTTGGTGGAAGGAAAGTTGATGATGTTCTGGTTGGCTTCTTCTGTGAAGAGTTTGGCAAGAAATATAAACTGAATATCAAATCAAATAGTAGGCCTTTACTGCGACTCGCTCAGGAGGGCGAAAAGTTTAAGAAGTTGATGAGTGCAAATGCTTCAGATCTGCCTATGAATATGAAATGTTTGGTGAATGAGATTGATATCTCTGGGAAAAGGAACAGGGGTCACTTTGAAGAAATGTGTGACAGCCTGTTGTCTCAATTGGAAAATCCTCTGCACAGCATCTTAGAGCAAGCAAAGCTCAAGAAGGAAGATCATTCCCTTTTACAACAAAAAGTCAATGATTGTGTACAGATGTATGGAGAGGCAACTCAAGTCACAGAGGGATGTCAAGAGTCCCTACTTGGAACAAAGCTTAGTGAAGCAAAGGTTCTCAAAGTTTTGTGGAAAACATTTATGGATTGCAGAGAGAGGCGTCTTAAGAATGTTGAAGACATTAAGACTAGCCCAATTGAGTTGCCTATGGATCACGGTCCTCCATGGTGGATTGGACAGACGGTTATGAGGGACAAGCTGTCTGACATTTATGAGAAAGCTGTCAATGAAGATGACAGAAACGAGAAGGAGCAAAATGATGCCAAAAATGCAGTTGAAGAATGTGTATATGAGATGAGAGACAAACTGTGTGGCATTTATGAGAAATCCGTCAATGAAGATGACAAAACAGTTTCATCCGGAAGCTTGAGGATAATAGGAGGCTTATCAGTGAGTCAGCAGTGCCTGACACATGCGTGCCTGGAAATATGTGTCCCAACCCTAGGGTTGAAACAAGAGGGGGGGGTATGTGACAGGAAGTCAGCTAAATCTGGGAATGTAGTCACAGGAAGGAGATACATTTCCACCTGATTTAGAAAGTCCATTAATTAATTTAGGGTGTTGGCTACAGAGCTAGCCAGCAGGAAGTTGAAAGGCCTTCACCTGTTCAGAATGAGGGAGTTAAGGCTCTATAATTTGTTCAGAGAAAGTCCTATTGTTTGCTGCCTCCAGAAGCTGCATCCTGAAGCCATGTGGGCTGGGAGCAGGAGGACAGTCAGCGTGTGCCTCCCGACAGGATGTGTGGGCCTGGGAGAAGACCCCCCGGAGTGATGTGTGCCCGGGACGGTAACCAAGGGTGAATACGTCTCAAAGGTGAGAAGACGAACTGTTGATGTGAAAGAAACAAAGGACTGTGCTGCCCTGTGAAGCTATTATAAAAGGACTATTGAGTGTCCGCTGTAGGACAAGGAAGTCTGCCCGACGGTAGGTTGGAGACAGACACTTAGGCAGGTTCCAGTTGTGAGAAGGTAGCCGCCCACAGAGGCAAGGATTTATTTTCTGTTTTATTTTATTTTGGATGTTTTGCTGCATACAGCCTGGTGAAGAAAACACCATTTAATAAACCACACTGTTTGTTTGCAAGCACTTGTCGGCTACCTCTCTGGGAAAACGCACCCCCCAAGGGGTCATCCACACCCGCCACCGAGCTAATCCCTCACAATATATATATATATATATATATATATATATATAAAGATCAAAAAAGGAGCGATGTCCCCAAATTTGTAGATCATTGGGTACAACAATGTAGCAATTCTCCAAACAGGCCAGCCCAATGTACTCTAAAATGTACTCTCAAACCCCAATCTCACCACCATCCCTAAAATATACCAAAATAATATAATAAGAAACCAGAAAAGGTCCTGATGACTTCAACTGGAATGGCTCAGGTCGAGAAAATAATTCCTAAAGCAATAACCGCTTACCCGTACATCCCCCTGCATTAGGGTTGCCACCTCGTCCCTTAAAACCAGGACACATAATAATTACACGGGTTCTGAGGCTAATATAATGCATAGAACCTGTGTAATTAATGTGTGTCCTGGTTTAAAGGGACGATGTGGCAACCCTAGGGAAGAGGCATTGAAAACAATAAACCTGCGCTTACAGTATTAGGATAATGTATGTATAGGTGGTTGGGTGCCACAAGAGAAGCCCCTTCTGGAGGATGGTATTGAATTAAGGCAGTATTAAACCAAAAAGCAAACATTTAATATATTGCAGCTTACCAATTTTTAGATGTGATGGCTATATTCGTTTACTTTTGTAGGCTTTCCTTCTTGTTTCATCTGGTGATCTGGTGAGCCAGCATGTTTGTTGTTTTTCAGAAGTACAAGCTCTCCAGTAGAATGTATTAGTTCACACAGATGAGACAAACTACGTAAAAGAGAATTGTGGGTTTCTTTTTTTTTTTTTTTTTATTCATACTTACCTAGGTGGATGCAACATCTGTCCGATGCTGCATCTGTCCCTCGGCGCCTCTGCACTGAGAACCGAGCAATCGAACACTGCCGATCGTGCAGTTCTGACAGCACCCCGAGCAGAGAGCTGCTGACTTCTTTCTCCACGCTCATTGGAGCACTGGGCTGTGGAGGGGGCGGGAGCGGCCGGCCCAGGCTCTCAGCATCTTGCTGAGAGGCTGAGCTGGGTGTCAGTCCAGGCACCTGGCAGATGCTGACTTCCATCGTCGGTATGATGCAGTGCCTGGACCAACTTCTGTGACATCAGCAGAGAGCAGACTGCAGGCCACTCTCTGCTGAAAACGGGTCACAGGAGTGCAGGATGCACTGCACTCCTGTGATCCATAGGAGATGTACAGCCAAATAAGCTTTGGCTGTACATCTCCTTTAACACTGGCAGGGGAAAATAAAGCGATCAGCTTGTGGGTGAGTGCAACATGGTGCGGCAGCAAAAGCACACACACAGTCCATGTACAAATAGTGGAACTTGCATTGAAGTAAAGGCAAAACAGTTCACAACAAACTCAGTGGGAGGAGGTCCAACCAGGAACATTCATGGATGCCAACAGCGTGTAGTGGAGCAGGTATCAGCTGAACTGAAAACTTCTGTGTGGAGGCCATTTGGAGCTCAAATGGGAAGATGTCCAAGACATTTGCGGAGCCCTAAGCTTTCCTTACCTGTCTAGAACCTTTTCCTGCCTCGAATACTGTCCCTGACAGACAGTGACCTGTCCCTACACTACCCACACGTGAATGCACAAGAAGCCCAGGGGTAAGGGTCTTAAATATACTCTGCCACACCCAAGATGGCCACCAGAGTCCCATGGGTGGCCAGCAACCAAACAGATCGCTGCCCCAGTGACTCAGGAAACCATAGAGGAACCATGTAGGAGGTGGGTTACTGGCTAGATCACCAGGTCAAGACAAATAAAAGAAAACTGATGCAGCTACCACATCTAATGATTGGTAAGCTGCAATATAATATATCTTTGGTTTGGGGTTTAATAATCCTGTAGGGGTCTGAATGGCTATGTCTGAACTCTCCTGAGCCTAGTGTGGGTAGCAAAGGAACTAGGTGACTGTGAAAGGGACATAGTCCAAAACACCTTCTGATTTATCTGTAATGTTGCCTCCACAAGTGGGTGCTGGTAAATAATTGAAGGGTCTGGTGGATTGGGAAGTCATGGGGGACCAGCTAGTGGAAGCTCAATCAATGCTTATTGTAGTTTGACTCATGGTTTACAGTCATCTTGTGTGCACCAGTCAACCAGTCTGGTCAGATGATTTTCTTCAAGGTATTTTATCAGGTTGGGGAATCCCATCCTCCCTTTAAAATCTGAGACAAAATATTTATTGCCAACCCAAACAAACTTCAGGAACTTAGTTCTCAATTCTGTTAGAAACCCTGCTAGAAGTCCTACTGGGGAGCCTGAAGCATATATAATAAGCATTGCAAAATGTTCATCTAAAGGCCCGTACACACGTACCGATTGTCGGCCGTAAATATTCGGCCAACGTCCGATCGGCCGATTGTCGGCTTGTTAGTATGATGCTTCCGACAACCGACTGCGACTTTTCGGCCCAACAGAATCTGGTGTGCAGGCTTTAAAATTTTTGTTGGCCAACACCAGAACGGCCGATTGTTCCTCAGTCAGTACAGAATTCAGCCGACAAACAGCAGATGAGCAAGACTGGGCATGCTCAGAGAAGAAAAAAAACACGGAAAGTTAACCATCACATGACATCACTTCTGCAGTCGGCTGTTGTTGGCCGACAAAATTTGTTTGTGTGCAGTCTTTAGCACTTTTCAACCTACAGGACAGCACCGGACAAAAGACGGCCGATCGTTCGGCCGACAATCGGTACGTGTGTACGGGGCTTTAGTGATGCTGTTGCAGGAAAACCAGGTAAATGCATCACTCTTTCTAGGTTCTGCTTAATCATTTTGGCCATTGGACTAAAACTTAGTTTGAAAACCCACCAAGGAACAATGGGGATATTAATCCCAATAAATTCCAATAAATGTCCAATAAATTATATTTCTCCAAACTTTGCAACCCACCCTGTGCACTTACACACAAAGTGCAGAAAGACTACTCACCAGGAGATGAGACCTCATATACATAACGAGGTCACATGCAATCAGAGCCAGAAGATTTTTCTTGCATACAAGGCTTCCATCTGCATTCCTCCATGTAGGTATACCAAACCCCTTATATCCTCATATAACAATGCAAAAAAGAAAAACCCAATCCAAGCGGTATACATTCAAATTAAAACCTTTATTTCTACTCACAAACACATACTTGTCACGGTATTATAGCCACACACTGACCGATAGAAATGGATACATACCTGTGGGAAGTTGTCATCACTTGGTTTAGTCATCCAGCATATCCAAAGGACAGATGATGAGACTCAGGAGGACCTGCACAAGTGAAGATACGTATATAGAACAAGCTAAGATGGTAGCTGACGGGTTTCTTAAGAAAGATATAAAGCAGAGTTTATTAGTAAGGAGATTGAAAATGTGAGGTCCATGGATAGGGTTACTCTTTTGGAAGACTCTGGAAGAAGGGGCAGTGGTAATCTAAACTTTTCTTTGGCTATAGTTTTGAATCACCAATATAGAAAGTTTGAGAAAATAGTAAGAAAACATTGGCACGTGATAAAAAATGAAAGACATTTGGGTCCCATTCTCCAAAATTTATATACAAAAGGGACCCTACATTAAGGGACAAAAATGTAAAAAATGTCATAGATCCCCCCTCTGAACCAGTACATATGTTTTCTAATTTACCAGGCATTTTTCATGTTGTAGATGTTAAGCATGTAGAGAGGTGGAAGGTAATATGAGAAGTAAAATGGAGTTTAGGGCAATAGCAACCAGAAAAAATATGACATTAAAGATTTTTTCTCTTGTTCCACCCAAGGGGGGGTCATGTATATACTGGAGTGCCCGTGTTGTCTTTACTAGGTTGGAAGAACAACATGAACACTTGCAGTAAGGGTTAGAGGACACATATACAATATCCAAGAGGGGACAAGAAAATGCAGATAGATGCAGATGGATACAAGTGTATTTAACCATTTTAAACAATATCATGGTAAGGACCCCAGGGGTTTAAAATTCTGGGGATGACTAAAGTAAAAAAAATATTGGAGCGTAGGGAATTTTTTAAGATTATTTTGTCAAATGGAATCCCTCTAGATATATGAAACACAGTTTTTTCTTCCCCTTTTAGGTTTAAATATAGAATTCAGATTTATAAAAAAAGATGAGGAAGGCTGCGTAAGCAGCTATCTTGTGATTGCCTTGGTTGGTGTGTAGGCCATGTATGTAATTTTGGGATTTATTTGTTTCCAGGAAGGATAATGGTTTGTTATATATTGTAAAGGTTTCTGATGTGTCCTTTTTAATTGTGATGGGTTGAAGCACAAGGCATTTAGCTGTTTTCACATACTTTCACCAAACCCAATGCAACCTGAATAAACTTCCAAAAGTTTGGGTAGTGGCCGGGATAAAGTTGACACAAAAAAAAAAAGTTTTAGATCTTTTTGTATTAGGTTTTTGTATGTGGGTTCCTGAATGGGTGATTCATTAGGTTTTCAGTGCCATACTTGCCACAGTCAGTAGAGGAAGAGCTCCTTGTTGTATGAAGATGTAGACAATTCTGGTGTAAATCTGATGGATAGCCAAGCAGAATGTGTAATCTCTGTCTTGTATTAATAGTGCTCCAGGTGTTGCTTATATAGTTCTTGCATCAATATTATTTTTTCTGGACTATTAAGATGTTATTATAAGAGGTGATAGGGATCCATGGCATGTCATTGAGGACTGGTTCATTGTGGGTCAAGACAGGATGATTTTTCTTGAATGATCAGTGCCGCCAGCTATAGCCAGCAACAGCCAGCAACACTGATCAGTGTGTTCTGATAGCGGGCAAATCCCCCCACCGTCAGAACATAATAGCACAACTGTGATTTCCCCCTGGTTGATTGAAAAAAAAGTGATTATTGTATGACCAACTTAAGCCAAAATGATTAGAATCCCTTTTAGGCCTCATGCATACTGGATGTTTTTACAGCAGCTGTTTTTGGTTTCAGGGTTCTATCTGTCCGTGCACACATAGGCTGTTAGTGTTTTTTGGCAGGGGCATTTTCTGGCTGGAAAACCCCCAGAACTAGTGGGTTTGAAGTGCAGTTTTTCAGCTGTGAAAACCTTCTAACTCTGAAAAACGGCTATTCAGCATTTATGAGTGTTTTTCAACCATAAGCTTTTGTGGGGGTATACTTTTGCAATAAAATGCTAAATAATGCAAACACTAAAAATCACTAGGCTACGTTCACATGTTGGCATAGCGGATCGCGGGCAGAATCCCCGCAATTCTGTCCGCGATCCGGAAATCATTGCAAATCACGGGACGCCTGTGCGTTGCCGTTGATTTGCAATGGCACCCCAAACACTGTGCGATGTTGCCTGCCGAACCACGGTAACATTGCGCAAACAAAATCGCGGGACGCATGACGCCCCAAAGAAGCTCTTGTACCTTTTGTTTGCGCGATGTTACCGCGTAATCGCGGCAACATCGCACAGTGTTTGGGGTGCCATTGCAAATCAACGGTAACGCACAGGCGTCCCGCGATTTGTAATGATATCCAGCTCGCGGGCAGAATCGCAGTGATTCTGCTCGTGATCCGCTAAGCCAACTTGTGAACGTAGCCTAAGGCAAAAACACTACAAAATGCAGCTGAAGCTAGAAACGTCCAGTGTGCATGAGGTCTAAGAGGGTATCGGTTTAATCAGGGATCCATGGATGGGATGCTTTTTGAAGTAAAGGGTAGCTGGGTGGGCACTCATGCTTAAAGTAATTTTACAGAAAAACTGAAAAGGTGTTCTAATACCATACAGCCTCTCCAGGCAGAGGGATGGGGATTTTCCATGGGGATGGGGATTTTTACACTCTATTTGTATCCAGCGATAGGTATAACAGGACCCAGTGATCTGACTGTACACTCTATATGTTGTATCCATTGATAGGTATAACAGGACCCAGTGATCTGACTGTACACTCTACAGTATATGTTGTATCCATCGATAGGTATGACAGGACCCAGTGATCTGACTTTACACTCTATATGTTGTATCCATCGATAGGTATAACAGGACCCAGTGATCTGACTGTACACTCTATATGTTGTATCCATCGATAGGTATGACAGGACCCAGTGATCTGATTGTACACTCTATATGTTGTATCCATCGATAGGTATAACAGAACCCAGTGATCTGACTTTACACTCTATATGTTGTATCCATCGATAGGTATAACAGGACCCAGTGATCTGACTGTACACTCTATATGTTGTATCCAGGGCTGCCATCAGGGGGGTAGTATAGCCCATACAGATGTAGGGGGCCCAGGCGTCCCGAGGGGCCCAGTCCCGAGGGATGCCCAGGCTCCAAGTTGATGCCTCCCCATTTTTCTTTTCCTCCCCTACACTGGCAACTAGTCCCTACTCTCGCTGGTGCCACCCGTTGCACTGGCTCCTGACTCCCAGCCTCCCCCTGGCCGCCGCTGTCAAAATTATTGGTTGCTAGGACCCCCTGGTGTCCTTGCATTCAATCAAATGCATTCACAGGCCCAGGCAGAGGAGGAGGATGTAACTTGGTGGTCAGGCCCGGGGGGCCCAGGCCTAAAGCTGTGTAAGGGGCCCCAAAATTTCTGATGGCTGCCCTGGTTGTATCCATCGATAGGAATAACAGGAACCAGTGATCTGACTTTACACTCCATATGTTGTATCCATCGATAGGTATAACAGGACCCAGTGATCTGACTGTACACTCTATACGTTGCATCCATCGATAGGTATAACAGAACCCAGTGATCTGACTGTACACTCTATATGTTGTATCCATAGATAGGTATAACAGGACCCAGTGATCTGACTGTACACTCTATATATTGTATCCATCGATAGGTATAACAGGACCCAGTGATCTGACTGCACACTCTATATGTTGTATCCATTGATAGGAATAACAGGACCCAGTGATCTGACTGTACACTCTATATGTTGTATCCATAGATAGGTATAACAGGAACCAGTGATCTGACTGTACACTCTATACGTTGCATCCATCGATAGGTATAACAGGACCCAGTGATCTGACTGTACACTCTATATGTTGTATCCATCGATAGGTATAACAGAACCCAGTGATCTGACTGTACACTCTATATGTTGTATCCTTCGATAGGTATAACAGGAGCCAGTGATCTGACTGTACTATATATGTATAGAAATGTAGAAATCCACTTTATTAAACACAACTATCTAGACAATACAAAACCCACTATCTATCTCATAAAAACATAACTGGCCAAGTATTAAAAATACACACAACCATGGCAGCTGCGGGGAAGTTGTGTAAACAACCTCCTCTCCCGAAAGAAAAAAGGGGAGAAAAACAAAAATATAAGGATACATTAGCACATATATAAAGAATGGATATGCCCCAAAGGGGGGTACAATATGTGTCAACAAAAACGATAATAGTGTACAAATGCCTCCTCCGATTGTAGGATGATAACTAATATTAGCTCCTGACTGAATGTTACCAAAAATTCCTTAGAAAGGAAATCTATGGTAAACTATATATTAGAGTTACTTAAAAATCGAGTGTTGTACAAAGTCCATCAAGAGACCTTCTTCTGGATATTTTTGAAGATACAAACCACATGTGGGTAATGTCGCCCCCCGTGTGGCCAATACTGTTTGGACCGTGATGTAAGATCTACCCAACTGAGGGTGATACAATGGGCCACTGTATGTAGTTAGCAGCTAATGAAGATCATAAGGGTATAATATGTGGGATCAGCCCGCTGGCTATGCTGTGATTAGTCACAGCACAAGCCGATCAGCGGGTACCGGCCAATAGATGACCGCCATCACCCGCTGATCGGCAAGGAGGAAGACAGGATAGAGCTCTCTATATGTAAACAACACAGAGCCCTGTCGTGTCAGTGGAGATGTGGCGGTTTTTGTTTCCCTGCAAAGCAGGGAATAAAAACAGTCACATTCCTTAGTAAAAAAGCACCTCACAGTCAGGGCTGCTGATGGAAATCACGGGGCCCCGTACCGCCTACCTGACAGGGCCCTCCTCGTCTGAAAATACGAAATTATATTTTTGCTATAATGCAACACCCATGACGCTATGCTTTGCAGCGGTGGCAGAGATTATACCCCCAATGAAGACCCTTTCAAGTAAATAGCAGCACAAAGGTAATATCTGCACCCCACAGTGAGCAATCAACACCGATCACTCACTGTGTTCATCCAGCCCCCCCCCCCCCCCCCCACCATCCTGAAATATCCTGCCAGTGTGCTCTCAGCAGCTGCCGGTGGGAGAGCAGCAGAGGGAATACGGCAGCACTGCGGGGGAAAGGGGCACACAGGGGTCCCAGACAGCAGGGGGATCGTGGCACAGATACTAGAACTGATCTCCCTGCAGTGCAGCTGGAGAAAGAAAAGAAAAGTAGAAGCTGGCAGCACTGCACAAGTGTCAGCAAAAAGGCAGTTCAGCTGGCCCTCCTGCTCAGCAGGTGCCCGGGCCCCCCTTTTGAGGTGATGAGGTCCGGGCCCAGTACAGGAGGGCTGGCTGTACCGCCTTATCAGTGGCCCTGCTCCCAGTACACATATAAACACTGGTTAGGCACACATTTAACCCTTTGATCGCCCTAGATGTTAACCCCTTCCCAGCCAGTGTCATTAGTACAGCACTGGTCACTGTATTAGTGTTAGTGGTTCCCACAAAGTGTCAGTTAGTGTAAGACTGCCCGTCATACTATCGCAGTCCCGCTATAAGTCGCTGATCGCCACCATTACTAGTATAAAGAAAAAAAAATTCCAGTATACAGTATATCTCATAGTTTGTAGACGCCATAACATAAACTAATCAATATCCACTTATTGGGATTTTGTTTACTAAAAATATGTAGCAGAATACATATTAGCCTTATTTTATGAAGAAATTTGATTTGTTAATTTTTTTTTTTTTTTTTTTTTACTGGATATGTTTTATAGCAAAAAGTAAAAAATATTGGGTTTTTTTTTTTTTTTCAAAATTTTCAATCTTTTTTCATTAACCACTTTAAGACCGGAAGGATTTGCCCCCCTTAATGACCAGGCCCTATTTAGCAATTTGGCGCTGTGTTACTTTAACGGAAAATTGCGTGGTCGTGTGACGCTGTACCCAAATAAAATTGATGTCCTTTTTTTCCCACAAATAGAGCTTTCTTTTGGTGGTATTTGATCACCTGTGCGATTTTTTATTTTTTGCGCCATCAACAAAAAAAGAGCAACAATTTTGAAAAAAAAAACAATATTTTTCACATTCTGCTATATGACATTCTCAAAAAAAAATTTAAAAATCAAAATTTTTTAACATTTTAGGCCAATTTGTTTTCTGCTACATATTTTTGGTATAAGAAAAATCGTAAGAAGCTTATTTTGATTGGTTTGCACAAAAGTTATCGCGTCTACTAACTATAGGAAAGATTTTTACTAGTAATGGCGTCAATCTGCGATTTTTTGTGGGACTGCGACATTGCAGCGGACAGATTGGACCACTGACTGACATTTTTGACACTTTTGGGGGGACCAGTGACATTACTACAGTAATCAGTGCTATACATATGCACTGTTACTGTACTAATGACACTGGCAGGGAAGGGGTTAACATTATGGGTGATCAAGGGGTTAAATGTGAGCCTAGGGGAGTGATTCTAACTGTGGGGGGGCGGGGCTTCTGAAATGACCATAGAGACATGTGATCCTATATAGAAGGATCACATGGGCTCTATGATCATTGCAGGGAGAAGAACGGTCAGCCGTGTTTACAACAGCCGACCGTCCTTCTCTCTCTCAGCGGGGAACGATCACGAGTGTCAGACGGCATTCGGAGCCGCCTGACACACGCATCTGCTTCCCCGCTGATGAGTGGGGGCGGGAGCGCACTGCCGGCGGCGCGCGCTCACCCCCTGGCCTCCTGAGAGCGAGCGACGTACACCTACGTCCCTTTGCCCAGGATCGGCTGCCTGTTGCAGTATATCTGCAGTGGGCGGTCGTAAAGTGGTTATTAGTGCACAAAATAAAAAAGCCAGTGGTGATCAAATACCACCAAAAGATCACTTTTTGCAGAGGGGAAATGATATAAATTGTATTTGGGTACAGCGTTTTATGACCGCGCAATTGTCAGTTAAAGTAATGCAGTGCCAAAAAGCAGAAAATGGCCTGGTCATGAAGGGGGGTAAATCTCCTGGAGGTCAAGTGGTTAAAGCGGAGTTCCAGTCCTTTCTGTGTTTATTAAAAGTCAGCACCTACAAAAAGTGTAGCTGATATTTAATAAACACACAATCACCTGTCCCACGATCCAGCGATGCGGCCGCCCGAAGCTTCGCTCCTCTCTCTCTCAGCTCTCCCCGATGCTGGCATCACAAGTGTGGGCACACTGCGCATGCGTGAGTCGCGCTGCGCTTCCTCATGACGTGTCCCAGATTACAGGGAGGGAGGGGGAGAGGAGAACTTCCGCTCAAGTTGCCTTTAGTGGCCCGCAGAAGCAGGTACCTGTCAAAATGAGATACCCGCTCCCCCACCCCAAAAAATGACATGCCAAAAGTGGCATGTAAGTGGGTGAGGAGTGCTTAAAGCAGAAGTTCCACTTTTGGGTGGAACTGAGCTTTAAGCAACTTTTCTGCTGCCAGGGAGGAGGGTTTTTAGAGGAGAAAAGCAAACCCCCTCCGCTGTGTGTACATGAGCCCTAAAAGGGGTCAGTGAGGAGTGCCAATGCTACAGTGTTAGGTGCAGTATGGTTTTTTGCCGCTAGATGGTGATGTGTATGTAGACCGGTGTAAGTTTTAATGTACCCGCTGCATTACATACAGTGCCGTGCGCCGGAAGTGAAGAGGGGTAGGTAATTCTCACGGAACACCTGTACGGAGCAGTAGATGAGTGAAGGAGGATGTAGACTTCCGGCCTATGGAGGGGATTTCTAGGCCGCTATCGCCTTACAATACATGACAGGACTGAGAGTACATTGGCTCATAGCGCAGTGCGGGTGTGCCGCGGAGCATACTGGGAATCGCATCCCATGATACTGAGCTCATATTGCGAAACCGAGAAAAAAATATTACTAGAAGGGAAGCAGAGAGCGGAAGCCTTTTCCCCGCCGGTCACGTGATCGTAGCATATAAAGAGGCTTCAGAGACAGAGGAGTGACACTGCTATTGGTGGAGAGAGGCTGAGTGCAGGAGACTGTGATTGGTGGATGCTGAGTGCAAGGTACAGTACGGATCTCGGGCAGGCAGGTTGTCTAAATTGGGCCAGGACTGGTTCTGGGTGCCAAGTACTGAGGGTGGGGGGTCAAACCCAGAACCTAACCCCAGTCCTTTAACCCTTTCATTGACAGAGACATTTTTTCGTTTTCTGCTTACAAGCTAAAAATCAGTATTCTTTGCTAGAAAATTACACACACACACACACACACACTTTTTATATATATATATATATATATATATATATATATATATATATATATATATATATATATATATATATATTTATTATTATTCTATTTTTTTTTTTTTTTTTTTTTTTTTTTATATATATATATATATATAAATATTTTTTTTTTTTTTTTAGCAGATACCCTGGAGAATAGAATGACAGTCATTGCATTATTTTATGCCACACTGTATTTGTGCAGTGGTCTTTTACATGCAATTTTTTGGGAAATAAAATACACTTTAATGAATTTAAAAAAAAAAAAAATAGTAACACCGAGTAAATTGATACATAACATGTCATGCTTTAAAACGGCGCACGCTCACGGAAGGGCAACGAACTACAGTACCTTTAAAAAAGAAATCTCCATAGGCGACACTTTAACGGTTACATCTTTAGAGCTACAGAGAAAGTCTTGTTCTAGAATTATTGCTCTCGCTTGCTCTAACGATCGCCGCAATACTTCACATGTGTGGTTTGAACACTGTTTACATTTGTGGGTGCCACTTACATATACATTCGCTTCTGTTCGCGAGCACGGAGGAATGGGGCGCTATACTTTTTTTTTTTTCACTGTCCCTTTTATTTAAACATCGCTTGTGACAGTAATAGGCAGTGACACGTCATCTTAATGGAGGGATCTGGGGTCTATAGGACCCCAAACCCATTTCCCCTCTGCACTTGAAAGCATTCAAAATACCAAGATCTGCGTTTTTGAGTACTTTCGATATCTGAAAAGTGGCGCCGTTGGCTCTTGAGTAAACCAGAAGTGATGTCATGACGTTGCTTCCAGGCTACTACCTCAGAGACCCGATCAAAGCCAAATCGGTCTTTGTTCGGGTCTGTGGACATGGCGGCTGGTCGCTCTGGTCTCCAGGTGGGACAGAAGAGCCTGGGTGAATGGGGGAAGATGTCCCCTTCCACTGCTTGTAATAACAGCAGAGCCGCTGCTTAGCCGCATCGGTTGTTCTTACAAGAGAGCCAAAAGTTGGCTCTAAAAAAACGGTACCAGGGTAATGCCTCCCCGGTACAAAAATGACGTACAGGTGATTTAACGGCAAGTGGATAAAAAAATCATTTTAGGCCTAAAGGTTACATAAAACCCCCAAAATATTTTTATTTTTTTTCTGAAAGCAGTCAACTAGAGAATAAAATAGTGGTACTTCTAATTTTTTTATGTCACACGATATTAGCAACAACAGTTTAGGAAATGCAAAATTTCATTAAAAACATTCTGAAGTTAATTTTAGGGCACAAAAATACAATACATTACCCATTTTTTGGTAAAAGATTAAAGATAAGGTTGCACTGAGTACATAGATACCCAAGATGTCAAACCTTGAAATTGCCACGTGCCTGTGAAACGGTGACAAACTTCAGTAGCCTACATTTTCCATAGGTGATGTTTTAAAGCGGTAGTAAAACACCCCCCAAAAAAGAAAAAATTTGGCCCTCTGCGGCGTTTTGCCATAATGTGCTAGTATGCACCGCATACTAGCACATTATCATAGGCTTAACTGCAAATAGAGCCATCCAGCGCAGTGCTTTTTCACGGCTTTCCCAGCGCTTCCATCTTTGCCCGGTCTTCCTTCTGGGTTCGTGGGCTCTGGCCCCCGATTACGTCACTCCCGCACATTTGCGCTGGATCTCTGGCACGGCGCTCTGCATGCCACAGCAGAATGTATGCCGTGGAATGCAGAGCGTCACTGTGCACGTTCAGGTGACGTCATCGGCTATGGCTGATGTGAATACCTCCTAAACGGTGTACGCCGTTTAGGAGAAATTCATTGCACCTACAGGTAAGCCTGATAGTAAGCTCACCTCTAGGTATAAGTAAACAGAGGGCCTTTACTACCACTTTAAAACCCCCCTACAGGTCATCAGATTAGAGTTCACTGTGAATAATGGGCCTAGAAATATTGTTCTCACTCTGAAGTGCACTGTAATATGTAACATATGTAGTGCAATCAGCCCTTTCTTTTTTTTATTGGGATAAAGTATATGGCCTGGAGCTGAGTGAAACTGAATCAATCAGCCCTTTCATGCGTAGGAGCCCCCAGTGTGTGCATTTACATTCATGTTTGGGGTTGGGGGGGCCCACATTTATTTATTTTCTTTCATCACATAGGAGACAAAAAGTCCCTTTATGTAAACCTTTTTTTTATTATAATTTTTTTTTTTTTTTTCTTTTGTGACAGGCGACCTTTAGTGATACACCACGGGTCTAAAAGACCCTTGATGTCTGTATCACCTGCCCTCCAATGAAGCTGAAGGGTAAAGCCCCGTACACACGCACAGATTGTTGGCCGTAAATTGTTGGCCAACGTCCGATCTGCCGATTGTAGGCTTGTTAAGCCCCGTACACACGTACCGATTGTCGGTCGACCGTTCGGCCGTCTTTTGTCCAGGGCTGTCGTGTCTGTTGAAAAGTGCTAAAGACTGCACACGAATTTTGTCGGCCAACAACAACCGACTGCAGAAGTGATGTCATGTGATGGTTAATTTTCCGTGTGTTTTTTCTTCTCTGAGCATGCCCAGTCTTGCTCATCTGCTTTTTGTCGGCCGAAATCTGTACTGACTGACGAACAATCCGCCATTCTTTGTTGGCCTACAAAAATTTTATAGCCTGCACACCAGATTTTGTTCGGCCGAAAAGTCGCATTAGGTTGTCGGAAGCATCATACTAACAAGCCGACAATTGGCTGATCGGACGTTGGCCGAATATTTACGGCCGACAATCGGTACGTGTGTACGGGCCTCCAGTATGATGCTTCCGACAACCAACTGCGAATCAGTGTTTTCATGCATGGGATCCTGCAACTCATGTGTTTAGGGGGGTGGGGGGCTCAAAATTATTAGAGGTGCTAAATTTTTTTTTTTTTGCACTTCTTTTAACAAAGTTTAATGTATCGCATAGGAACAAAAGACCTCTGTGATATATTTTTTTTTTTTTTGTGACAGGTTCTCTTTAATGAGACATCGGGGGTCTACTAGACTCATATTGTCTTAGCTGCCTGCCATTGAAGCTAATAGAGTGCAGCTCTTACTGCATTAGCTTCTTTTCCAGCCAGAGCGGGCAGGGAAATTAATGATAGGACCTGGAAGTGACTTTTTACATATCACTTCCAGGTTCTTGGTGGGAGGGGGTAATCGGTGAACAGAAAATTCACTGGTTTTAGTCCTTTCTATATGGTGGAACCTGCCATGCTGGTCCTGTGTCCACCAATGTAAGAGAGGAGCTCAGGAAACCTGGCAGAAGCACGTGGTGGGAGGGGAGTGTAGGCGAATGTACTAGATGTGCTTGGAAGCGATCAGGGATGTTGTGTAGTCTTTAGTATAGTAAATCTTCACGTTCCTGTGCCAAATGTTTCAGTTTGTGTTCAAACATGAGATGTGTGGCATGGCACTGCACAGGTTAATGCATGTCCTCCGTGTGTAGACTAAGAACTGACACTTCCTATGAAGAAACTATATATCCCACAATCCCTGCATCCCTATATGCCACATCTGGAAATTAAAAATGGGTGCAGTGCCAGCCTTAAAAATAATAATAAATCACGCTCACCTAGATGGCTGTCTACCACCACCTCTAAGGTCGGGAACTGAGCAATCAAACACTGCTGAGCCAGCTGCCAGTCCAGGCATATGGGTGGATCCCGACTGTAAAGTCTGGATCTTTCCCGAGCCTGGACTTGCTGAGCAACGTCAGCTGACCAGTGGGCTTTAACCCTCTGTCAGCTGAAAACTGGTAACAGGAGTGCAGGAATAACTGCACTCCTGTGATCCATAGCTTTGTCTATACTTCTTTACTTGTATGTCCTGGCTGAGCAAGTGGGAGAGGTTGCCGTAGCTGCACTGTGCTCAGATTCACCAGCAGGGAGGACAGGTAAGACACATTTGTAAGTTGAATTCTTTGATTTTGTGTCTCCCTGGCAGCAGAATTTGTCCTGCCACCTCTTCTGCATTTCTTTTCCTTCTGTAATCTGTCCTTCCTCGGTCTGTCTCATTCCTGTTTCTTCCTCGACCCCATGTCCCCATCAGCCGCATTTTATATGCTCTTTAGGCTTTCAGCAGACCAGGCTCTAGTGACTCCCTCATTACTCTGATTCTCTGCACAGTGCTGAAAATAAGACAACTGTGGCTGTGCAGCGCAGGATGAGATGATGACTGACTGGTTTTTAAACATTATAAATACTTTCTTTTCAATGTCTTAAACTATACCCGCAAAAAGGGCCAGCAATCTGTCAGAACTGTAAAACAACCCATTCAATTTAAAATAGAAATAAAAAGGCAAAACATTTTTGTATAGATATATATAATTTTTTTTTTGTGTGTGTGTATGTATAAATAACATTTTCCCCTTATAAGTAATCACATTCCATCTGTTCTCAGTTGCATAAGAGCTTGGGGGAGGAGAAACAGCAGCTCACTGAGCTTCCCAGTAAATGGCTGTGCAGGGGGGGGGGGGGGGGCATGTCAGGACAAATCTGATCATTGGAGGAGAGGTGGCTAAGCTCCCAGCACAGCTAGCGAACTGACCACGATGTGCTCTCCTGCTTAGTGTGGTCAGTTTTTAATAGAAAAGTAGAGGGACTGGCAGCAACACCAGGGATTACACATAAAGGAAGAAATACAAAGAGCACAGGATACTTTCTCATACAAGTACATGGTACAGCAGGCACATATCAGGAATCTGAAGTGTTGGGGTAAAAACTGCTTTAAGCCCTCTTTCACATTAAATGTGGCTTTGAAATCGTGCGACCTCACCTGAAATCGCACAATTTCAAAGTCGCATGTCAGCGCAACTTGAGAGACCTCTGTGCAGCTTCAAGCACAGATGTCTATGCAAGTTGCACCCAAAATCGCTAAAAGAAGTGCAGGAACTACATTTTCAAATCGACGCGGCACCACAAAGTTGACGTAACACCAATTTGAACACTGCCATTGCCGACAATAGGATGCGATTTGTCATGCGGTTTGACCTGTCAAATCTCATGACAAGTCGCTCCAGTGTGAACGGGGGCTAAAGTGATATTAATGGCTAACAATGCCCCCGCTCCCTCTTCACAGGGGTTTGACTGACAGCAGCAAGAGCATATGGTTCCCACTGCTTTCATTGTCTTCTGCGAGACTAGGAAGAGAGGAGAGCTGTGCTGTAGCTGGGGAGGCACTGGAGCAGAGAGAGGAGTCGGGTAAATGTTTAGAGATGGGGTTGGGGGGGGGGGGTAAGACAGTGGGGTGTTTTTTACTTTAATGCAGGGAATTTATTAAAGGTAAAAAAAAAAAACGTTTTGAGTTTAAAACCACTTTAAGTAATCTGACACAAGCAGGCAGGGTAATAAAAGAAAGAGATGTTTCATCTTGTTCACATTTGTAGCGTATCGCAGAGGTAATGGCAGGGCATGGATTAGACGCTGCATGATCCAGACCAGAATGTTGCGCTTTAGTGAATATTAACAGGCTAGGTGAATAAATGCATGGACATAGAGGAATTGATCAGCCATGACACGCCAACCTGCGGCGGCAACATGTGAGCCCATCATTACATGGTAAGGCAGACAAGCGGCACAGTGAATATAACACTACATTGACCCCTAGGCGCTGACTGCACGCAAATATGCGGCCTCTCGGCAGCCGGGCCTTGCCATGCATTAGTACAGATGGATTTGTGCCGAGAGCGTGCTCCCTGCGCCCTCCTGGCACAGTGACCCGCGGTTTAAAAAAAACTCCTAATTGCTTCTTACAAAGGGGAGTTTTCTGATCATGTGACCGCCAATTACAGCGGTCACAAGCCCCGCCCACCTCCCGGAATGCCAAACCCCTTCAAAGGCTGGCGCAAAGGGGTTAATGCCCAGTTAAAACGATAAAAACATTTGAAAATGTATACAGCCTTTAAGGTTTCTTAATGTCCTCAGGTTTGAACACATGCACTCCTCGGCCCAAAAATGGAGTTCCCCCACTTTGATGAGATCTCTTATCTCTTACCCCAAGTGAGGGGAATTCTTCTTCACAGACAGCAAAAATTAATCTTTTAGGTCTTTTGACCTTTCTCTGTATTGCTTTTTATAGGTGTTTGACAGGTGGGAAGAGGTGTTACGTCAGTAAAAATACGGCTCAACTGCCTGGTTTGTTAACGCCTCCCACTCCCCACCACTTTTCAACTGCGATTCCAAATTAGTCTTATAAAACAACAGTTTAAGGCTTGGTTCACACTTGTGCGATGCGGGAACGCTGCGAATATACAGCGTGTTCCCGCATCGCATCCGCACATCTGGCAGTTCACACTGCCATATGCGATACGCAGGGGGTGTCAATTAAAAGTTAACGACACCCCCAGTTGCAATCGCATATCGCAGTGCGATCTGCAAGTTCGCACAGAATCGGATCGCACAAGTGTGAACCACTGTGCGATCCGATTCTGAGGCGGCTCAAAAAATGCCTCATGTGCGAGTTTGCTGCGGATGCGCTGCAAATTTAGCCATACAAAGTGTATGGCTGAACTCGCATCCGCACAGGAGATCGCATGTAATGGAGCAGTGCACTCCGAATTACATGCGATCAGCGCATCCGCACCCGCACAAGTTTGAACCGGCTCTAAAATTATTATTACCTTGAATATACACTGCTTGTGGTTTTTAAAGCGGAGCTCCAGCCTGGGGAAAAAAACTTCCTGGCAGTGGGGCCCCCAGATTTTGCCTCTGATGAAGTCGGTATGACCTAATGAGTAAGGCAGGACTGGGGCTCCATGTGGCATTTCTCACACAGTCCTCTGAGTTTAACCACTTGCCGACCGCCGCACGACTATCTACGTCGGCGGTCAGCCCCTCACAGGCAAAGTGACGTAGGGCTACGTCGCTTGCTTGTGAGGGTCTAGGGAGCGAGCACGCGCTCCCGCTTTCGTGGTCACGGACCCCCCCGCGCACGTTTGACCGGCGGACCCGATGTCCGCCGGTCACTCTGCGATCGGCGGGGGAGAGGGAGAAAGTCAGGCGGCTTGTGTAAACAAGCTGCCTGTCATTCTCCCCTGTGTATGAAGGATGATCATACGGTTCTACTATGTAGAACCGTTGATCACTCTTCATACATCTGAAGCCACAGCCAATCACAGTAGAAAGCACGCCCCTAGGGACACACATAGCCCCTCCCTTTCAAAAAAAGTTAACCCCTTCCCTGCCAGTGTATTTTTACAGTAACCGTGCATATGTATAGCACTGATTACTGTAGTAATGTCACTGGTAACCCCAAAAGTGGCAAAAATGTCAGTCAAGGGTCCGATCTGTCTGCCGCAATGTCGCAGTACCGCAAAAAAAATCGCAGATCGCCGCCATTACGCGTTAAAAAAAAAAAACAACAAAAATGACAAAAATCTTTCCCTTTGTTAGTAAACGCGATAACTTTTGCGCAAACCAATCAAAATACGCTTTTTGCGATTTTTTTTTTTTTTTTTTTTTTTTTTTTTTTTTACCAAACATAGGTAGGATAAAACAAATTGGCCGAAAATGTTAAAAAATTTCGATTTTTACATTTTTTTGGGGGGAATTTCATATAAAAAAAATGTGAAAAATATTATTTTTGCAAAATTGACTCTCTTTTTTTGTTTATAGCGCATGATCAAAAAAATCGCACAGGTGATCAAATACCACCAAAAGAAAGCTCTGTTTGTGGGAAAAAGATGCCAAATTCGTTTAGATACAGTGTCGCACGACCAGGCAATTGTCCGTTAAAGTCACGCAGTGCCGAATCGCAAAATACCCCCTGGTCAGGAAGGGGGTAAAATCTTCTGGGGCTTAAGTGGTTAAGCCTGGGCAGTGGTTAAAGGGTTAATGTAACTACACTGTATCTTTGCCTCACAAACTGAAAAGGCTATTTAATTCATTTGTAGTATTCAAACTCCCCCATCCATCCATGTCTCCATGCTTTAATTTGTTGAGTAAGGGCAGATGATTCATGCAGCATTTACTTCCTGGAATCTATCTGCCCTTAGCTCAGGCATAAAGGCAGGACGGTGTGCTTAGTTGAACAGCCCCTCCTCCAGATGAAAGAAAAACATTTCTATGAAGACTCCTGGAATGTATGACATCATTTTGGCCTAGGCCAGGAAGCAACTGAAGAGACGTTCAAAAACAATTCTATATCTTCCTATCTATTTACTAATGCTAGCAGCATAAGGATTACAAATCGTTAGTGCCGGTTCACACTATTGCGATGCGGGAACACTGCGAATCTACTGCGTGTTCCCGCATCGCATCCGCAGCACAGGCAGTTCACACTGCCATATGCGATATGCTGGGGGTGTCAATTCAAAGTTAACGACACCCCCAGATCAGATCGCATATCGCAGTGCGATCTGACAGTTCGCACATGAATCGAATCGCACTGGTGTGTACCACCATGCGATTCGATTCTGTTGCGGACCAAAAAAAGGGTCATGTGCGTGTTTAGTGCGATTGCAGTGCGAATTTAGCCATACAAACTGTATGGCTGAATTCACACCGCACAGACATCGCATGTGATTTTAGGAGCAGTGCGCTCCAAATCACATGCGATGTCTATCATCGCAATAGTGTGAACCGGCACTTAAGGCGACTTGGATTTATTATTTAGAATTTTTTTGGTAGAGGTAGGAGTATTCTATTTTTATCACTGTACCATTCTTTATACAACTTTCACTGGGTGTGACCGAGTCAGGTTTCTGATTTGTGAAAGTTCCTTTTGTGAATTTACGCCATTAGGCATTTGACAATCATATGCTCTCTAGGTCAGAATGGGTGTGCGAGTTGAATGAGATTAAATCAATTTTGGAAATAATACACAGAGAGGAATACAGCACCTTGAAAAAGTATTCATACCCCTTGAAATCTTCCACATTTTGTCATGTTACAACCAAAAACGTAAATGTATTTTCTTTTTCACTCATTGACAGACACGGCTCTTTAGGATTCTTGACCTATGGGTTATACTGCCCCCTACAGGAGTAGGAAACTAGGCAGAAAAAATAACTTTGACTACACCTATGGGCAGTCCCAGGAGGTATACTCCCCCTCTCTGCTATAGGTATGCAGTTTTTTCTGCCTAGGCAGGAGTAAGGACCTAGTTCCTTGCTGGAATCTCTGGTCCTGGCTATTTTTTTCTCTTTTTCAAATGGCTTTTTTGACCTTGTTTTTTTCTTGGCAGATCTTCAATCAACTGTTGGACTGGGCGACGGGCTGGATAATCTAGATCCAGTGGTCACCACAGTCTGGCCAGTGAGAGCACGCAGACCACAGCTCCGCTAAAGGTCAGCTGCAACATAAGCCCCACTGGCCTGTGAGTTAAATGCTGCGCGAGATCGCATAGGACCGGGTCTCAGCGTTCCTCCTGTTGTAGTCTGTTTTAGTCTGTGGCCCGCAGCCATGTTTGCATAGTCCGGCAGCCATTTTTCATTGGTTCGGCATACTAAAGAGCGGCGGCCATTACAGAGGAGCCTATGGGCGGCGATTTCGGCTGTAGGTGCCCCTCCTTTTCCCCTGGTGCTGACTCCTTGGTCTTTCCTTTCCCTGGACGCCGCACGTGGAACAAGTGTTCTCCTGGTGCAGCTGGTGCCTTTCTGGTGGGGTGGGGGAGTCTGGTGGGGTCCTCCCTCTCTCTGCTGCAGGATTGTGGGGTGCTCTGTTGCTGGCAACCGGGTGGTGCTACCAGCATGGTGGGGGGTGTCCCTTGGCAGTGTTAGACATGTTTTTTGGTGTTCCCCACCTGACCCCCTCTCAGAGGCTGGGGGGCCCTTGGAGTCCCAACCATCCATTGATGCACTGACGGCGGTCTGGGTTCTTTTTGTGTCCCGGGTGGAGGTGGCTTTCGGGCGGTGAGCTAGCAAAAAGCGCCCGCCTTCCCCTGCGTCATCTATCTCCTCAGATCCTGAATCTGACTCGGCTGCCGCGGACGTGGCCCACCCTACGTGGTCTACGGCCACGCACCCTGACTTTTCTGATAGTGAGGATGATTCCTCCACCCCTGTAGCTACGCACGAAAAGGTGCTGGTGGACGCATGGATGGATTGTGTCTGTGCGTGAAACTTTAAAAATGGAGGATGCAGCTGAAGCTGTGGCAGAGGTGCCGGTCCCCTTTGGCACTTATAAGCCATCTAGAGTGGTGAACGTGTTTTTCCTTTTCCCTCATATTTTGTCAGATTTGTCGCAAAAGAGTGGGAGCGTCCAAAACATCCCTTTGTGGTTCCTAAACGCTTTGCGATGAGGTACCCCTGTGAGGAGTTTCTCCTTGAAAAGTGGACCCCCCGTTTCCAGGTTGAATAAGGTGACCGTGGTTTCGGTTGAGGAATCACCAGCCTTTAAGGATCCCGCTGAGAGAAAAGTTGAGGCTGTGGCCCGCAATATGTTCACTTTTGCAGGTTTGGCACTGCAAACGGTGTGTGTGTGTGTGTGTGCGCACACATACACAGTGACAGTATATGGTAATAGTAGTGGTTAGGTACTTCCAGAGATTTTCTTGTAGTAGGTACTGTGTCTGTCTAGCTGAGCCCGGGAGGAAGCATGTGACTGCAGTATAGAGAAAAGCTGCTGCTTCCTGTGTATGGCTCCTCCTGTCACAGGCAGAGTGCATCTGATATCACTCCGCCTGTGAGCTGGACCTATACAGGAAGTAGAGGCTCCGTTCTAGTAAAGAGTCGGGGGTCTGATACAGTGGGGAGACGCGGGGGTAGCCTGGCAGACTTGCAGAACAGAAATATACAGTATTTTAAAAATGATGACGATGACAATACCGTGTATATGCGATACCACGATATATCGCATTACCGAAAACCAGCATATCTCTACATTCAAGACAAGTGGGTCCACAAGTTGATTTGGCCTGGTACAAGATCGAGTCTCGGTCCTTGTCTCCGGCAAGGTTCTTCCCTTCCAA
Organism: Pelophylax lessonae; assembly: GCF_965119305.1. Classification (NCBI taxonomy): domain Eukaryota; kingdom Metazoa; phylum Chordata; class Amphibia; order Anura; family Ranidae; genus Pelophylax; species Pelophylax lessonae. The sequence goes on from NC_138775.1 coordinate 224,926,590, forward strand.
CTTGCGCCTGTCCCCAGGTCGGCTGCAGGGCCTTCACGGGGAGGTGCAGGATCTACTATCACAGGGAGTTATTGTGCCCGTTCTAGAGTTGGAACATTTTCAGGGATTTTTTTAAAGGAAGGAAGGCAAGGTCCATCTAATCTAGGACCTCAAGGACCTGAATCGCTTTGTACAGGTTGAGAAATTTCGGCTCGAGTCCATTCACACAGTGGTGGCTTCCCTTCATCAAGGGGATTTTCTGGCCTCCATCGATGTCAAGGACGCTTACCTTCATATTCCAATATATGTCGGGCACCAGCGTTTTCTTTGCTTTGCCGTGGGAGAGGAGCATCATCCGTTTGTGGTGTTTCCCTTTGGTCTCGCTTCAGCTCCTCGCGTGTTCACAAAAGTGTTGGCCCCAGTGTTAGCCTTGCTCAGGTAGAGGGGGATCGTGGTACTGGGGTACCTAGAAGGTCTCCTTCTGCGAGTAGAGTCCCTGTCTGTCTTAAGAGATGATCTGGACATCCCTGTGCGAACTCTGCAAGAGTTTGGCTGGAAACTATATTTTCAGAAATCGGCTCTGACTTCGTCCAACAACCTGGACTACCTGGGTCTGACTTTGGATTCAGCCTCAGTCAGGGTGTTTCTTCTGGAGGCAAAACTACTGAAGTTGCATCATGCGATTCGACTCCTGTTGTCCAACCGTCGGTCGACTCTCAGGACTTGCATGCAGGTGCAGGGCTTGATGGTCTCCACCTTCGAGGCAGTTCTGTTTTCTCAGTTCCATACCAGACCTCTGCAAAAGAAGATTCTTGCCAAGTGGGATAAGAATCCTCAATCCTTGGACAACCTGATCCTGTTGAGCCGAGGTGTGAGGGGATCCCTGATTTGGTGGCTCCGTTTCCCGGCGCTTCGGCAAGGGAAGTCCTTTCTCCCCCCTTTATTGGACAGTGGTTTCCATGGATGCCAGCCTGTCTGGGTGGGGAGGTGTCTTGGGCACAGACTCTGCTCAAGAAGTTTGGACTCGGGAGAAGTCCAGTCTGCCAATCAACATCCTGGAGATTCAGGCGAACAGGCTTTATCTGTCCCTGTGGACGAATCGTTTGCAGGGGTGCCCGGTAAGGGTTCAGTCGGACAATACCACGGCTGTGGCATATGGCAATCATCAAGGAGGCGCAAAAGTGCCCTAGCGGCCCAGGACGTAGCCGGCATCCTAAGGTGGGCAGAACTATATGTTCCAGCCCTCTCTGCTGTGCACATTGCAGGGGTGGAAAATTGGCAGGCGGAATACCTCAGTCGACAGGTGTTGGAGCTGGGCGAATGGTCTCTTCACCCGGAAGCGTTTCAACAACTATCTCAGGTGGGGGGACCCCTGATGTGGACCTGTTAGCCTCTCGTTTCAACCGGAAGGTTTCGGAGGTTTGTGGCAAGGTCTCAGGATCCTTTGGCCGATTCTGCAGACGCTCTGGTGGCCCCTTGGGGTCTGTATCATCTGATTTATGCTTTTTCTCCACTACAACTTCTTCCGAGACTTCTGCGCAGAATCAAGGCCGAAGGGATTCCAGTCATTCTGGTGGCTCCAGACTGGCCTTGTCGGTCTTGGTATGTGAGCCTAGTAAGGCTGGGAGCTGTTGCTCTTTGGAGACTCCCTCTCATAGAAGATCTTTTGTCTTAAGGACCAATCTTCCATCCTGCTTTATGGTTGCTGGCTGTGTTGTCCTGTCGGCCACCTTACCTGGTGGTTCACAGGGACAAAGTGGTGCTCCGTCCCTGTCAGTCGTTCGTTTCTAAGGTTGTCTCGGGTTTCCACTTGAATGAAGACATTGTGTTGCCTTCCTCGTGCCCTAAGCATAAACATCCTAAAGAAATTGCTTTACATTCCCAGGTTGTGGTTTGGGCAATCGGGGTGTACCTGGCGGCGACTAGGTCAATTCGGAAATCTGATTCTTTGTCCTTTTACAGATGAATCTCATAAGGGGCAGGCCACATCTGCTGCGACCATTTCCAGATGGATAAGGCAGACTGGTGCAGACTTATTCCATCAGGAGTCAGTGTTCCTCCTTTCCCTGTTAAGACGCATTCTACAAGGGCGCGTAGTGCCTCCTGGACCTTCTGTCATCAGGCGTCAGTGGTCCAGGTGTGCAAGATGGCCACATGGTCTTCTGTGCATACATTTACAAGATTTTACAAGGTGGATGTACTCGCATCTGCGGATGCGTTTTGGCCGCTAAGTTTTGCAAGAGGCTCTGGCCTCTTGAGGGTGTATTTTTTTCCTGATGGTGACCTTCCTGGTTGAGCTCCTTGTTTACCTGGTTGGCTATGTTTAGCCTTTTTTGGGAATTATGTTTACTGCTGTTTTCCCACCCCTCAGATTGACACTGGTTTGGGACGTCCCAAGGGTCAAAGAAGATCTGGAGCTGTGTCTGTCAATGATCAAAAGCGAAAAACTGGATTTTTGTCTTACCGTAAAATCTTTTTCTCTGATGTTCATTGACAGACACAGCACCAACCCCTCTGTTTGAGTAGGGTGAGGTATTCTTCTGACACTGCTTGTTACAAACTGAAGTCCTATAGCAGGAAGTGGGAAGTATACCTCCTAGGACTGCCGTAGTGGTGTTGTCAAATTGTTTCCACCTATTCCTACTTCTATGGAGAACAGCATAACCCAAGGGTCAAATAAAATATGGAGCTGTGTCTGTCAATGAACATCAGTGAAAAGGACTTTACGGTAAGACAAAAATCCAGTTTTTTGGTCTAAAAGTAAATGCAATGTGTGGAGTAAAACTAACACTACTGCACATCACCCTTTACACACCATCGCCACCCTGAAACATGGTGGTGGCAGCATCATGTTGTAGGGGTGCTTCTCTTCAGCAGGGAAAGGGAAGCTGAGTCAGAACGAACTGCACTCCTGTGAAGCTTTGGCTGTACTTCTCCTTTAACCGGTTGCCGACTGCGCACAGTATATTTTCTGCGGCAGTCAGCCCCGGCCAGGCAGAGTGACGTAGATCTACGTCGCTAGCCTGTCACCGGGTTTTGAGCCAATAGAGGGCAAGCGTGCGCCCGCTTCGGCTCGTTCACGGAGGAGTGCGGGCGTGTGACCGGCGGACCCGATGTCCGCCGGTCACACTACGATCGTCGGTAGAGCGGGAGAAAGGCGGAGCGGCTTATGTAAACAAGCCGCCTGTCATTCTCCCCTGTGTAAAAATGGAGATCAGACAGTTCTACTATGTAGAACCGTTGATCTCTGTTTTTACACTAGTAGCCATGTCCCACTACAGTTAGAAGCACGCCCCTAGGACACACTTAACCCCTCCCTGTCCAATACAGTTAACCCCTTCCCTGCCAGTGTCATTTTTACAGTAATAGTGCATATGTATAGCACTGATTACTGCAGTAATGTCACTGGTACCCCCAAAAGTGTCAAAAATGTCAGTCAAGGGTCCGATATGTCCGCCGCAATGTCGCAGTACCGCAAACAAAATCGCAGATCGCCGCCATTACTCGTTAAAAAAAAAACACCAAAAATGACAAAAATCTTTCCCTTTGTTAGTAAATGTGATAACTTTTGCGCAAACCAATCAAAATACGCTTTTTGCGATTTTTTTTTTTTTTTTTTTTTTTTTTTTTTTTTTTTTTTTTTTTTTTTTTTTTTTTTTTTACCAAACATATGTAGCATAAAACAAATTGGCCGAAAATGTTAAAAAATTTTTATTTTTAAATTTTTTTGGGGGGGAATTTCATATAAAAAAAAAAGTGAAAAATATTATTTTTGCAAAATTTACGCTTTTTTTTGTTTATAGCGCATGATCAAAAAATCGCACAGGTGATCAAATACCACCAAAAGAAAGCTCTGTTTGTGGGAAAAAAAGGACGTGAAATTCTTTAGGTACAGCGTCGCACGAACGCGCAATTGTCCGTTAAAGTCACGCAGTAAAAAAATCGCAAAAAAAACCCTGGTCAGGAAGGGGGTAAAATCTTCCGGGGCTTAAGTGGTTAAGAGTTCACTTATTTTTTGAAGACCCAGCTGCCAAACTTAGAGGCTGTCATTAGCCTGGCACTGCTGTAACAATAAATATCGCCTTATCCATAATTTGCATTTTTATTCTTGTGGGTGATTGTGTAGGCGGGGCCCCAGTGCACTGCATTGCCCGGGGGCCTATAATGTTCTTAAGATGGCACTGAGTATTATTATACAGGATTTATAAGCGTCAACAGTTTGCACAGTGCTTCAAAAACCTTTTAGTGTTACTTTAAAGCACTGAGGATAGAGATTGCAAAGCAGTAGTCCCCATGATTTCCACGTTTGCAGGTTTTGGAGCACATGTAGCAGTGTCTGCTGATTTTGTAAAATAGGATGCAAATGTGCAACCACAGCAAAACAGTCTCCTGTTCATGTGACCTTTTTGTAGTGAATCGTTTCCGTCTAGTTCCCTAGCTGGATTTACATGTTACAAACTCCAGTTTGGTAAGTATTTTCTTTGTCTGTTAGAGGTCAGCTGCACATTGTCCAGGCTCTGCTCTGCTACACTCGGTAAGTAAGGGGTGGTAAGGGATATGGATGGTTAAAGCAAACCCTTCTTCTTGGGGTGTTTTTGGCCAACTATTCCAATGCTGGAACTTTTTTGTTCTTGTTATATTAAAGGTCAGTTTACCTTTTAGACATTCTTTACTCCTTTTGCCTCCATTGTGGCCATTGGTGGGCTTAGAACTAAGGAACCTGGGACCCTGTAGCATTCTCCTTCCAGGTGCTCATTTGGTATAGAGCTGGAAGTAAAGGGGCTCTGCACTATAGCTGTGTTTTTAAGTAGGATGGTAAAATCTATATGAAAGTTGCAGCAACTTTTTCTTTAGATTAGCTCTGTTTACCTAGGCTTAAAGGATACATTCACCTTTCATAACATGTTACACCTGTATTCAGGGTCTAACGTGTTACTAAATCAGCAGTCCCAGTTGTGACCGTGGGCGAAGGATCTGTGACAATTTAAAAAGAGCACGGCTGCCCCTCGAATGCGTCCCTCATTCACAGAAATCTGTAAATGAGTGAACTACTACTGCCAACCATTGCAGCTGATGGTTTGTAGTTCTCAATGAACTACGAGGGCGCTGGTTAGTGATCTGGTAGTTCAGTGATTCTTCCTGCCGTTCAGTAACTGCCTGCCTATAGGAGGTTCCAGCAGACAGCTACACTGACAGTCTGCAGGAGCCTGACCTTGCACCCGCAATATGCTGATTGCGCATGCAGTAATTTACAGGTTGCTAATGTATAAAATAATGGATGCACTTTTTTTTTTTTCCTGCAAAAAATTGTGCATTTATATTTTTTAAAAAGGTGAGCTTGGCCTTTAGGGCATGGGTTGCTAAACTGCTTATCACGGTCTAGAAACAGACTGAGTGACAGACCTGTCCAGACTTCAGCCGTGCCACTGTCACAGCTTGGTGCCCTCTGCTGGATCTCCTGCCCAGCCATCAATATCATTCATACAGTGGGTGGGGAGCTGCTGCAGATCAGGGAAGATTGCCGGAGTCTTTTCATAACAAGCCAGGTATTCAACTGCTTGTTAACATAACTTGGGTAACTCCCACCCTCCGTCCACATCTGCAGACCCCACCAGCTGTAAGGATGACATTGGTGGCAAGGTGGGAGACTCAGGAGAAGACCCCAAGATAATTGGTGCCTCTGCCCTGTCAAAGGTAGGTGTGGGGGAGACTTGCATTTAAGGGGTATTGTGTTGTGAAGGGGCTCTGTTAAAGGGCACTGTGTTGTATTAAATAGCACTGTAATGTGGTATGGGGGTACTTTGATGTGTTTATAAAGGGGCACTGCAATGTGTAAAGGGGAACTGAGGACACGGTGGGACTGCTTTAAAGGGGGGACAGTGATGTAAAGGGTAGACTGAAGACAATGATGTACAGGGGGGACCATTAAGTTTTATAGCACAAACATGAGATTCGGACCTCAGCCAGAAGGAAATTTTGCAGACAGGACCTCTGTACATTTTCATTCAAGACCCATGCTTTAAAGTGGTTGTGAAGCCACTTTGTCATGATCATAGAATCCCCTCTGTTAGATAATGTTATTGACAACTACAGCGGGAGGGGCAGCGAACTCCCGCTGACGTCAGCCAGGAGCAGATCAGTGGGCGGTCACGTGAGTGCCCAGAGGTGCTCTGAAATAAGGTACAAATCTGCAAATATTTTTTATAAAGCACATACAGTGGGGTACATATCATTACTTTGTCATGATCATACAATCCTCTGTTCGATAATGTTAGAAGCAGGCAGGGAACGGGGCGGGGAGCAGAGTGGCGCTGTCACTAGCTAGCAGGCAGGGAGGGGGGAGAGAGGACAGAGGAGAGCAGCGAATGACTAATGCCTCGTACACACGCAACGATTATCGGCCGACCGATCGGCCGTCTTTTGTCCAGTGTTGTTGTGTTGGTTGGAATGTGCCTAGACTGCACACAAATTTTCTCGGCCAACAAAAATCAACTTCAGAAGTGATGTCATGTGATGGTTTATTTTCCGTGTGTTTTTTCTTCTCTGAGCATGCCCAGTCTTGCTCATCAGATTTTTGTCTGCCGAAATCTGTACTGACTGACGGAAAATCGGTCGTTCTGTTGACGGCCAACAAAAATTTTATAGCCTGCACACCAGATTTTTTTTCGGCCGAAAAGTCGGAGTCGGTTGTCGAAAGCATCATACTAACAAGCCGAATATTGGCCGATCGGACTTTGGCCGAAAATTCACGGCCAACTATCGATGCGTGTGTACGAGGCATTAGGCATGTAAACTGACCACAGTATCAGTGGCTAAGCAGCCATGATAAATGTGGTCTGTTTTACAAGGGGAGGGCAGAACCTGGCAGGATCAGCCAGGTATTTTAGATTATACAAGGGGCCAAATTGCACAGCACAATCACTGCTATTATTCATGCTTTAACGGAACAGGATAATTTTTTTTTTTTTTCCAGAGCAGGTAAGTATAACATGTTTGTTATTTTAATAGAAATAAAAACGAGAGTTTACAATCACGGTCTCCGCTGGAAACATTTTTAACAGTTTAGGAGGACAATATTAACTGCAACAAAGGCCATTCAAACTGTGTGGCTGAAATTGCATCGTATTTTCACCAAAATGGTGCAGGACCCTTTTTTTTCGTCCGCACTGGAATCTGATTGCATGGGTGTTCACACCTAATGCGATCCGATTCCTGCACCATTTGACAGTTCGCACTGCGAACCGATCTGGGGGTGTCAATAACATTACATTGACACCCCCAGCGGTTTGCAGATGTCAGTGTGAACCAGTGTGCGATTCAGGTGCGATGCGGGAACCCGCACTGGAATTGCAGGGTTTCCCGCATCGCACCAGTGCGAACCAGGACTAAGGCTACATTCACACGGGTGGCCAGGTGCACTAAACGCCTTTGAATGTAGCAACACTCTGTACTATGGCCAGATACGAAAAGGCCGCTGCAACTCCAACCCAAGACACACACTGCCTACGTCTAGAATTGGTTGGAGGCTGTATTCACATGTAACTGAATAGATTAGCGGTTACATACAAACAGTACTGGCACTGGCCATTGAGTTGTACAGAGTACAAATCTGACAGATGCTGCTAACAGCTACAGCTGGTCACACACAGTGTGGGCATGCAGTGTTTAGAATCGCAGGCGAGAATCTACTGATTATCCCCAGTAGCCGCATCCATATGACCAGGTGAATGTAGCCTAAGTGCAAATTTTCCTTTTTAGTGCTGCAGCTCAATGGGAGGCCATAGTTCTACCTTAGGTGTAAGGGGCTCAGAAAAAAAAAAGATATTTATTTTAAAAGAGAAATGTGGGAATAGTAATCCCCTAGATTACAAAGAAAGTTATTAAACTTAGCGCTGCTTCCTTAAATCAATAACACATACTAATAATACACAAAGTGTCAATACAATCAATAATACATAAAGTGAACGTGCAATCAAACAAATAAGCGTCCATCAATAATAAGGTGCCAGTGCTAGTGATGTCTTCTCATGACACTCTTGTCCCCCCCCCCCATGAGTCCCCACTCACCAGCAAAATTATTAAAAGTAGCATAGTATATGGGTGGATGGATCTAGCTCCTTCCCTCTGTGTCAGTATACAAGGCTCTCAGCGTAATGATGGAATATGTTCCATTGAAGAGAGATAATCCATAGCGTAATACTGTTTGCTTTATTGAAAGATAAAAGCATAAATGCACTTACAGCAGTAAAAAATGTTTGAGCATGTAAACCAAAGGATCGCTGCCCCAGTATTCGTATCAGCTGTCCGTTTGCCATCTCTATCTCTTTACCCACTTGACGCGTTTCGCCCCTCCCACTGGGCGTCTTCAGAAGCTTCTATACCTCCCTATATGGCTGCAGCACCAATCGCAGCTGTCCCCTGCCGCCTCTAAGAATGAGATCTGAGCAATCAAACTTATCAGTCAGCTCTCATTCCTCAGCCGGCAGGGAGCTGGTGGGCTGTGGAGGGGGGTGGGAGCTGCTGGCTTTCAGCAGCCCACTGGAAGGCTGAGCAAACTGTCAGTCCAGGCTTCTGGGCGGATCCTGACTAGATGGTTGGGATCTTTTTAGAGCCTGGACCGGCTCTGCAATGTCAGCCAACAGCAGGCTTACACCGCTGTCAGCTGATAACGGGTCACAGGAGTGCAGAACTAACTAAACTCCTGGGGAAGTCTACTAAACTACAGGGGAAGTATAGCCAAAAAAGCTTAGGTTCACACACTTGTGGGAAATGCCGCGATCCATGCACGTTTTCCCACACTGCATTCCAATCGCACAGCCCTCGCCATCCACTGCCGGCTGCCATCCGCTGCTGGTGCCAGCACATAGGTAATGACACCCTAAGCACAGGCAGTCGTGCAAAACAACTATGTGATCCAGTTGCGGTGCGGCTCCAAAAAAGGTGCATACTCCTCTTTGGTGCGATTTGAGCCCATGCAGAATGAATAGGCTCAAATCGCACCGTGCTGAATCATATGTGAATTGCACAGGAATGCGGTGCAGTTTTTCACTGTAAAACATGTTTGGTTTTGAAATGGCAGCTCAAGTTGCCAAAAGCAGGCACTAATTTATTGGTGGAAACAGACACTTCAGCTTTCATTGATATGTGATACCAATGACCTTTTAGGAAGATTATTTCATACAGCTTGTTACCTTTGGTATTTATACTAGTTTGAGTTGTTCTTGTGCTTTCAAATCTTGATCCGCATCACATGACTCCTCAACCACATTATAAAAAAAAAAAAAAAAAAAAAAAAAAGCCTAGATGATTTTTGCTAAATCAATATTGTATCATGCAAGGAACAATATGTAGGGGAAGCTGATAGTGTTACAAAAAGGCATTGGTACTAGAGTATCATCTGAATGTTTTACTATGTAAAGACAAAAAGAAACAAAGAAAGGGCGCACCGACCTAGCGCATTATCCTCAATAATAGGCTTTATTGATGCAACATGTAAAATGGCTACTCACAAGCACAGGTGAAAAATGATCATATCAAGCTCAGTTGCTCCAGTGTCAGGAATAGTCCATATATAAGTTCATAATCCGATAAGATGACGGCTGACGCGTTTCGAGGCTCAGCCTCTTCCTCAGAGTGGCTCATTTGATCATTTTTCACCTGTGTTTGTGAGTAGCCATTTTATATGTTGCATCAATAAAGCCTATTATTGAGGATAATGCGCTAGGTCGGTGCGCCCTTTCTTTGTTTCTTTTTGCCTTTAGTACCATTGGACTACCCCAGTCCTTTTTGGGCAGCAAGACCTTAGCTATCCAAGACGCCAGCTGTGAGTCCCGTGGGGAGTGTGGTCGGGGAGCTTGGATTCTAAGTGCAGGAGAAGGGTAGTATTACCTTATTGTTTTACTCAAACTGACCTTTGATGAATTATTAGTGAGCAATTTAATAAAGGTTAATCCTACTGAGAAATGATTGATGGGCACTAGTGAGCCGTATCACCTTCTAGATTTATTTATTTAAAAAAATGGCTGTGGAATGTCTCAAAATTTGCACAGCCATTGCAAATAAACTCCTTGAATGTATACAGTATATCACTATATACAGTGCCTCTAAAAAGTATTCATACCCCTTGAAATTTTCCACATGTCATGTTACAACAAAAAATGTAAATGTATTTTATTGGGTTTTTATGTGATAGACTAACACAAAGTGGCACATCATTGTGAAGTGGAAGGAAAACGATAAACTATTCAAGTTTTTTTACAAATGAATATCTGAAAAGTGTGGCGTGCATTTGTATTCAGCCCTCTTTACTCTGTATCCACTAGATCTTAGAATTGCCTTCTGAAGTCCCCTTATTAGTAAATAGAGTCCACATGTTTGTAATTTAATCTCTGTATAAATACAGCTGTTCTGTGAAGCCCTGCGAGTTTTTTTTTTTTAGAGAACCTTCGTGAACAAACATCATCACAAAGGCCAAGGAACACACCAAACAGGTCATTGATAAAGTTGTGGAGAAGTTTAAAGCAGGGTTAGGTTATAAATAAATTCAAATATCCCAAGCTTTGCACATCTCACGGAGCACTGTTTAATCCATTATCCGAAAATGGAAAAAGTATGGCACAACTGCAAGACATGGCCGTCCACCTAAACTGACAGGCCGGGCAAGGAGAGCATTAATCGGAGAAGAAGCAGTCAAGAGGCCCATGGTAACTCTGGAGGAGCTGCAGAGATCCACAGCTCAGGTGGGAGAATTTGTCCACAGGACAACTATTAGCTGCACACTCCACAAATCTGGCCTTTATGGAAGAGTGGCAAGAAAAAGGCCATTGTTGAAAGAAAGACATAAGAAGTCCCATTTGCAGTGTGCGAGAAGCAAACGTGGGGGACACAGCAAATGTGGAAGAAGATGCTCTGGTTGTATGAGAACAAAATTAAACTTTTTGGCCTAAAAGCAAAACGCTGTGTGTGGCTGAAAACTAACACCGCACACCATCCCCACCGTGAAACATGGTGGTGGCAGCATCTTTTGTTGGGATGCTTTTCTTCAGCCAGGACGGTGAAGCTGGTCAGAAATGATGGGAAGATAAGTGGAGCCAAATACAGGGCCATCTTAGAAGAAAACCTGTTTGAGTCTGCAAAAGACTCGAGACTGGGGCAGAGGTTCCCCTTCCAGCATGTCATAGACCCTAAACATACAGCCAGAGCTGCAATGGAATGGTTTAGATCAAAGCATATTAATGTGTTAGAATGGCCCAGTCAAAGTCCAGACCTAAATTCAATTGAGAATCTGTGGCAAGATTTAAAAATTGCTGTTCACAGACACTCTCCATCCAATCTGGCAGAGTTTTGAGCTATTTTGCAAAGAAGAATGGGCAAACATTTCACTCTCTACATGTGCAAAGTTGGTACAGACATACCCAAAAAGACTTGCAGCTGTAATTGCAGTGAAAGGTGGTTCTACAAAGTATTGACTCAGGGGGCTGAATACAAATGCACACCACGCTTTTCACATATTTATTTGTAAAAAAATTTGAAAACCATTTATCATTTTCCTTTCACTTCACAATGATGTGCCACTTTGTGTTGGTCAATCACCTAAAATTCCAGTAAAATGGGATTTTTGACCGTAAAATCCATTTTTTTTAAATTTCAAGGCGTATGAATACTTTTTCAAGGCACTGTGTGTGGCATTTTTTTTTGTTTACTTCTTATGATTGCCAGCTCATCTAGTGGCCATAATGTGGTATTTTCCTGAAATATGGCGACCAGAAAAATACCTCATAACCACTAGATGAAGCGGACGATCATAGGAAATTAATAGAAAATGGCATTTCACACCTAAAGTGCACATTATTACAGAGATTATTTTTGACAGCTGTACAAATGCTGAGACATTTGCACAGTAGTTATTTTTTTTTTGTTTTTATTTTTTTTTTTTGCTTTTTTATCACTGTATACAGTGTATGAGAATAACCTCTGATAGTTTCCTTCATTTGAGTTAAATCCATGCATTGAAAATTCATGTAATCTTTAGAAAATTTAATGTGTATTTTTTAGACTAGCTCTTGAAGTCACTAATTGCAAGGATTCCCCACTGTAGTTTTGTTCTACTCTTCGCCTTCATTGTTTGTCTTGTGCCAAAGATGTGCTGGAATGTAAATGACCATATATATCTACTTCAAGAATGAGCCCCAGTAGAAGATTGTGCTAATTTGTTGTTTTTTTGCTTTTTTTTTTATACACAGGGTCATGGATCTAGCTGGGAAAAAGCTGAAGGGCCTTGTAGCTGCGACCTTCACTCCAATGACAAGCAGGTGAATATGAAATCACATCATTTATTTGTTGGGTTTTTTTGTAGCCAAGTTCCTGTAGACCTGTGTAGTCGAAGTGATGATTGTCTCAACATTAATTTCTGACCACTATTAATGACTGTACAAATAAATATTTGGGATAATTTATCTTCTCTGCTTTCAGCAATGCCATCAACCTCCCTGTTATCCAGGAATATGTGGATTATCTGGTCAAGAAGCAAAATGTTAAGAATATATTTGGTGAGCCTGTCTGTTGTCTTTTTTTTTTGTGTTACATACTTGTCCTACCATTATTGCCATTAATGAGTTCTGGAAGTATCATCTATTGCAGGGTTTCTCAACCAGGGTTCCGTGGAACCTTAGGGTTCATCCTGAGGTTGCTAGGGGTTCCTTGAGCAATGGGCAATTTCTGTCTCTCAGATAAGCTCCCAATGACACCATTGTTCCTTTTAGCTATCTGTAAGGGGTTAATTCTTCCCAATGATGACAAGAGTAAGGAGCATTCTTCCCACTGACCATCACACTAATGTGCAATTCTTCCCAATGATGACAAGAGTAAGGAGCATTCTTCCCACTGATTGTCACACTAATGTGTCATGAGTTGTAGATTTTTCATTTTTAGCAGGGGTTCCCCGAGACAAGAAATGTAGTTCAAGGGTTCCTCTGTGTTGAAAAGGTTGAGAGGCTGATCTTTTGCTTTACTAAAAAACAACCATCAAAGTTCAATTACCCTCAAATTATGTATATAAAACCTTTTGAGTTGTCACTAGTACATGGAAACTCTTCCTATGGGGACATTTTGTTCTGGTGACAACTGTCCAAGAGGGTATCTCCCCACCTTGGTGTGTCTACAGGACAGGAAATGAAGAGAAATCTTCCCAATGGGGGAAGAGATGGCAAAAATCTGACATTGGCATTATTCATACCCCCTCTGTTCAAAATAGGGGGGGGGGGGGGGGGTTTGACTTCACAAATACTTTTAAGGGCCAGTTATCACCATGCTTATACATGAATCGCACAGGAACCCACTGATCTGCAGCGGGTATCAATAGAAAGTTAATGACACCCCAAACGCAAGTCTCAAATGAAGTGAGATTGCCCATACCTGCCTGTACCGGATTGCATGGCTACAGTGCGTTTTTAAGTGTATCCACTACTTGAATGGGCTGAAATCTCACCACACAGAACCACATGTAAATTGCACAGGAATGCACAGCGCGTTTTTGTGTGGGCATGGTGTGAACTGACCAGGGGCGGACTGACAACTCATGGGGTACCCGGGCAATAGGAGATCATGGGCCCCCAGGTTTAAAGATGGCAGCCATCTTTTTGATGCAACATTAATGTGGCAGGCCTGCGTGGAGGGACACCAAGCTCGGTGACATGCAGAGGGGCTGGAGACTTAAAGCTTGCGACCCAATAAAGGGTACCAAGAGCCTCTCATGGGCAGTGTCACCTTAACAGCATCATGGGCCCCTGGGCAAAGTAATGCACTGGAGCCCCTACAAAGGCGATGATGACCTGCGGCGCACATAGCACACAGTGGGTGTGGCTAAATTATGCTGCACATTGGGTGTGGCTTTTTAATCTGATTAGAAATCTTAGTCAGATTTTTTTTTACAAAGTGTTTTTTTTTTTTTCTTTGTACAATTTTATTATTATTATTATTATTATTATTATTTTTTTTTTTTTAATGTTTAATTGCAATATAAGGAGGAGGGGGTGCTTTATTGAAATATCAGGGGTTTAAATAGGCCCATGAAGTCTCATTTTTGAGACAGAAAGGGATTGAAGACAGTAGTAAACAATGACAATCATTTACGACACTATAATTTACTACTGTGATAGTAAATTATACAACACACATATATCTTCCCTCTTACACCCCCCCCTCAACACTGGTGCACTACAGGTGAAAGCATGTACACTTCTCCCTTAAGAATAAAGCTCAGCACTCATCCTTTAGGCAAAAGAAACTCTTGCTTCATGGTACAACATGATGACATCTTTTGCTTGTCCTAATACATTGCGTCATGCCAATGTAATCTCCTCTAAGGGTTTTGGGAGCCATTACTCCCAGTACCCTCTGAAGAAATCATGTGGGTGACAGCATGTTAGGATGGAGCTAATGTCATCACATCATACCTTGAAATAAGAGTGCATATTTTAAAACAATTAGTGATATTTTAAGCAGAAAGTACTGCTTTTTTTTTTTCTTCTTCTTCCGAGCAGCTGTTGTAGGAAAGAGTAACAAGCCATATATAGGAACTAGTTCTGGTATACCTGGAGATAACATTAGAGGCCAAGGAGAACAAGGAAAGTGTGAAGGATACAGAGTGATATATGATTTTAGTAGAAAGGTGTTAAAAGCCACCCAATATGCATGCTCCCCTTAAAGGGGAAAGCACATCCTGACCTATTGCTTATGGACCTATTGCAAATGTCAAGGTGAGAGGCTGGTGTAACTAGTGGCGGATTCATGTGGGGAATTGTATAATATTGAAATAATTATGGATCAAAAAGCAATGAACACTGAGACTTTGAAGTATGCATTTGCTGTGTGTGGGAAATAACCTGTTAGGCTCCATGTACACGGGACGTTGTTAAAAGTCCCTTTGAATGCTGGAATTTTTAGGACGTTTGAAACGTCCGTTCAGTCGCGTTTGTACCCGCGTTTAGCGGGCGTTTAGCAGCGTTTGCGGGCGTTTGCGTTTAGAAGCGTTCCTAGAGGTCAAAAAAATTGTTCCCCTTTAAAATGGAAAAACGCGAAAGCTAAACGCGGGGCATCGCGTTCAGACGCGTTTGTGCGTTTGAAACGCCGGGAAACACACATTCGAACGCAAATAATTGCGTTCTAAAAACAGTCCCTGAACGCAACTGCCTGCAAATGACTGTAAACGACCTGGTGTACATGGACAGATAAGATAAAATGTAGATGGGTTCAGGGGCTTCTGAAAAAAACGCCCAACTGCTCCTAAACGGCCATTTCCAGCGTCCCGTGTACATGGAGCCTAAAAATGACAACCTTGTGAACACGTTTTTTGGTTTTTTAAATGTTCTGTTTTTTTTTGGGGGTTTTTTTTATTGTTTTATACAGCAAAATATTTTAAAGCCCAGTGGTGATTCAATACCACCAAAAGAAAGCTCTATCCATCTCCTAAAATGATAAAAATGTAATTTTGGGTACAGCGTTGTATGAGTTACTGTCATTCAAATTGTGACAGCGCTGAAAGCTGAAAAATGGCCTAGTAAGGATGGGGGTGAAATTATCTGGTCTTGAAGTGCTTAAAGGTTAAGTTCACCTTTTTGTAAAAAAAAAAAAAAAAAAAACTATTTTTGAAAGTTAAAAAATATGCATTTTTATTATTTTTTTTTTTTATTAGGCGCCTGTAAAGCATTGTACCCACAATCAGCAGATCACGGGTGCAATCTCAGGCTCCTGCAGACTGTAAGTGTAGCTGTCTGCCATACCTCGTATGGGCAGGCAGTTACTAAATGGCAGGAAGCATCCTAAAATACCTAGAGAGCTCATTCGCACCCTGATAGTTCATTGAGAACTACAAGCTGTCAGCGGCTGACGGTAGTTGTAGTTTTCCCCTTCACAGAACACTGTGAATGAACGATGTTGGCAGGAGGGCGGAGCCCCGCACAGCAACTGTCTTTTCAAATAGTGACAGCGGGTGCAGGGAGAAGATCCTTGGCCCACTGTCACAATAAAGGGATTGGGGGGGGGGGGGTTGCAGGGGCTGCTGCATCAGTAACAAGTTACATGTTACTCCCCTGTAACATGTTGCAAATGGTAAACCTATCCTTTAACAGAGTTCAGCTATTTAAAAAAAAAAAAATGCCTTAGATTGACCTATTATAGTGTCCAATACCATGTCACTTTAGGGAACTATAAAACATTTAGTTATCCTAATTTATCAATGAATAACTTGTTTGATTTACCACGTGATCAATTTTAAAACAGAAAACGGGAAAACCAGTGCTTGTTGAATACGCTTTATAAACTAAGGTTATGATCATTTGTGTTTCCATGTTTTTTATGCAGTAAATGGGACAACCGGAGAGGGAATGTCATTGAGTGTACAGGAGAGGAAGAGGCTGACTGAAGAATGGGTGAAGCATGCAAGAGGCAAGTAAGTACCCCATCAAAATGGTATCTCTTCCATTAAATGAGAGGGCTAAATCCAGGGGCCAGGGAGTTGATGTATCTGCAGGATAAATGTTGGCTGATAATCTATCTTGTAAACTTTGACAATGGAAGCACAGTTTCCATGGCTTTAAATCTAAGTTTAGGTATGGGAATTATATATAGGTAAATTGGTCCAGCCTGACCAATATTAGTATGTACGTGCCATACCTGGTTGGTTTCGTGGAATCTGGAAATCACTATAGAAGGCACCTCTGTGTCCCTAACACAGAAGGTTATTCATTTGGCACAGATGCCATTAACCTTCTTAGCGGTATTCCTGAGCGTGGCTCGGGGTTAAATTTCAGAGCCAAAAGCGGTAACCCCGAGCCACACTCGGGGTACCGCCAGAAGCATCGCTGGATCCTGAAAGCGGGGTTACTTACCTTGTCACCGGGATCCAGCGATGTATCCCAGCGGTGTCTAGCGGCAGATCTTCCTCCCGATCCTCTCCGTCCCCCGGCTTCCGTCTCCTGCGACGTGACGTTCGCAGGGGGGTGGAACTGGCGTCAAATTCAAATGTAAAACACACTGATACAATGCAAAATAAAAATAATCACATTAGTTAGTTTGCCCCCCAGTGCCCTTTCCTGCAGTTTTACTGTACTTTTTATGTATATACATACATACATACATACATTAACTTATTTATAGTTTTTTATTATATTATAATTTATAATTTTGTGTTTCAAACTTTATCATACCCGAGATGTTATAAAGAAGAACGCACAGTAAAAAAAAATCATATGTAAATAGTTGGTTTGGGCTGCTCATTCTTAAGAATTACATGCAAAATAACGGTACCGCTTTCAGCACCTAAAATCCTAAAGAATCATACCGCCAGGGAAGTTAAGGGAACACTTTGCATTTTCTCAATGAATGAAAATAATTCTCTGGACAAGGGTGGAGATGGCGGGGTACTGACTTCACAATCTCCACCTCATCCATTCATGTAAGATTTTGCATTGATTAATAAAATGCAAAGCGCAGCTGTGCTGAGCAAACTCCTGTGTCCAGTAAACATCAGTACAACCAGTCAGCATGTGACCCATAAGCTGGCGGAGGTCACTGTAGTAGCAGTGCCTACTACAGTGATTTTTAGCTTCCACAGGAAAACTCTGTTCTTGTTGACATCAGGACCCTAGACCACTAGGGTACAAGAGTGAAGAAGCTGCGGGGAACAATCGGGTAAGAATATTAACTTTTATTGTTCCCTACACATAAACAAGCAATTAACCCTTGTAGTGTGGGCAAAGCCCACTGACTGCAAGGAATATTTTTTTATTGCCCAGGGTTAAACATACAAGCTGACTGCTAGAATAAACTTGGGGAATTATAGATTTTACATTCAGCAGGAACTAGACAATTTTCGGTCAGTGTGTACAGCTGTCTGTCCGACAGAAGCCAGCTTTTATTGAGGGTTCATGCTGAAAATGCAGTGTATTCTGGTGGGAAGGGGGGAATTGAAATCCCCCTGTTAGAATACAATAGAACAGCGGGAAAGATCTCTTTACAAAATATCTTTTGTGTTGGTAAAGCAATCTAGTTGAACAAAAAAAAACTTGCAGTGTGTACAGAGGCTTTACCTTTCTTTGTACTGCACTTATATCAATGAAAGGTGTGGTGGGTGTACACTATGCATCCTATAGGGTCCAGGCCTACAAGGTCTGTGCTAGACGTCAAGATAGTGCGGACTGGAAACTGAATTATATATGAGTTGTCCAATTCTGCTTTTATCAATCGAAAAAATGTATGAGTTTTGGTTAAGTGATGATATACCAGATACAATTTCATTATTTTGTTTTAAACAAAATTGGCAGTTTTTTTTTTTTTTTTTAAGGATATTGGTAGATTATTTTTTTTTTCCTTTTCCAGAATGGATAATGTGATAGTACATGTTGGTTGTCTCAGCCTAGAAGACGCAAAGGATTTAGTGAGTTTTATTTTATATTTGATCTTTGATGTAAATCTTTTTGGTTTCTGTTCTGTTAGTAGAAAAATTTTGTATTGGAATAAAATTCTCCCACCCAGTACAAGACTTGTTATTATTATTATTATGGTATTTTGTTATCTTCAATTATCTTCAGTATACTTTATATTTATATAGTGCTGACATGTTCTTTAGCCTAAAAGAAAACCTGGCGGTGTTAATCTAGCGCCTTGAAACATGGTATCAACAAATAGGACTTTTGAGGCACATTTGTTCTGTATATTGAAAAAATCTTATTTTATTAATCTAAAATATTGAATTTTTTGCATAAAATAATTTCCATAACATTATACACCACCATAAAGGTCAAAATTGACAGTATGATGTATCTTGTCCACACATGATGGTCTAATGCTGGCCATACATGTATAGATTTTTGGACGAGAATGTTCGTACGAACATTCGTATAAAAATACTTTGAACATTTGCTGAATGGACAAATGTCGTTCCAAAATTTTGTCTTTTTTCTTTTAACATTTAATTTTAAAATGACTGCAATTTCCGAGTGATAACCACATACACTGCCTGAAAATTCATTAGATCAAGAAACGTTTTCCTTTCTGCTCCTTTGAATTTTCCCTTCACTGCAGTCCCTAATCCCACCAACGATTAAAAAAATCAAACATTTTCTTTAAACGAAGATTACCTAATTAAAATCTATACGTGTATGGCCAGCATTGAAGGCTCAATGCATTTTCTGGACGTAGTTCACTTCCTCAGGAGCCATTGATACACAATTTGTACAACAAACAATCTAGGTAGAATAACAATCTGTCAGTAATCACTTTTCGGCCAGTCAGTGTTTTTACCACCACCCCTAATATATAATAGATGGTGGTAAACACACTGGCTGGCTGAAAAGTATGTAAGTTATGTAAAAATATCATTTTAGATGAGTTAATAAAATAAGATTTTTGAACATAGAACCAATGTCCCAATTTTTGATACTACTATGTTTGAAGGCACTTGATTACCTATAGGGATGTGGCATTTTAGATCTTGCAAATTATATTTGGGTCTGGCTATGTTAAACCCGATCTTTGTCTTCTGATGGTACTCACAGTTTAGCGTACCTATCTAGGTCATTTGCATGGCTGCTTCCTCCAGAGCCTTTTTACTCAGGTATTTTGCTTTGGAAATTGGAAAGGGACAAGCCTATCAACCACAGAGGACTTCTCTTTAGACAAGAAGCTTGAGGGGGCACAGGGTCCAGGGCTTGGGGCCAAAGTCTTTAAATGGTTGGCAGTTCCCTTTCTTAAAATGAATGTGCCATAGACTGAGGGACTAGTCATTGCTGGAGCTGGCCATACACATACATTGTCCAAAGTTGTAAACAATTTCTGTTCAGTAGTAGTTGGTTTATACCATTTGAGCTGTTGTGGCATAAAGGATTGAATTGCATTGCTCCTTCCATGGCTGGAGGGTTTTTTTTTTTATTCCCTTAGCCCGTTCTAGCCATAACCTGTATGGTTATATGGTCTTTTGGTCCCAAACTCTGCTTCTTCAAAGCCACAGTTTCCATAAACTGCACTGACGATTGCAGAAAAAAAAACAGACAGCTGTATGCAGCTTGAAATAAATGGTTCTATAATATTTTGCCATATTTGCACTATACACCAGCAGTTCTGGATGTAATTCTGGCTGTTGAGGCATAAAGGAATGATTTGCATGGCTCCACTTCGAGGCCTGAAATGAGGGGATTTTCTAATTGACAAGATCAAATCGTCATTGGCTTTTGACTTCAGTGACAAGAGAATTCAAAGCAGGATGGAATTTTTTCTCGATCAAGCAAATTTCTAACAGTATATGTGGTTTTTGTTTGGTAAAGCCCTTTCGTTTCAAAATCGAATGTTAAAGCAAGTTAAATAGTTTTGAACAATCTTTATCAAGCCAGTGAATGTACTGAAAATTTTCGTATGAAAATATACTAGTGTATGACCAGCTGGACAGTGCTCTAGTTGCTAACATTGTGGCCATCTTTCATTTTTTTCATTCGTTTAGGCTGCTCACGCGGCTTCTTGTGGAGCTGATGCAATTAGTTCTGTGAGTCCTTCTTTTATCAAGCCATCCAGCCAAGGTAAATAAAGTAATGTCTTTGTATGTGTGCCACGTGGTTCCTTGGATCCATATTTACAAGTTATATTGCTTTCATCAGTACGGTTTTAAAGAATGATTTGGGTTGCTGTAGGATTCACATAGCAACCCATGTAAACTTGAATCAATCTTACAATTCATTCTCTTCTGATCTTCTCTATTAAAGATATTTTCACATCTAGAACTTATGATTTATTGAATTATTTTAAAAATCTTTCTCTATTACTCTGAAGACCATCCATGGCTCGACAAACCCCAGGCGGCAGGTTGGCATTGCGGCAGGAAGTTTCGACCTGGCACCTGGGCTGCCAGGAAATGATCCCCCCCCTGCTATTAAGGGGTCCGTTTGCCCATCTGCAGGCCCAGCATCAGCATAGCGGGTGCCACCAGGTAGAGGGGGAAGGAGGGGAATGGACACATGTCCTCTCCTCCCCTTCTAGTTACCTGGAAATGATGTGTTAAGTAATTTCTGGGTCCCCGATGACAGTTACCACGGCCATTAAGGCTGGGAAAGAATGTTGTGCAGTACGATGTGCATTGCAATACATTCAGTGGAGCACAGGGGAGACATGCAGGGTGAATGTCTCATTAAAGGGAACCTGTCACCAAAAAAAAAAAAAATTATCATATAGGGGACTTTGTCCCCTATGTGATGGGGAAAAAAAACATTTTTTGGATTGTAAAAAATGAAAGGTATACCCAAGCACACACAATCGGCCCCCCAAAAAAGACAAAATTTCAAGCCCTCTACCCCAACATTTATATGCACCTAAAAATTAAAGTGCGTGAAAATGTATATTGCGATACACGTTACATATCTCCTGCATGCCGGAATGAGAGCAATAATTCTAGCACCAGACCTCCTTCGTAACGCTAAACTGATGACTTAGAGAGGGCTTTTAAAGCATCGCCTATGAAAAATATAGGGTACTGTTGGGTATCTATTTACTCTGTGCAACCTTGGCTTTTCTATTTTACCAAAAAACTGGGTAATTTATTGTGATTTCATGCCCCCTAAAATGTTATTTTTAGTGTGTGTTTTTTTTTTTTTTTTTAAACATTTTCAGTAATATTGTGTGACCTAAAAAATTGGAACTTCCACTCTTTTATTCTCTAGGGTGTCTGCTTTCAGAAGATATATAATGATTGGGGTTTCAGGCGTAAAATGATTTTCTTTAACATGCACAAAAACGACTCTGGAAGCAAAAGGGTTAAAGAAGTTCACCTTCGAGAACATGTTACATGTTCCACCTGTAAGATTTGTTAGTTTAAGAAAAACTGGCTCCTAACTTTTTTAGCTGGCTCCTAGATTCAAAACAAATTTTGTCAAGCCCTGCTGTAGACTAAATACCTGGTTGGCAGTTTATTTGATGCTGGAACAGCTACATCTGCCACCAACTGTTATTCCACTCCCAGTTGGTTATCAATCTGTTTTGTTGAAACAAGAACCTCTTGTCCGAATCGTGTCTGTAGCTCAATACATAAATCATGTATAGTCATTTGTAATTAAAAAGTAGATTTGTCTTCTAAAGCAGGCACTGACACTGAGTGTATGTCCATGTACATAGGGTGCTCTGTGCTATGACCCACTCTTCCTGGGTTTATCATTGATGAAATTGCAGGTTATAGGTAGACAAAATGTGTATGTTAATCTAAAAGTCTTTTTTCCTGTATTCAGTGGACCTAAATCCCTATACTTGTTGTTATCCATCTTCTGAATGGCAGTAAATTTCAATAAAATGCAGGCTAGGCATGTAGCCTTCTAACTTACCGTACTCCTGTCTTACACAAGAGTTCTATTCCCACCCTAAGTGGTTTGAGAAGCAGAGCTGGTAATAATTGAATTCTTGAAAAATTGAAGAAAAAAAAAAAACTGGACGGATTCCCCCATCCACACATTTTGAGGTGGATGAAGGAATCCTCCCCGCTGTGTTATTGTATTCTGACAGCGGGACTCCTCCACTGTCAGAATACACTGATTAGCGCTGCAGCACTAATCATATGAAAAATGTCAGACATTACTGTTCAAGAGAAGCTGATCATTAGATTGACTTCTAGCAGAAATGGCTGTAGATGGGTCAGAAAGAATTTGTCTGAAGCAGCTGATTTTCCATCCATCTGTGGCCAGCTTAAGGCTAGCCTACATGGCAAGATTTCTAAACAGCGTACATGGAGGAATGTGCACCTGCTGCTTCCAGTACCTGTTTAAATACAAACAGTGAATGCGTCTGATAAGAGGAAGTCACTATTTGGCTGATAATTTTCCACCTGGAACCCTCAATTTTTTGATCAGTTATCAGCCAGGTGGCACCAACAGGGCCACCAATGGCTCAAATTTTAAGTCGCATGTGTGGCTAGCATTTGTATTACTCATTCGCGAATTGATTTACTTTGTATGTTGATTTGCGATTTCAATTTTTACTTTCTAGATGCTTTAGTCCTTTACCTTAAAGAAGTGGCAGCTGTTGCACCCAGTATTCCCTTCTACTACTATCACATTCCAAGTTTATCTGGGGTGAACTGTAAGTATGAGAGGAAAGTGCAGTAAATGAGAATGGATGTTTCAGAGTGGTTGCAGACTGGAACATAAAGCTTTATTGTAGCTCTTTTTTTCTTTTTTTGGTTACGTTTTTTGTTTTTTATTGAAGATTTTCAGCATTACATACAAAAGAACAATTCTAAAGAAAAAAAAATGTAATTAAATTAACAGGCTAAGCCATTTAAAAATGAGAAAATACCTGCCCCCTAGCAGAAGGCAGCAGTATAAAAGAAGATAGGCCCGTGAAAAGTAAGTGCAATCCTTACCTGGAGCAGAACCTTTTATAGATAGCCCATCTATGCATGTCCCCTGACCCCCCCCCCCCCCCCCCGACCAATCTTTACATAAAGAATAACATAAGGAAAGATACAATTGAAATAAAGTTATAAAGATGACCATACCTCAGGTAAGGGTCTACAAACCTCACCAACAACTCAGCATCTTAAACCTTAGCAATACCAAAGCAAGTGGAAAAACCTATACAATTGTTGTTACTAGGAAGTACAAATATGTAGTCTTTCAATCGGAGACAGTAGTGGTGGAGAGCCATCTGCCCCACACTTTATCAAATTTGCCTAATGCCCCTCTACTTGTATAAGTGGCTTTTGTAGCTCTTTAAACGTCTGTGTTTTTAGGGCAACCCCAAATCAATTGCATTTTCATCCTCTGCTGCAGTGGCCAGTTAAAAGTCAGTGTTCATGTTGGCTGGACCTGCAGCATAATGGGCCTGTTCCTGTCTTAGTGCTTGTGTATAGTGTAACGCACATCATTTTACTGCTAGAATAGCAGAATTAGACTGGGCAGTATATAGGGCTCTGCAGTTTCCTTGTGTAAACAAAAGATGGCCTTGCACATTTATGTAGTGGTGTGACAGATTTCAGCACTGATCGCAAGGATCAGGCAATACAAGGGTTACGTAGAGATTATTAATCAACATTTCAAGGTGTCAGAGGTGCTCTTTATCACATACTTCTTCTAACGTACTACAAATTTCTGCACAAAAACATACCGGTTGTTCCTGTTTCTTTGAAAGAAAAGGGAAGGAGGCTGTTATTGAAGGTACGTGATCTCAACTTTCAGCAAAGCCAAGGCGAACCCTGTGGCAAGTCACAGCACAGAGGTAATATGGTAGAAGATTGGAAGATGTCGCACCAGCCATCTCTCTCAATGACACATCTGCTTGTGCCTGTGGCAGAAATAGGAGAGTGAGTTTAGTAATGAGCCACCTCCTCCTAATCATGGGACAATTATGTTTAGACAGACAGAGACCTCCCCACTTAGTACTTGTTGGTTTGACCATGATGAGAAGGCTCTGCCGGGCCTTTTGGCTAGGTGGACCGGATTGTGCCTTGCCTCCATCAGGAGTCTTGAGCACCCCCCGAGGAGTCAGGGAAGGGTCCTCTCCCTTTTGGTAAGGGAATATATGGCACACTCCAATGCACTTTTTTTGTGTTTGTTCACATGCTCTTTTTTGTTTTGTTTTGTTTTTTTTATACACTTTGGTGTTTTGTTTTTGCGCACCACACTACTTAGGATAAAAAAGTTCCCATGTCTGTTTCGATCTTATGGATCATTTTGTATAGGTGACAGATGCATTTTTTCAGCCCCTATGGCCCCATACAGATGCACTTTCCTTCAATTCTTATCCTGTTTTTGTCCTACACAGATCAAATGAGAAATCTGGTGGGCAAGATGCAGCTTCAGATCCCATCATTCCGAGGGGTAAAATTTTCTGATGTCAATCTGATGGATTTCAGCCTGTGTATCCACGAGTATCAGGAGCTTGATTTTTTCTATGGTGTAGATGAGGTGTGTTATTGTTTTGTTGTCTGTTGTGTGTGTTTTTTTTTTTCTGGTGTTATTTTTATGTAGATGGCAGCTTTTGTAACCTTTTTTTTGTTTTTTTTTTTCGTACAGCAACTCTTAGGAGGTCTAGTGTTTGGTGCACGTGGAGCTGTTGGCAGGTAAACAAAACTTTTTGTTATGGTATGAAAATACCTCTTTTTGCATAACTATTGACCATTATGTGGTTACAGAACTCCACCCAAACATTTTTCACTAAAGCCTGGTACACACTAATAGTAAAATGACTCCTC
This sequence comes from Pelophylax lessonae, assembly GCF_965119305.1. NCBI lineage: Eukaryota > Metazoa > Chordata > Amphibia > Anura > Ranidae > Pelophylax > Pelophylax lessonae. The sequence goes on from NC_138775.1 coordinate 224,951,788, forward strand.
CAGTCAGAGCCCATGTACTAATGATCTGACATTAGAACAGTGCTGAGCTATTGTGTTCTGACAGGGGGACGCCCCCCCTCGCCAGAATACTCCGATCAGTGCTCTCAGCTAATGGCTGAAGGCGCTAATTAGGAGCTGGTAGGCTTCTGGTTTTCCAGCATGCTTGTCCAGCAGAAGTAGCCGGCTTCTGTTGGACCAGCTGATGCACACATGGGCCGAATGCCAGCCGGTTTTAATGTAATATCCCGACATTAAGCCTGTGTGAAATAGGTATTAGGTTTAGTGCACATTGAAATTTTTTTCTGCTGCTCTTAGGGTCATCTGGCGTTTGTATGTTTTTTTTTTTTCCCTGCCTCTAAATGCCAATGCTTGTTAGCCTATGTGTCCATGCACACATAGGCGTTTAGAGGCAGAAAAAAAAACCCTTCTGCCAGCACCTCCAGGAGCGGCAGCGTTTTTTGGCAGAAAAAAATGCTTGCCACCTGTAAATATGTCTTAACGCGTGTAAAGCTAGGCTCGTTGCTTGAGGATTGGTTAATTTCAATGGCCAGAATAAAATATTATTCTGGCCAATTAAATGAATTAACGCCCAAGTGCTTGACGAGCCCAAAGGAATTACACTCATTTACAGGCGCCAAACGTGTTTTTCTCCCAAAACACCGCTGCCAGGAGGCAAGAGGTCTAGGAGGGATAGCAAAACATCCAGTGTGCATAAGACCTTAAGCTAAGCAAGAGTAAAGCTGGCCATATACTATGTGAATTTTGTACAGTTTATGATATTTTGCGACATAGGCCCCCTCCTGCTCAATGTTGTTCAATTCAAAAATCAGAGGAACAGGTGGAAACTTGTGAACAACAGCAGCTGCTTCCAGTGAGTTGCAGCTGCTGTTTGGGTATTCTGTCAGCCACTGCTAGCAGCTGTCAGAGTACAAGAGCCCAGCAGGGGGGGGACTTGTCCATTGGTTCTGTATAGTTTGTATGCAGGAAAATGTTTGCTGTTTTTGTTCAGCCATCTGTGCATAGCCAGCCTAAAGCTGTGTAATGCTGGTCTAATAATAAACATCTGTATCAAGCACTTCTTCCTCCAGTCCTCCTGCAACCTACCTTTGCTTTTTTCTGTCTGTCTTCTGTCTTGATGCAGTGCAGAGGCAGATTGGTTTGGGAATAGTTGGACCCAGCTGTGCTTGGTATGGGACAAATAGTATCAGGGGAAATAAGGTTTAGTTTTTGACTACTGTTCACAAAAAAGTAGTCTTTTACTCGCAAGAGTTTATGCACTCTGTTGGCACTCAAATGCTAGATAAGGCAGGCCATACACATTTCAAATAAATTTGAACCATGTAAGGGCAGGCTGAATGAAGCATGCTGGGTTTTACCTGTGAGTATCGCTAGTGGCTGCTATAGCCGCTAGAAATAATCACTGTCTTCTCCCGGCATGGACAGCTTCGACCACCAAGATAAGGAAATGGCTCAGCAGGAAGGATTCCTGCATCAACACTGTGTTGATGGCAGAATCGAGTGAATTGGTTGCAGAAAATAAACTTGCTGCGTGTACGGCCGGTACAGTGCGCTCTTGCTTTCAATATGGACCAGAAGTAATATTACGTGAAGTTTGGATTTGGTTTTCACCTTTTTCCGTAGGATTGTTATGGCGTTTTTTAAACCTACTGCTGGTATTTGTGTGCATCAATGAGTTATGCTGTTTGTGCACATCCAAAAAAAAAATGTATACTACCTTTTTATGTAGCTGAAAGTTTTAAGTTTGTTGATTTGAAAGCTGCAATTGTAGACCCACTGAGTTCTGGCTGGATCATAGTCACACTCCAGTGTATAACGCAGGTGATTTCTATAGTTTTTTTTGTGTTTAGTACTTTTCATGTTTTTATTCTTTTGTCTGCAGAATGACTCGCCTTGCTATTGCTACCCAGCCTCTATTCATAGAGCTTTGGTGTTTTTTTTACCCAGTGCATGATGTTCATGTCCAAGCCTTTAGAGATTTGTAATCTGTCTGAATGAGAAAATAATTTGAGTTGCTTGTGAAGCTGGCTAGTAATAATATAACCAAAAAAACATTTCTCAACAGCACTTACAACTACTTGGGTTCTACCACTAATAAAATGCTGGCGGCATTTGAAGAGGGCAATTTACAAAAGGCCCGGGAAATTCAGGTACTTTACTTTTTATGTTTGTTTTTCTCTCTCATAGCATGCACCTTATTCTGAAATTCTTGCTCATCTGTACTTTTGTTGTTTTGACAGTGTAAAACACAGGACTTTTTGGCTTTTGTTTTTGCCTTGGGTAAGTCATTTTTGGGCTTTGACATTTATAGCTTAGCTGGTACCTAATGTTCTGTTGATTGTTTAGAAGCACAAGCTTGCCACCTTAAATTTTGTCAGTAAAATGCCCCCCCCCCCCCCCCCCAAAAAAAAAGTAAGGGTCCTTTCACATGGCCGCTCCGTGTGTCCGCAAATCATCCCATCCGTTTGCGGATGATTTGCGGACATAATGTAAGTTAATGGCACTGCGGATGTCAGCGGAGTACCATCCGCTGACATCCGATTTTCCTCCTTTCAGTTCTGTTCCGTTTTTTCGAATGGAACAGAATCCCATTTTTTCTTCCGTGTAAAAAACGGAAAGGAAGGAAAATCGGATGTCAGCGGTGTCATCCGCTGACATCCGCAGTGCCATATACTTACATTATGTCCGCATATCATCCTCAAACGGATGGGATGATATGCGGGCACACGGAGCGGAAGACACAAATGTCATCCGCTCCGTGGAAAAAAAAAAAAAAGTCCCGCAGCAGACCTTTCACATGGAGAGGCCGTGTGAAAGGACCCTAAGACTATTCTAATTGGTAATATGTAACTGTGTTGTTTTGTGTATGAAATCAGTTCTTGTAAACAAAATATCTGATGAACATGGCAGTGACTCTAGTTTCTAGTTCTCGGTGCCAGCAATCTGAGGGTTCAAAGAGCCCCTGCAGCTTTTCCACCGCAGTGCAGTGTCTACACACTTACAGGCCTCTTAAATTGACCTTAACCACTTAAGCCCCGGATGATTTTACCCCCTTCCTGACCAGGGCCTATTTTGCGATTCGGCACTGCGTGACTTTAATGGACAATTGCGCGGTCGTGCGACGCTGTACCCAAATGAAATTTACGTCCTTTTTTTCCCACAAACAGAGCTTTCTTTTGGTGGTATTTGATCGCCTGTGCGATTTTTTTTTTTTTTTTTTTTTTTTTTTTTATCATGCGCTATAAACAAAAAAAGAGCGACAATTTTGCAAAAATAACAATATTTTTTAACATGAAATTCCCCCCCAAAAAATGTATAAATCAAAATTTTTTGAAAATTTTTGGCCAATTTGTTTTCTGTTACATATGTTTGGTAAAAAAAATCGCAAAAAGCGTATTTTGATTGGTTTGCGCAAAAGTTATTGCGTTTACTAGCTAAGGGAAAGATTTTTGTCTTTTTTTTTTTTTTTTTTTTTTAACGAGTAATGGCGGCGATCTGCGATTTTTTATTTTTTTTTTTTGCGGGACTGCGACGGACAGATCGGACCCTTGACTGACACTTTTGGGGGTACCAGTGACATTACTACAGTAATCAGTGCTATACATATGCACTGTTACTGTAAAAATGACACTGGGAGGGAAGGGGTTAACTTTATTGGAGAGGGAGGGGTTAAGTGTGTCCCTAGGGGCGTGTTTCTTACTGTCATTGGATGTGGCTGTTTGTGTAACAGCACAGATCAACAGTCCTACATAGCAGGACCGAGTGATCTGTGCTTTTACACAGGGGAGAGTGACAGGTGGCTTTGTTTACATTAGCCGCCTGCCTTTCTCCCTCTCTACCCAACGATCGCGAGTGACCGGCGGTTATCGGGTCCGCCGGTAACACGCACTGGCTTCTTCGGGTACGAGCGGGGGCGGGAGCGCGCCTCCGGCGGCGCGCGCTCACCCCCTATTCGCTCCCAGGCTAGTGACGTACCGGTACGTCACTTTGCCAGGGAGGGGCTGACCGCCGCCGTACATAGTCGGTCGGCAAGTGGTTAAGATGTGTGGGGGGGTTCTACTAAAAATGCTTGCTGCCTGGCTGTGTCATCAATATTTTGAGTCGGACCGAAAACGTGCTTGCTGTAAAATGAGTGCCAGAATTTCTTGTTCCAGGTTAGTTATTCAGGAAGTATTGAAGTCATTGCATGAGCATGACCGCTATGTAACTAGCAGTTTCATAAGGCATGGTCAACAGTGACAGCCTGCATGATTCTTGCATGACAGGTTTTGGTTAAAATGCTGTGTGTGTTTAATAGGCATCTGTGAAGTATGCCAACCCCCCAACAGGTATCCTGTGCAATGCTTTCTGAGGCCGGGTTCATTCATGTGCAAACTGAATGCGGGTTTCCCCGCATCCTATTCGCCCGACTCTCAATGAAGCCGGCTTGCACTGGCTCAAGGCGGCCGCGGTCACATTCCAAAAGAGTCCTGGCGTCTGAGTCCGGTTCAGGTAAGAATTCAGGCAAAAATTGGGTACCTGATTCACACCTGCACCGGTGAACAGGGACTCATCGGACCCCATACTGTGAACACGCGGCCGCACATATGTGAACGTAGGCGGTAGGTAGTGGCCTGCTAAGCAGTGTTAATTTTGACGACAAACTTCAATTTCGTTTTAGTCAATCTTTTGACTAAATGCTATTTTTAATTTTAGATGTACACGGTTTAAAAAAAATTAAAGGAACACTGTGAAAACACATCAGATCTCAATGGTGAAAAATATCATGCTGGATACAGTGTATTTATACTGATATGGAATGAGTAATTTGTTAGAAAGGAAAGGATGCCACATCATTTGATGGAAATTAAAATGATCATTTCCATTCCAAATTATGAATTTAAAGATACCCTGAAAATCAAAGTGAAAAAATGATGCAGTAGGCTTGTCCATTTTGCTGAAATTTCATTGCAGCAACTCAATGATACTCAGTAGTTTGTATGGCCCCCTCGTGCTTGTATGCATGCGTGACAGTGTCTGAGCATGCTCCTAATGAGATGACGGATGGCGTTTCAGGGTATTTCCTCCCAGATCCGGACCAGGGCATCACTGAGCTCCTGAGGTGTTTTATTGTAGTTAGGTCAGGCAAGCGTGGGGGCTATTCAATGGTATCAATTCCTTCATCCTCCAGCAACTGGCTGCATACTCTCGCCACCAAGAGGAAGGGGGTAAAATCTTCCGGGGCTTAAGTGGTTAACAACCCCCTCTGCTACTTAACTGACCAGATCAATATCGCAGGCGTTTAATTGACTTGGTGCTATACTCTAAATTAAAAAGCATTCCCTTAATTTTTTTAACAGTGTATTTTAGTCATCTGACTTGTTTTAGTCGTAGTTTAGTCGACTAAAATCTTCAGAACATTTTAGTTCTAATAGGAGCGACACAAGTCGCTCCGACTTAGAAAAAGGGTCCGGAGCTTCTTTGAGGCGACCTGGAGCGACCTGCATTGACTTCAATGTTATGAAGTCCGTGCCGGCCGCTCCGAGGTCGCGTTGCGAGCAGCGCGCCTTGACCTGTGAGGTTGCCCCGGGAAGTCGGATCGCCCCAGTGTGAATGGGGCCTTATGGTATTAGAGCCCATTCACACTAGCACGACTTGTGAGACGACTTGTGTCGCCCCAGGTCGCTTGACATAACAAAAGCAATGTTAATCAATCAGTGCCGTCTTAATTGGCACTACTGAAGTCGCTCCAACTTCAGAAAAGGGTCCTGTACTACTTTGAGGCGACCTGTGATCTGACTTGTCCCATATACTTCAATGGGAGTCGTCTCCTTATCTTAATTGAAGAGACTTGTTATCAGACTTTCCAGGAAGAAGAAAGAGATTAGCCAGGCATTCCCCACAGACAAAGTCGCCTGTCTCTTCAAAGTAGTGCACAAGTCTCTAAACAAGTCTCTAAACAAGTCTCTTCAAAGTCACGGGGCGACTTTCTGGTCGCGGTAGTGTGAACCGGCTCTTAAGGTTTGAACATGCACTACAGACATATATATTTAGCCATTGTGATATATAATGTCTTTGTAAATAAAATCAAGTTTCATAAACAAAAAAAATAGCCTTTTGACAAACAGAAGTGCAACTTTAAAATATAAAAAAAAACAAAAAACTGTAAACTCTGTTGGCTGTAATGCCATTGCACATAATACCTCAATATATTACCAAAATTAAATAATAAGTAGCTTAATAGATGCCCCCCTACTTATTGTTATGTAGTAGTGCAATACAGGTTTAATCGCCTCCCGCCCGCCGTATGGACAAATGACGGCGAAGCAAGGCAGCCCTTGTTCTGAGACAACGTCATAGGACTGCACTCAGTTTAGCTGCACCCACGGGGGCGAGAGAATTGTGTTGCAGATTTAGAAAAGGCCAGCAAAGGGTGCAAAAGAGAATTGTAATAGTATGAATGAGAGTAATCTGTGGAACCGCATAGGAAAGAGAAAGGATTGATGGGAGCCTGTGTCTCTCAGCCAATACAGTTTGCCAATAGAGTCGGGGGGGGGGGGGGGGACTTGGGCTTTAGCAGACAGGCGGAGCTCCAAGGAAAGCGGAAGATCAGGTGGGTAAATTTCCCTCCCTCACATTTTCGTTCCGTTTTTCGTTCATTGGCGAAAATTGGAATAGATTTTCATCAATTGACCTAATTCAAATTTTAGTTTTCATTTTAGTTTTCATCACTGAAAACAAAAACATTCAGCTGACGAAAACTAGGACAAAAATATTTTCATCGTCGAAATGAGCACTGCTGCTTAGTAAAGCCAATGAAAACCATTGGTACTCCAACATCATTGCTTACATAGAGTAATGAGCAACGGTTCTGCTGACTGAGACTAAAACTGGTGCAACTGTGTGTGGTAACCAATCAACTTCTAACTTCAGCTCATTCAATTAAGCTTTTGACAATAAGCCCTCGTTCACATTGAATGCGGCTTTGAAATCATGCAACTTCATCTGAATTCGCACTTTCAAAGCCGCACTTCAGTCCAACTTCAGGGGCGATTTCAAAGACATAAGTGTGGGTTCATGCGCAGATGTCTATTGAATCCCCCCCCCCCCCCCCCCCCAAGTTGCCAAAAGTAGTGCAGGAACTACTTTTGGAAATTAGTGCGACGCTGAAAAAGTCAGCGTCGCACTGATTGGGGTGGTGCCAATGCCGGCAATAGGCTGTGATTTGACATGCAAATTGACCTGTCATATCGCAAGTCAAATTGCGCCGATGTGAACGGAGGCGATAACCTGGAGGCTATAATGCGCAGCTGCACAGATTGTGGGTGCACCAGTTTTAGTAACTCTACCCCTATTTGTCAAGAAGTGCCAAACAAAATGGATAGTCCTGATATTCATTACATTACAGTGCAAAGGGTAGTAAACCGTAACAACCAATAAGAAATCTCATTGATAATGTCAGACCAGTGCTAATTGTATTCTAAAATGTTTGATTGTATTTTTATTTCTTTGCAGGTTGGGGTTTACCAGATTTTAAAAACATAATGTCTCTGATATCAGGAATAGATTTGGGCCCACCACGACTACCTCTGATGACAAACTGGAAACCAGAGCACCATGAAAACGTTAAAGCAGAGCTAAAGAGACTTGGCCTAATGTGAGGAGGATTCTTGCAATGGACAAGGGGGAACTTAAAGTATGTCATAGTGACACATTCTCATCACTATGGCATTTAGTGTACAGAAAAGGTGCAGAGCTTAACTTAATGTAACACTGGTATTTAAAGGTCAAGCCACCCAGAACTAGTATTTTTCTTGTACTATCACTGTGTGGCTCCTGAGATTTCTTCATTTCAGTAGTGAAAGCTCCTATTGGAACTCCTAGTTTTCAAACCATCTTCACTCGATTATCCCTGGGAGAGTCTCGATATGGCTTCTACCCGCCAAGAAAGAGAATTCCCCAGGTTATGTCCAGGAGAGTTTGGTGGGCCTGTAGATCTTAGATGGTTTGAATCAGGGGTTCCCAAAGAATTTAAAGTGAAACTCCAGGCAAATACACAATTTAAATACAGTATGTATGTTTACTGTTTCGCTTGCCAAAGGATTTGTAATTCTGGGCAACCGATCTATAATTTACACTTGTTTTTGCCCACTTCAGTACTGGATAAGTGACCCACATAGTTACTAATTGGGCAATTCATATTTCTGGTTTATCGTCTAAGTTTTTTATGATCTCTTAACCTCCAGCCCTCCTTATTGGACAATAAGTAGACCTCATCACTTCTGCCCAGTGAGTACGTATAGACCTAGGAAGCAGAATGCTGCATGTGGACATAGCAGACTGTTTTTTTTTTTTAATGACTAGCACAGGGGTGTGTATCACAAGAAGTCTGACCAAAGTAACAAATCCTTTGGCAGGTAAACTAATAAACAATTCTGTATTTTACTCATGTATTTAGTAGTTTGCCTGGAGTTCCACTTTAAGAGCCATAAGTGAGTCAAGCAACCAGTGTCTTTCTAATGCTGTTTAAATTTTGTTTGGTCTGACCGTGTAACTGCTGGAATTATCACTTCTTACTAACATACCTTGGTGGAATCCCCTACTAAGTTGTGTACATGTTAATCCTAGAGAACACCATTTACATACATAGAGGCCCTGTTCACACCTGAGCGGTTTTCATCTCGTAAAACGCTCATCTCTGAAGTCTCAAAACGCCCAACAAGCAAAATCCCATTAGTTTCGATGGCCTCTGTTCACATATGAGCGTTTTGTCGCTTGAAGCTCAAAAAAGTACATGAGTTTCTTTTTTGGAAGATTACAAGCGTTTTTGTTACATGTCAATGCCTTCCTCCAAATGATATGCTTAGGTGTGAATGGAGCCAGAACTATAAGTTGGGATAATGTTCTAATCTTTTGGTTTACTAAGATACAGATACAGCTGATACTGCAGCATGAATGTCTTACATGATAGTATGCATGGAATTTCTTTGTCCCACCGTACTGGAACTGACCATGTGGTTAAATGGGGACTGTAGCAACTCCCCACTGGTTAAAGTCTACAACATGGATAAAATATGGCAGCACGCTAACAAGCTCTTTTCAGAGTGCTAAGTCCTTTATTCTTGTATGATCACACAGAAAACCAATGTTCTGGGATGGCAAGCAAGCTTCACATGTCCGAGGAAGGGTTCCTGTGCAGTCCTGAAACGTTGCTTTTCTGTGCGATCCTACAAAATGAAAAGAGCTTTGCACTAGTTGGTGTGCTGGGCATATTTTATCTATGCATGATAATGTGTGACACAAAGCAAATGCCTTGCTTAAAGTGGTATTAAACCCAAAAGAAAACATTTATTATATTTCAGCTTATCAATTCTTAGATGTGATGGCTGCATTGGTGTTCTTTTTTTAGGCTTTCTTTCCTTTTTTTTTTCAATTGGTGATCTAGTCAGTAAATCTGTTTTTCAGCAGAATAAGCTGTTCTGAAGATGTAGCGGTTACAGGGTTGAGGCAAACCATTTACTACTGACAAGGGGTGCTTACAATGATCAGCTTGTATTTATTTATGCAAAACCTTTATCCCAAAAGGGAAAAAAAATGTTGATGTCACTGCTTAAAAAGGAACTGCAGTTAAACGCATATAATCCAAAAAAATGCAACAGTATGTAATTCTAACATTTTAAAGCGTTATTAGGAATTTGTATTGTTTGTAACCTAACTTTTTACCTGTCAAACTGCTCATCTCTTATTCCTCACACTTCTTGTGTGAGCAGCCATGTTTACTGAGGACAATTGAATCCCTGGCCGCAGTTTACCTGCAATAGGCTATGTTGCTCCTCACTGGCCCATGAAAACTCGAGCATGCGCAGTACATTGCCTCCCGGTCGCGCATGCGCAATAAGCAGAGCACTTTTGATCCAATGTGTTCAGGCTACTATAGCAGCGCAGCCCTTTGTTTACATGCTGATATAGCAGGGCCAGTTTGCTGCCGCTGCTATAGTAACCTGTACACATCGAATCAGAAGCGTTCTGCTTACTGCGCATGCGTGACCGGGGGGGCATTGTACTCCAATCTCTGCCCTCATCCGGCCCCCTCCAGCCCTACAGCCTACGCACTTTCCTGTGACTTCCCTCAGCCCTCCTCTACTTTTTCCCCCCTGCTCGGCTTGCAAACTCCCACGAGAAAAAAAAAAAAAATACCTAGAGACTATCCTGGGATTAAGCGCTAGTGCTGTATGACACGTCACTCGCCGAGGCGGATTTTAAGAACAAAAAGTAGAAGTAGCAAATAGAAGGTATTTACTGACACTAAATACATGTTTTACTTTCCAAAGCTAACACAGCAAGGGCTGTAGATTTGATAGCATGAAAGATTAAAAAAAAATCTTACTGAAGGTCCGCTTTAATAAGTGAAAGCTGGAGTTTGGCTTCAATTTCTTTAGTGTATCTAAATCTGCTAGTGCATCTAACACTACCCTTCCCCCCAAAATGACAACGCTACTGTTATCTTGATATCTCTGTTGCTCCTTTATCCAGAGTGGGGGCTCTTTAATACAGGAGATGTGTTACTGGTCAGATCACCAGGTGAAACGGGTATGTGATTCTAAAAAAAAAAATTCAGCCACCACATCTAATGATTGATAAGCTGCAATATAATTTTTTTTTTTGGGGGGGGGGGGTTAATACAGCTTTAATGTCAGTGTTGATACACTCTGTTGAAAAATGGCTAAAACATGTGAAAGGAACATGCCTTTTACTGTCTTAGAACCAACTGATGGCTTGGTGGGCACGAGGAATTCCAAATGAGTGTCCTTTTTGATGGCCATGGGTATCCATTTAAGCACTAATGAATATTTATGGTTCCAATTTAAAACACACTCCATAAAGTCAGTCAGCTGGTATTTACCAACCTTATTTTTGTTTGTAAAATATTAAAGAACTGGGTGACTCCCTGGAGCCCAGTCGTCTGAGCACCTACAAATGATAGGAAGTGTTCTTTTAATAACGTAAGTAAATACTTTCTTGCCTCCTAAAAGGAACCTGTCTGAAAAGATCTAGAAGGCTTGCACTTTCTTCTTCATCCTTTTTATCCTTGTTTTACTACTTAGGGAGTCACTGGCCCAAAAAGAGAATAGGGGTAAGTACACAGCCCTAGGGCTTGTACTTGCAAAAGCAAGTCAGCAGTTGCATCTGTCAATTGCACTCAGACAGGTTCCATTTAATGGTTTGCTGACTTTTACAAAGAGCTAACTGACCTCCTTAAGTTTTACATAAGTGTAAAAGATTTATGGACCAAACAACATAACCCAATCACAAGACTATTTGTTTTTAAAAATGGCGCTACTGTGATGGTCTTTAGAACCTTTTCAATCACATTTAGATTAAATAAGTGGAGCCCCAGTTGGTTTTCTGAAAATTTAAAAGGCAGCAGCTACAAAAATTGTAGCTGCTGACTTGTAATAATCAGACATTTACCTGTACTAGGATCAAGCGCTGCTCTCACCTGAGGGGGCGCCGGGAACTGTGCTCGGTCCTCGGCACCTTCATCTTAACTGTGGGCACCTGGCTGGGACCGCTTGCGGCTTCACCCATGCGCGAAGAGAACTTCCGTTTCAGATCTCCTAGGCAATCCGAGCGAAAGTGGTAGAGGTACCTGCTCCCCCCCCCCAAAAAAAAGTGTCAAAGAGAACCTGGGGGGGGGGGAGGCCTTAAAGTGGAACTTCCCCTTTTGGGTGGAGTTCTGCTTTAAGGTGTAAATGACACACACAGATTTTTCTTCTTAATGTCAAAAATGTACACAAACACCCTTATTTGTCTGTGGGCCATATTTGCCAATTGACACACTAGCTAGCTGCTTTCAAAAACCGTTGCATTCTCAGGTTTACTGGCTGTAGAAGATGCTATGAGAAAGATGACATCCTGGACCAACAATGAATATTTCAGAGTAGAAGAAATATGTACCCAATGGCTATACACCCAAAACTGGTACATTCAATTTTTGCTGGTTTGCTGGAGCCATTGACTTCTGTATATGAGGTGTGTTTCTCAGGTCTGCCCATCTGCTGCAAAAATGGCAAGGTGTCTGACGTTTTACAGGGAGCTCTGGTAGAGGGATCTCACATCTAGTCACTGAAAGATATTGGATGCCATTGATCAGTACATCAGCTTTCCCCTGGTATTGATATCACTGTTCTGCTCAAACTGACCTTCCAGGCTAAAGATGCACAGATGGGGAAAAAGTGGAACTCCATGTCCTTACCTGCCAGGTAGGGTGTAGCCTAACTTGAGTCCTATAAAAATACTCAAAGAAAGCAAAGTTATAAGGGACAATCGCATTTTCTATTTCTCATTTCAATTTCATTATGGGAAATGGGTAGGAGAACATGTATTGTCGATTACCATATATAAAGAAATGTAAATTCACTTTTACAAATAATTCCAATACCTGGAATTCCAGCCTTCCATTTCTTGGCCTCTCCCTGGCTGTCATGCTGATCTTCTTGTTTCACATCATTCTGCATCTCTGTGCAGATTAAAAGTTAGGACTTCGCTCACTGCAGAGCTTGTTCTGGATCCTCACTCATGAATACTCAATCTTGAAAGTCGACATGACACCGATCAAGGTGAGCAATGCGAGCCCACATATTTGTCTTGGCAAAGATTTTCTTTAAGTGAAAATGTGTTTTCTTGTTCTTCAATTTTATTGAATTTATTTAAAGAGCTTAGGGTACTGCAAAAGTCTTGTCATTTGTTTTATTAATACGTGAATTTATATTTTACATGTACACAGTTTGTAATGAGCACTGTAGGTGGGATTTTGTATACATTACACAAAAATGATTCACAGTAAAGTCTAATAAACCATTTTCTAACTTTTCAATTATGTCTCTTTCATTTTATGTTTGTGCCATTTTGTGTGTCAAATTATACCAGTTAATATTTCCAGGTCATCAATTTTTTATTTTTTTTTTTTTTTCCATCTAGCCAAAGTCTGATATTTGTTATAGTATTGCTATGTCATCACAAATGATATGATTTTCTTCAGTTAAAACTCAGTCCTCATCTGATGGCATCTAACTATACATTCTCTATAAAATCCACTTCTAACTAAATGATGAGAGGGCCTACATAAAAAAAGACTGAAAATTAAAAAAAAAAAGACAGGTCGCTATACTCCTATAGGCTCTTGCTATAGAGTATGGAGTGGGCAATGAAAGAAGTACTAAATGCTTGGTCACTGACTGGCAGGCAAACTGTTGGCCAAATAGCCCAGCTGCTGCGGGTGGCTGTATTTGCCCCAAATTCCGATGTGTGCTTCCTGGTTCTGGAATACAGCGCAGGAGTGGTAAGACACACCTTCCGTGGCAGCAGCTTCTTGTGTATATGTTTTTTTTTTGTTTTTTTTTTGTGGATTTCCCTCCTCTTCCTTCCTCTTGCCTGGTGCTCGGCTGGTTTGCTTCAGCGTTCTAAGCTGCCACTGTGTGTCCCATCTGCGCATGCGCTGCCCTCTCTGGAGCGAGGCTTGCATGCGCAGTAGCTATAAAATGACGCAGTTGTGCTGATGTCAACCAAGGCACTTATTTTAAAAGGGATACAGTCCTGGCAGCCTGTGGGAATGATTGTGGGCCAGGCGGTGACTTCCCCAGGCTCCAGGAAGGTGGTAACAAGGTAAGACTTGCTTCTTCAAGCTGTGCCCCTCCTCCCTGATCTGGTTGTCCGCCTCAGTTCTTGCAGGTCAGCATGCAGAGATGGAAGCTTCACCATCCTCCTGTGGTCAGCCCTCACAAACCACATGCATAGACGGTCATTCCAAATCGCAACACTGGCACTTTAACTTAAGGTCCAGGCGCAGGTCCCCTTCTGGCTCAAGGCGCCACAGTAGGGACCCAGCCTCCTTACCCGGATCCTCTCGTCACCCAGACAAGACAGGATGCTGGGGATGCGGCTCTCTGGTTCCAGAAGGGAGATCTCTGTGTGATTGCTGTTTTTCCCAGGCTGCTGGTGAAAGAGGTAGCTCAAACCAACAGCTAGAATCCATGGTGAAACGGGTCCTTAAGGATTCCCTAAGCGAATTAGGAGTTAGCCATGTCCAGAGTCCGGCTTTGGATCCTCCATGCTCTCCGTCCAAAGAGGCACAGGGCCAAGGCACCTTGTAATCATTACAACCAAGCCGCACTTCGGCCATGTTCTCAGACAGCGATTCAGAGGCAGAAGAGCCCTGTCTTGGCTTCGACTTTGGCCTGGTTCCTCCCCTGGTCAGGGCAGTGAGAGAAGCTCTAAACTGGGAGGATCCAGTGGTCTCTCCCCCTAAACAAAGACAATTCTTTAAATAGCTTAACAGAGTGATTGAGTTTATCAATAGGGAGAGGTTCAAGATGGAGACACTACTAACAATCCAGCAGTCGGTCCAGCCAGGAGATTGGCTAGCATCAATGGACCTGAAAGACGCTTATTTCCATGTTCCTGTTGCAAGGAACTTCCAACAGTATCTCTGGTTTGCCGTCGGGCAGTCTCTCCTACAATTCACCTGTCTCCCCTTAAGCTTTCCATATCGCCTTGTATGTTTTCGAAAGTCTTGTTGGTAGTCATAGCTCTGATAAGAATCAAAGGTATTCAGGTCCATCATTACTTAGACGATCTTCTCCTCCTCTCTCAAGATAGGGGTCAACTTGTGTAGCATCTGGGTCAGGTCATTACCACTCTTCGGGAGTTTGGGTGGTTCTTAAACATGGAAAAGAGTCATTTGGATCCCACACAGTCCCTTGTATTTCTCAGGGTTCAGTTCAACACAGAGAAAGGCACCATCTCTCTACCAGAGGAGAAAATTCCAGTGGTCTGAGACAGGATACTTCTCGCTCTCTCTTCCTGTCATCTCCATGCCCGGCAGTGTTTAAAGGTCAACCCGAACCATGGTCCCCATAGCTCCCATGGTAAAATAGGCTTTGTGGAGAATGCGGCCCTTCCAGACAGGTTTCCTCCGGCAGTGGAAGACCAAAGACATGGACCAACTCCTCTCCTAACCCCATCCATGAGGGGGTTTCTTCCCTGGTGTCTTTGGCGGGAGAATCTCCTCAACTGCTACTCCATAGCCCCTGTCTCTTGGGTCGTTGTGACTTCGAATTTGGAATCCCGCCCAAAGACCCCCTGCCACATGTGCTCCTCTCTCTGTGCAAACCCACTGAGACAATACAAAAGCCTGTGCGTCATTGGCCAGGTTTCCTCCACTGTCCAACAAATCTTCTCATTGGATACAGTGGGGATACTCCCTCAGCCCACATGAATCGCACATTGAACACACCCAGCAGGCCTAACTACTGATCAGGCTCTCCTGCTAAGCAGATAGAGCAACTACATTTTACCTGCCTAGCACCAACCTAGGAGGGTGCTACATCTGTATTTTCAGCAAATCAGAAAAAACTATCCACTAATCATAAACAATAACAGACAGCAAAAGTCCATGTAATCGTGATTGTAGTAGTCCCGTACAACTTGTCATATACACTCACCAGCCACTTTATCAGGTACACCTTGCTAGTACTGGGTTAGACCACCCTTTTACCTTCAGAACTGCCTTAATTCTTCATGGCATAGATTCAACAAGGTGTTGGAAACATTCCTTTAGAGATTTTGGTCCAAATTTACATGATAGCATCACGCAGTTGCTGCAGATTTGTCGGCTGCACATCCATGATGCGAATCTCTCGTTCCACTGCATCCCCAACGTGCTCTATTGGAGTGAGATCTGGTGACTGTGGAGGCCATTGGAGTACAGTGAACTCATTATCCTGTTCAAGAAATCTGTGTGACATGGTGCATTATCCTGCTGGAAGTAGCCATCAGCAGATGGTACACTGTAAGTGATAATGGCATGGACATGGTCAACAACAATACTTAGGTATTCAGGCCATGGCGTTGAAATGATGCTCAATTGGTACTAAGAGGCCCAAAGTGTGACAAGAAAATATCCTCCACACCATTACACCACCACCACTAGCCTGAACCGATGATACAAGACAGAATTAATCCATGCTTTAATGTTGTTTACGCCAAATTTTGACCCTACCATCTGAAAGTCGCAGCTGAAATTGAGACTCATCAGACCAGGCAATGTTTTTTCAATCTTCTATTGTCCAATTTTGGTGTGCAAATTCTAGCCTCAGTTTCCTGTTCTTCGCTGACAGGAGTTGCACCTGATGTGGTCTTCTGCTGCTGCAGCCCATCTGTTTCAAAGTTCGATATGTTGTGCGTTCGTAGATGGTATTCTGCATACCTTGGTTGTAACGAGTGGTTATTTGAGTTAACTGTTGCCTTTCTATCATCTCGAACCAGTCTGCCTATTCTCCTCTGACATCAACAATGAATTTTTGTCCACATGACTGCTGCTCACTGGATATTTTCTCTTTTTTTTTTTTTTGGACCATCCCAGTAGATCAGCAGTTTTTTTAAATACTCAGACCAAGTTGTCTGGCACTGACAACCATGCCACGTTTTAAAGTCACTTAAATTCCCATTCTTCCCCATTCTGATGCTCGGTTTGAACTTCAGCAAGTCATCTTGACCATGTTTAGATGCCTAAATGCATTCAGTTGCTGCCATGTGATTGGCTGATTAGCAATTTGTGTTACCAAGCAATTTAACAGGTGTACCTAATAAAGTGGTTGGTGAGTGTATATCACTCCCAGGTAAGCGTTTCAAGAATGAGCAAGTAGAAAACACCTCCATCGCAGTGACTTCCTTATGGGCAAATTTTCCACCCTCCCCCATAACAAAGGTCAATATGCAGTCCAACACTAGATGGACTCCTTTCCTTCTTAATCAGCATGGACTCTGACTCTTGGAGAACTTAAGCAGCTCAGGTGGGTGGATTGATGATTCGGTGTGTATTTACATCAGGGGAGCTCAACCCGTGACCTCAAACCAGGGAAACGCATGCCCATGCCCTGGGATGGCGGATCGGTTAGGTCAGTGTTTCTCAACTCCGGGCCTCTGGGCACACTAACAGACCTGGTTTAGGTGTGCCCTGAGGACCGGAGTTGAGAAACACTGGGTTAAGTAACCCACGACAAACGTATTATGTTCTGTTTTTTTTTTTTTTTTTTAAAGTACCCAGCTATGGACATCTGTGTATATTCAAAGAATTTTTCTGGGTTTCTTTGTGAATCCTGATATAAGGTGACAGCAATGGATGTACACAATAGCGTTGTCTTGTTTGCCTAAATCCACGCATACATACCTCCTCCGTATAGCTAGCGCTATCACAATTATTATGGCTGTTGTGGTAGACATCCGTTTATACAAAATGGAGAAAAATCTACACACAAATTCTCCAAATACAACTATGCCTTCCCTTCTTACACTCCTCTACACACCGGATGTAACGTCAAAGGAAATCCTTTAAAAATACAGTGCACATGAACGGGCCCCAAAATGCATGGAAATATATGTAGCACTACTCCCATGGGAGCTACTGTGTGTGTGTGTTCTCGTGGGTTACCATTAGCAACAGTAGAACATTCTGACATGTTTCCAAGTATTTTTACCACAGACAAGTACCAGTCCAGTTTCTTTGGTTTTATTAGGAACTTGGATAGGAGAAGGGATGAGTGGGATACTCCAACGGAACTAAACTATGCACAATAAGCATGGACAATCTGATAAATGCTGATTAATGCTGGTTAAGTGCTGATTAAGCTAGTCACGGCTAGGCCGCTTAATTTACTTTGCCTTTTACTGTGGAAGAGTCCTTTAGCTTCCGAAGGCACTCCTTTCCTGAGGTAACTGTCATTAAAAGTAGACTGCACTACTGAGCAAATTTAGGGCCCTTCCTGGTGCCCCCTTTACCCCCTAAGCTTCAGGGCTTTACAACTTGGCACCCTCTTTTACAGTAACACTCCAGGTTAGCTGGCTCTTGGATTCCCTTGACCTTTCTGGAGTGGTCCCCTCTCTTAGGCAGACCCCTGTGCAGATGCTTAGGTACTCACGATACTGTTTTCCAGAAGAATCCTGCCCCACAGCTCCACTTGGTCAGCACACACTGGATCCTCTACAGCACAGCTCATCCCCTGATCCCTAGGCTGACTGCCTGGACCACCTTCCTCAGCAACAGGAGGAGAGACAGCCGTCACCCTCCTCCTTTGACCTGGCTTCCCGCCCAAAGACACCCTGTCACATGCCCCATCCGGATTTATTCCCAATCCCAGGATGCATTGCAGCAATGCCCACCCACTGGGACAGTCATAAACCCTGGTGTGCTATTGGCTAGGTTTCCTCCACTGTCCAACAAGGTCTCATTGGATACAGTAAGTAGACTCCCCAGACTCAACAGAACACACCTGGAAACATGTGACAGGCTAACTAACATGTGACAGGCTAACTGACAGATCAGACCCTCCTGGTAAACAGAACAGGGTCACATATATGTTTTACCTAGCAGCTACCTAGGAGGGTGCTACATGTACATGCATTTTCTGTGCATTTTAGTGCAAGTCAGTGTGAATTCCACCTCTTTGTTTATGATTGGTGATAGTTTTTTATTTTTTAGTTTTTTATTTAGAGGATTTGCAGCAGATAACAAAATAATGCATGACACTATACATGTATCCAACAATTGTTCCAAAACAGTTGCAAATTACATTTCCAAAAAATCCACAGAGGGGTACAACATTAATTCTAGGCAAACATGGTGAAGGTATTCAGGTAAAAGTGAAAAGGAAGGCCTCTGTGAATGTGGGATAGACCACCAAGTTGGAACCTATGCCTCAAAAACCTCAGAGCACAGTATATACATTGCCTTGCAAAAGTATGTCCCCCCCCCTCATCATGGCAGTGTTTGGTTAGTGGTGCCTCTTGCTTAGGTGTTGTAGCCTCTGGGGCCTTTCAAAAAAGGTGTGTATATGTAATAACAGATCATGTGACACTGAGATTGCACACAGCTGGATATTTCATTAAATTACTTCTGAAGGTAATTGGTTGCACCAGAGCTTTTTATGGGTTTCATAACAACGGTGATTAATACATACACACATGGCAATTTTCTGTTTTCTATTTCTAAAAAATATTTTTATGTATATATTTTTCTTCATTTCACTTCACCAACTTAGACTATTGTGTTCTGATCCATCACATAAAATTCAGATTAACAAAACATTGAACTTAAAGCGGAGTTCCGGCCTCAAATACCTTTTTTAACTAAAAATACCCCTATAATACTAATCCATCGCCCTTTACAGATCCGCTATTCTCATACTTACAAGGTGTACAGTATTGGATTTTAGTCAAAATCTTACTTTTAAAAACGCTGTCTGGGCGCGGCCATCTTGGATGTGGGCATCTGAAGCCGCAGTGTAATCTGCTGTGTCCTTCTTTCTGATTCCAGGGAGTGTTCTGGGAGTTCTTCCTGATTCCAGCCTCCTGGGAGTGATGACAAACAGCTCCCAGGATGCAATGCAAAGGCGGAAGTGATGTCGGTGGCCGTGGCCACAGAGGGGGGAGAAGGAGGAAGTACAATCAAAAAATGCCCTGAAAATAAGGTAAGGGACCCCCAAAAAAAATTGAAAATGCCCAATTGTTGATCAGCATAGCGAGCACTCCAGGAATCGCTAAAGTTGCAAAATAGGCCGGAACTCCACTTTAAGGCTGTGTAGCAGGTTTTCCAGGCATTGGGCCTGATGTGGGTCGGCAATCCTTGGTTTGTTTATTTGATAATGGGGATGGGAGAAGGGAATGAGTGGGATACTCCTCTGGCTCAACTAGATACAAATGGGACACTTTCAGCGCTGTCTTGACGCCGGCTGGAATGCGACCAACGCTTGTTGGCGCTTGAAAAATGCTGACTTGCTGAACTGTACTTGAACTTTTGACACTCTGGTTAGCTCAATAAGTCCTGGACTTTACTGCGAACTGACTCTTGACACTCTGGTTAGCTCAAAAGTTCTGTATACAGCTCCCTCCAGTCCTTCCTGACTGAGGTAGCTCTCTGTAACTGCTTGTGCTGCTGCAACTCTCAACACTGTACACTGTACACTGCACGCTGTACACTTTAGCTCTTCAGGGCCCAACTGCTGGCACCCACTTTACACTTCAGGGTCCTCTCGCTAGGCACCCCCTCCACACTTCAGGGTCCTCTCACTAGGCACCCCCTCCACACTTCAGGGTCCTCTCACTAGGCACCCCCTCTACACTTCAGGGTCATCTCACTAGGCACCCCCTCTGAACTTCAGGGTCCTCTTACTAGGCACCCCCTCTGAACTTCAGGGTCAACACTGGACCCCCCTTTACCGCTAGCTAGCTCCTGGATCCCTTGGACCTTCACCGGAGTGGTCCCCCCTCAGCTAGGCAGACCCCTAGGGGTAGTTTGCAGTACTCGCGAACTGGGAATGCTTTCCTGAAACTGGACCCCCTCTACTCCTCTGGTCCTCTGCACACCAGATCCTCTCTGCAGCTCAGCTCTCTGTCCCCTCAGGCAAGCCGTCTGGGACACCCGATCCTTCTGACAGGAGGAGAGACAGTCGTACTCTCCCTCCTGGGACTCTGCTTCCCCCCAAAGACGCTGTGTCATGCACTCCCCTCAAACCTATGCCCACTCCCAGAATCCTGTGGGGCAGAATCTGCCTTTCTGGGGTAGACACAAGCCTGAATGTGGCACTGATTGGGTTTCCTCCACTGCCCAATGAGAGCCCTCTCAGGAGCAAAGTGAGGAGACTCCCCGGTCTCAACAGCCAAACCGGGAGACATGACAGCCCAGCTGAAATTCTTGGCCCTGCTGTTAGGCAGCCAGGGCCCACTATACTTTGCCTAGCACCTACCTTGTAGGGTGCTACAGCTGTAATGTAACAAAATAGGTAAAAAGTCAAGGGGGTGAATACTTTTGCAAGGCACTGTAGGAATCTATAAAAGTCAGCTATGACTGTGTAAATGATTCTGCGCACATCCAAGAGTATTTTAATATAATACAAAGAGAAGACAGAAAAAAGAGAGAGAAAGCGGCAAAAAGAAGAGAAGGAAAAAAAATAAAGAGGTGTGGGGGGGGGGGGGGGGGTGGTAAGAAGGTCACCACTAGGGGATGCCTGAGAAAAGTAAGTCAGGACCATGACTCAATAAAGAGCAGGCACCAAGACACTGCGTGGATCAAATCAATTTCAGGTATTCATCAGAGAAACTAAAGAGATTCCAATAGAAAAACCTGGTCTTATGTTCCTCGGTTTTGTCCTAAGGGCTGAGGTAAGATCCTCTAATTGCTCAATATCATTCACCCTTGCAAGCCATTGTGCAACTGTTGGGGCAGATCGTTGTTTCCACACACCAGCGATGCAAGCTCGTGCTGCGTTCAACAGGTGATTAAGTAAAGATTTGTGGTACCGCTTTTTTTGACAGTGGCGGGTGATTAAGCAGGATCACAGCTGGGTCAAGGAAGGAAATGGGAAGCAAGATGGGCCTGCAAGGAAATGTCAGTAAATTTATGAATAGGTTGTATCACAGGTTGCCAGAAAGTGCTAAGCTCAGGGCAATCTTAAACAATATTGAATGAGAGTGCCTTCAGACGAGCCACATTTCCAGCATCGATCACTCTGTTGAGGGAACAACTAGGCGAGGACCAATGGAGTTCTGTACCAACGAGTCTTTACTTTGAAGGTGGTCTCCTTGTATCTGCTGCTCAGGGAAGATTTGTGTGCAAAAAAGAGTATACGCTCATTTTGAGGGTCAGAGAAAGTTACCCCTAGCTGCCTTTCCCACTTAACAAGGAAGGAGGGGTTAGACTGAGCATGAAGTTCCAGAAGGTATTTGTAAGAAGTAGAAAGAGATCTTCGAATCGGGTCTTCTCCCAGACATAACTCTTCGAAAGCATGTAATTTTTTAGGGAAAACTGTGTGTTTAGGTAAAGATTGCAATAAATGAGACAATTAAAGGGCCCTCCTGTGAGTCCGAAAAGAAGTGGACAGACTGGGGAACAAACTGCTTGTCGCATGCCAGCCATTGGAACTTAAAAGAGTTGTAAAGTCAGAAGGTTTTTTGTCTTAATGCATTCTATGCATTAAGATAAAAAACCTGTTTGTATCAGCCTCCCCAGCACCCCCTAATACTCACCTGAACCTGATCTCTGTCTAGCGATGTCCACGAGTCCCTCAGCTGAGACACAGCAGCAGCGCCATTGGCTCCTGCAGTTGTCAATCAAAGTCAGTCAGCCAATCGGGGGCGAGAGGGAATGGAGCCGAACGGCAGCTCCGTGTCTGAATGGACAGACAAAGCTGTGGCTCAGGTCGGGTGCCCCCGTAGCAAGCTACTTGCTGTGGGGGCACTCAAAAGGAGGGAGGGGCCAGGAGCTGCAAAGAGGGACCTGAGAAGGGAGGATCTGGGCTGCTCTGTGCAAATACAATGATACAGGAGATGGTCAGAGACTGCAGACATGATACAGCAGATGGTCAGAGACTGAGGACATGATACAAGAGATGGTCAGAGACTGCAGACGTGATACAGGAGATGGTCAGAAACTGCGGACGTAATACAAGAGATGGTCAGAGACTGCGGACGTGATACAAGAGATGGTCAGAGACTGCGGACGTGATACAAGAGATGGTCAGAGACTGCAGACGTGATACAGGAGATGGTCCGAGACTGCAGACGTGATACAGGAGATGGTCAGAGACTGCAAACGTAATACAAGAGATGACCAGAGACTGCAGACGTGATACAGGAGATGGTCAGAGACTGTGGATGTGATACAAGAGATGGTCAAAGGCTGTGGATTTGATACAAGAGATGGTCAGAGACTGCAGACATGATACAAGAGATGGTTAGAGACGTCAGACATGATACAAGAGATGGTCAGAGTCTGCAGACATAATAGAAAATAGAAGAGCACAGGGGAAGCAGAGAGCGCTGAAGGAACTGAAGGGCACTGGGGGGGGGGGGGGGGGAGAGAATTAAGGGGGTTTTGAAAGCATTGCAGGGAGGTTGGAGAGCACGAGGGCAGGGAACACTTGGGGGGTCAGGGCAAACCAGGGGGATGGAGTGCATGGGGGGAGCTGAAGATCACTAGGGGGGGCAGAACAGCACAGGGGGCCAGCAAAAGAAGTTAGATAGCCACGCCCAATATTTAACGTAATTTAAACCACAGACATTTGCGCTGCCAATTTATTTAGAGCCTCGGAGACACCCACAAAAATGGAGAACCCACTCCTAATTACCATACTGTTTTGCCTACATTGCCTTTCTAACAAAAAGTGTCCCTACATTTTTTTGGGAAATGTTGGCAACTATACAGGTGACACAACGCTGAGGTTTAAACAGGTACATAATGGGATTGTTCATCTTGAGCGCTGTTGTGCACCAGGAATCATGTGACAAAACGCTCAGGTGTAAATGGGGGCTGAATGCTAGAGCCTGTGGTCAGCAAGGCAGGGAGACAATGATGGGCACTGTGATTTGTACACACAGGCAATGGTGGGATTCAGCCGGTTCGCACAGGTTCCATAGAACCGGTTACTAACTTTTTCCAAGTTCGCAGAACCGTGAGTTTGAGTTTGACCATGATCTGTAAAAAAAAAAACACTCTCCTGATGACCCCTCTGCTGCTCCCTCCCCTGTCAGCGCTGTCTCTCTGAAGGGAGGTGGCCGGAGCCCACACACAGTCACTGGTTGCTAGGCTAGAGCCCCTTAGCGTCTAGCAACCAGTGACATCACCCATTTCTCCTGTAGGCCGCCGCCTCCCAGACAGTCCCTGACTCCCCGCCTATTGGCTCTAGTAGGAGAGGAAAGGGTGGACCCCGGGCGCAGAGCAGTGTGCGCCCCGAGCCCACCCATTGTGTGACAATAGCGAATGAAAATTTGCTATTGTCACAGGGATCCTCCTCCTCCTCGGCCAATGTCATTGGCCAGGAGGTGGCGGGACGCGGGAGGACTCAAAGAGACGCAGGGACTGAAGAGCAGAAGCCGCTGCCTACAAGTCTACAATTGGTAAGTCACTGGTCTGGGGGCTTGGCAAGTTGGCACGCTGTTCACTCTGCATTGAAGGGGGCATGAACGATGTCTGAATTGAAGGGGGCACGCACGCAGCACGCTGGCCTGGTCTGGGGGCTTGGCAAGTTGGCACGCTGTTCACTCTGCATTGAAGGGGGCATGATGATGTCTGCATTGAAGGGGGCACGCACGCAGGCCTGGTCTCTGCATTGAAAGGGGGCACGCAGCATGGTGGTCTCTGCATTGAAAGGGACATGAATGATGATCTTTGCATTGAAGGGGGCACGCAGCATGGGTGGTCTCTCTCTGCATTGAAGGGGGCACGCCGTACGCTGGTCTCTGCATTGAAAGGGGGCATAAATGATGATCTCTGCATTGAGGGGGGCACAAATGATGATCTCTGCATTGAAGGGGGCACGAATGATGATCTCTGCATTGAAGGGGGCATGCCGCACGCTGGTCTCTGCATTGAAAGGGGACACAGGCACGATGATCTCTGCATTGAAAGGAGACACGCTGGTCTCTGTGCATTGAAAGGGGGCACGCTGGTCACTGTGCATTGAAAGGGGGCACGCTGGTCACTGTGCATTGAAAGGGGGCACACTAGTCACTGTGCATTGAAAGGGGGTACGCTGGTCACTGTGCATTGAAAGGGGGGCACGCTGGTCACTGTGCATTGAAAGGGGGCACGCTGGTCTCTCTGCATTGAAAGGGGGCACAAGCACGATGATCTCTGCATTGAAAGGAGACACACTGGTCTCTGTGCATTGAAAGGGGGCACGCTGGTCACTGTGCATTGAAAGGGGGCACACTGGTCACTGTGCATTGAAAGGGGGGGCACGCTGGTCACTGTGCATTGAAAGGGGGCACGCTGGTCTCTCTGCATTGAAAGGGGGCACGCTGGTCACTGTGCATTGAAAGGGGGCACGCTGGTCACTGTGCATTGAAAGGGGGCACGCTGTTCTCTCTGCATTGAGAGGGGGCACGCTGGTCACTGTGCATTGAAAAGGGGCAAGCTGGTCACTGTGCATTGAAGGGGGCACGCCGGTCACTGTGCATTGAAGGGGTGCATGCTTGTCACTGTGCATTGAAGGGGGGCACGCTGGTCACTGTGCATTGAAGGGGGGCACGCTGGTCACTGTGCATTGAAGGGGGGCACGCTTGTCACTGTGCATTGAAGGGGGGCACGCTGGTCACTGTGCATTGAAGGGGGGCACGCTGGTCAGTGTGCATTGAAGGGGGGCACGCTGGTCACTGTGCATTGAAAGGGGGCACGCTGGTCACTGTGCATTGAAAGGGGGCACGCTGGTCACTGTGTATTGAACGCTGGTCACTGTGCATTGAAAGCGGGCACGCTGGTCACTGTGCATTGAAGGGGGGTCCGCTTGTCACTGTGCATTGAAAGGGGGCACGCTGGTCACTGTGCATTGAAAGGGGGCACGCTGGTCACTGTGCATTGAAGGGGGGTCCGCTTGTCACTGTGCATTGAAAGGGGGCACGCTGGTCACTGTGCATGGAAAGGGGGCACGCTGGTCACTATGCATTGAAAGGGGGCACGCTGGTCACTGTGCATTGAAGGGGGGTCCGCTTGTCACTGTGCATTGAAAGGGGGCACGCTGGTCACTGTGCATTGAAAGGGGGCACGCTGGTCACTGTGCATTGAAGGGGGGCACGCTGGTCACTGTGCATTGAAGGGGGGTCCGCTTGTCACTGTGCATTGAAAGGGGGCACGCTGGTCACTGTGCATGGAAAGGGGGCACGCTGGTCACTGTGCAATGAAAGGGGGCACGCTGGTCACTGTGCATTGAAGGGGGGTCCGCTTGTCACTGTGCATTGAAAGGGGGCACGCTGGTCATTCTGCATTGAAAGGGGGCACGCTGGTCACTGTGCATTGAAAGGGGGCACGCTGGTCATTCTGCATTGAAAGGGGGCACACTGGTTACTGTGCATTGAAAGTCGGAACTGGTTACTAAAATGTATGACTCCCACTACTGCACACAGGAGTACCAGTGGACCAGGTTGGAGCTCCCTCGTGTAATACTTTTATTAGTACTACGCTGTGTACACAATGAACATCATTCTTAGAACAATTTATCAGCTCCGTCCTGTTTTTCTTTGTGTTTTAAACAAGCCTAAAATACAGCGCCCTATTCCAACATGGCGTTTACACTTTCCCTGTTAGGGCAACATCCGCTTCCGGTTCACGCCCCGCTTCTCTGATTGGTCTTTGTAGCAACGCGAAATCCTAGCGTTCCCAGTGTGCTGTGCATGAGAGCAGCGTGGCCATTTTGTTCGTGGCGGCATTGTGATCGGTGAAGGCCGGTTTTCCTGAGGTAATCTGGTAAGTGTGGCATGCTCGGTGTAATTAATGGTTTCTTATAGCACGTGTGGCGTCAGACATGATTGTTATATAGATGGACGTGGAGACTGGGGCTGTGTGTGAGCGGCCATTGTTATGGTGGGGAGGCCCTGAGACTCTCTCTCCATCTGTGATGAATAACTATAGAATTCAGAGGAAAATGGGGGGGCCTACACCTCCATAGAATGTTATATGGTGCAGTTTAGTAGGCCTTGGAACCCCCATGCATTGGAAAACGTAACGTTGTGTTTGTGTGTGGGTTTATATATATAAATGTAACAGGACTCACGCTTTTTTCCCTTGAATTTCCCACAAGTACCGCAGTCCATTCAAATGAATAGGCGCCTGTGCCCACTCAGATATGGCACACAGGGGTGCAGGTCGCACAGATGTGAACCTTGGAACCCCACATGTTTTGGAACCACATTTCCCATGATGCTCATGCACTCTGCAGTGTAGTGGAGCCTCATGGGAAATGTGGCGCCTTTTGCCTGCGGTTTGGGGAACGTTTGCAATTTCCACACATATCCAGATCCGCTATGGTGGAAACCCAGGCTGAGATGTGCTGGCTGCATGTGGTTTCACGCTCAGCAAGCACAGAAAACGTTGTTCTGGAAAGAAATGATTGACTTGTCCATATTCTGTAACATATGGTTGGAAATCTCCCATCTCAAAATGGGTCACAACTCAAAATGCCAGGAAAACCGGATTGGGGGAATGTGTTCTATAAGTGGAGGAGGGATGGGAGTTAGGAACTGTCGTCATGTTACATCCAAGGGGGGCATGTATTCTGTAAGTGGAGAAGGGAAGGGGGTTAGGAACTGTGGCCATGTTACAGCCTGGGGGGGGGGGGGGGGGGGGGTTAGGAACTGTGGCCATGTTACAGCCTGGGGGGGTTAGGAACTGTGGCCAAGTTACATCCTAGGGGGGGCATGTATTATGTAAGTGGAGAAGGGGGGGGGGGGTTAGGAACTGTGGCCATGTTACAGCCTGGGGGGGGGGGGGGGGGTTAGGAACTGTGGCCATGTTACAGCCTGGGGGGGTTAGGAACTGTGGCCAAGTTACATCCTAGGGGGGGCATGTATTATGTAAGTGGAGAAGGGGGGGGGGGGTTAGGAACTGTGGCCATGTTACATCCTGGGGGGGGGGGGGGGGCATGTATTCTGTAAGTGGAGGAGGAAGGGGGGTTAGGAAACGTTGCCCTGGATGTAAAAAGAAACATGATCTGAATGGAGGACTTTGCTTTCTAACCCCTTCCCGCCAAGTGTACACACACAGAGCCTCAGAAGTGGGTCTTTATCCATGGGGGTGCATATAATATGCGCAAACTGTTGGCGCTATATAAATCCTGTATAATAATATGCGTACTTGGTTGTGCTGGGAGCACGCTCTCACCAAGAGCCCTGAGTCCTGTACTTACAATCAAAAATCATGAGGCCTGCTTTCCAATCACCTGATCGCCGTAAATAGCCTCTGATTGGCTATCCTTGTGATCGCTTCTCAGCTTTTGGCTAATATCAAGTGTAGTATTTATTCTGATCCGTGCCCAGTAGGGTGCTATTCTGTCCTGGTTTGGGTGGAGATGGAATGGCTAGCTATATAGTATCCCTGCTGTTTTGATGGGGGATCAGAAGGCTAGTCCTGGTTGGAACACAAAGCGGGGCGCCCACAGGCAGTTGAGGCACAGGAGTTATTTTCCTGGTAAAACTGGATATGCCCAGTTCCTCCTGATTTGAATAGATCTTGTCTGGTCGTGAGCTGTGAAGGCAGAGAGTCCATGGTGTCTGTGCCCCCTGAGAGTGGACACCCTAGGGGTGCTCTTAGTAACACTTGGGTGTGAGACCCTACAGTGTGAACCGAAATGTGGTCACCGCTCCAAACACTTTTTCTGCTTTGGGCCCTTTGATGAAGTCCGGGACAATTTTGGTCTTCCAGACCTCAGGGCCCGGCCAGTGCACATTGCATGGCCACTTTATTTTCCTCCACTGTTTTGTCACCTTTCATTTGTGTGTGGGTTTATTTTCTCACTAGGATGAAGGGTGTGAGCCCTCGGGCTTGCCCTGAAGTCTAGGGGGAGGATGTGTGGTTTCTTCCTCCTCTGATCATGGGGTGGGGGGGGGGGGGTCTCTCTTCGGGAGAGTTCCTCTACCTAGTACTTGGTGGTTGGTTTCAGCTTGACTAAAAGGAAAGGGATCCACTAGGCCTTCTGGCTAGGCGGGCAATGTTATACCCTTTGTCCCGGTCAGCAGCTTTGCGCCCCGAGGGATCAGGAAGAGGTCAACAAAAGCACACCCTTAAAGCAGAGCTCCGCCCATAAGGGGAGGCTCTGTTTGTTTGCATCCTCCTTCCTCCATTGGCACCTTCTGGGGAGGGGGGGTACCTGGTTTTGACAGGTAATGGCTCCTACTTTGGGTTGTCTTCTTCAAAGCAGGAAATTTGTCGCCGTCCTCCTTCCCACCACCACCCGGGCCATTCACGAAGCGCAGCGTGCTTCGCGCATGCGCAATATGGAACCGGCTGTGAAGCCTACAAGGCTCCATTGCCGGTGTCTCTTAGCCAAGATGGCAGCGGCAGCACCCGAGAGGCTCGGCTGAAGACCATGCTGAATTCATGGACAAGTAAGTGTCCTAATATTCCAAGTCAGCAGCTACAATATCTGTAGCTGCTGATTTTTTTTTTTTTCTTCTTAAGGTGCCTGGAGCTTCGCTTTAAGTGCCTTTTCTGTGTGTGTGTTTCACATGCATGTTTTTGTTCACTTTATGGTTTTTGCACCACCCCCGATTTTTTGAGTCACTCTGTGGCCAGTGTGTGTTGTTTTTTTTTTTTTTTTTTTAATTCTCTCTTGGAGAAGGATACTTTGTAATATTTCCTCCTTGCTAGAGGAGAAAAATATAAACAAAAAAGCCTGTGTTAAAAAAAAAAAAAAAAAAAGATAAAACGGTTAGGCAAGGTTCACATCCGTGTGGTTGTTTCCTGCTGCAGGTCCGCATCTGTTTCCACAACCACCCACACAGATGTGTGTGCCATTAATTCTAATAGGACGCTGCACACACTGGAAACTGCACTGCACTTGCGGTTCTCGTGCAGGCTGCAATTTCTAAAGTGCTGCAGGGACTTTTTCCCTACATTTTAGGAGGTACGGCAGCCTATTCAAATGAATGGGCTGCAGAGGCCGCGTAAAACGCGACTCGCAAAGCCACGTGTGAACCTAGGTTACAGTCAGGGTTTGATCTAGGTTAGAGTTAAGGTCAAGTTTGGGATCAAAGGTCAGGGTTAGTATATTTTAGGTAGGATTAGGAAAAAGGGAAGTGTGCACTATTGTTTCTGGCCCATACTAAAAGTACAAACAAGCAATTCACAGGAGCAGGGGAGTTTTATTTTGGGTTGTTCTTGCCATCCCTCCATGTTACCAAATATAATTTACCCCTTAATAAAATGCTTTTTGTAACTCAATTAAAAACCTGTCCCTTCACTAAAAGAGACATAGGCAAGAAAGGAGTAAGAAACAAACGTATTATACCACTCCTAAATTTAACCACTTAAGGGCCAGGCCTACTTCTCTCACTTAACAAAATTAAAATCAGTATTTTTTGCTAGAAAATGACTTGGAATCCCCAAACATTATATATATTTTTTTAGCAAAGACTCTGGAAAATAAAATGGCTGTCGTTGCAATAATTTTTTCTATAATGTGAAAGATGTTGCCCTGAGAAAATAGATACCCAACATGTCATGCTTCAGAATTGCGCCTGCTCATGGAATGGCAACAAACATTGGTACCTAAATAGGTGACATTTTAAACATTTCTACGGGTTACCAGTTTAGAGTTACAGAGGAGTTCTAGGGCTCAAATTATTGCTCTCGCTCTAACGATTGCGGCAATACCTCACGTGTGGTTTGAACACCGTTTACGTATGTGAGCACAACTTGGGTATGTGTTCGCTTCTGCGCACGAGCTCGGAGGGATGGGCACTTTAATTTTTTTTTTTTTTTTTTTCCTACCTGTTATTTTTACACTGTCCCTTTACAAAAATGTTTTTATCACTTTTATTCCTATTACAAGGAATGTAAACATTCCTTATAATATAAATAAGGACAGGTCCTCTTTATTGTGAGATCTGGGGTCAAAAAGACTTCAGATCTAACATCTACACTAAAAAGCGCAAAAAAAAAAAATATTTTTTTTCAGCATGAAAAAAATGGGCCCTTTAAGGCCATTGGGAGGAAGTATCGTATGACATCGCTCCAGTCCTCCAAAGCCATAGTCGAGTGGGGGCCAGCTTATCCTCACTCGACTTCCTTCCTAGGAGGGGAAAGGACCGGATCATTTTTCCCCGCTACCGACGGCTTTGGTAAGCGAGGAAACTGATCGGGAAGAGCAGAGTGGGGGGGGGGGCACCTCTCCCGTCGCTCATAAGCAGTGTTGGGGGTAACTAGTTACAAAGTAACTAATTACAGTAACTAAATTACTTTTTTTGGTAACTAAGTAACTAGTTACAATACTAATATTGGTAACTACACTACTTTACTAGGCTATAAGAAGTAACTACACTACTTTACTAGGCTATAGGAACGCGCTTTCCTGCGTTACCCAAGCCGTGCGATACAATCGTTATTTCGAAGAATAGAGAGGGATGAAGTTTATGACTTTTTGTTGCACTTTATGTTTTATTCTGTTTTTTCAGGTTTTGTTCTCATGTTTCCCAAAGCCTGTGTTTATACAATAAACTCTATGCAGAAAGAGTGTCATGTATCTTCTTCTACACGGTCAATTAAGAAAGAGGAAAGTAAAGTAATAAGTAGTGAAGTTACTTTTCGAATTAGTACCTCTGTACTAATTTACAGAGGTAACTAGTAACTAGTTAAATTTTTTGAGTAACTACCCCAACACTGCTCATAAGTGATCCCACGGCGAATCTGCTGCCGAGACCACTTTTATGAGAGGACTAGTTTTCCTTTTGATAAAACTAAAAAAATCGGATGTGCTTTTATTATTTTACCACTAAATGAAAGCCATATTTGTCCTGGGGAAAAAACAAGGTATAATCTACCTGGATAATTGCAATATGTACAGTTTTACTAACACAGGTCAAAAATGCAAAATGGTGTTCAGGCATTAGAATTTGTTTTGCCCTCCATCATTAAGCAAGTTTTCTAATGCCATTCCCTGATAGAGATTTACAAGTTTATTTCTAAAATTCAGTTATTGGAACTGAAACTGCAAGTAGGATTACTATATAGATATCTATATCTTTCTATTAAATGTTTCAACAGCTCCTCTGAGCCCCCATTCACACTAGGGCGACTCACGAGGCGACTTGTCGCCCCAGGTCGCTTGACATGACCAAACCAATGTAAATGAATCAGTGCCGTCTTAATTGCCGCTATTAAGGTCGCTCCGACTTCAGAAAAGGGTCCTGTACTACTTTCAGGCGACCAGTGATCCGACCTGTCCCATATACTTCAATGGGAGTCGCCTCCTTATCTTAATTGAAGCGACCTGTCATCCGACTTTGCTAAAAAATGGCAGTGAACAAGAAAAGAGCATAATTTTCTTGCAGGCATTAGCGGTCATTTTTTTAGGCAGGCATGTCATTTTTTGGATTTCGTTTCTGGGGGGTCTAAAAAGTGTCCCTGTCAATTTTCAGCTCTGTAGCATGTCCAGAACCCCTAAAAAACAGCATTTTTACTATATTTTCAGGGATACGGCTTCTCTGCGGCTGGCTTTTTTTCTTGCAGGCATTTAGCGGGCATTTTTTTAGGCAGGCATGTCATTTTCTGGATTTAGTGTCTGGGGGGTCAAAAAAGTGTCCCTGTCAAGTTTCAGCTATGTAGCATGTCCAGAACCCCTAAAAAAATCATTTTTCTTATAATTTTTTGTAGTGTCTTACCAGCTGTCTTTTTTTCTTGCAGGCATTTAGCGGGCATTTTTTTAGGCAGGCATGTCATTTTTTTTTTATTTAGTGTCTGGGGGGTCTAAAAAGTGTACCTGTCAATTTTCAGCTCTGTAGCATGTCCAGAACCCCTAAAAAACAGCATTTTTACTATATTTTCAGGAATACGGCTTCTCTGCGGCTGGCTTTTTTTCTTGCAGGCATTTAGCGGGCATTTTTTTAGGCAGGCATGTCATTTTCTGGATTTAGTGTCTGGGGGGACAAAAAAGTGTCCCTGTCAAGTTTCAGCTATGTAGCATGTCCAGAACCCCTAAAAAAAAATCATTTTTCTTATAATTTTTTGTAGTGTCTTACCAGCTGTCTTTTTTTCTTGCAGGCATTTAGCGGGCATTTTTTTAGGCAGGCATGTCATTTTTGGGATTTAGTGTCTGGGTGTCTAAAAAGTGTACCTGTCAACTTTCAGCTCTGTAGCATGTCCAGAACCCCTAAAAAACAGCATTTTTACTATATTTTCTGTAATATGGCTTCTCTGGGGCTGGCTTTTTTTCTTGCAGACATTTTACGGGCATTTTTTGGGTGTCTTTGGAGGCATGTGCTTCTTAAAAATTATAGGAAAAAAGCTCTTTTTTTTTTTTTTTACGTTTCTGGACAGACAAACAAAGCTATGTGAGACACACAACACTGCACACATGGGAAAAAGGAAATATGTAAAAAAAAAAACACAGGAAAAGGAAATTAGGTCACAAGACATCAGATTGTGATTGGCCAAATAAAAAGTTGCCTCGCGATTAGGTCGCGTCAAAATCGCGTCAAAGTCGCGCTGGAAGCGACGCTACTTTAGTGGTAGCGGCAGTGTGAACCAGCACTGAACGTGTGTGTTTTTTTGTTTTTTTTTTAACAAACCTTGATCCTTATTTGGTTTTACTTTTCAAAACAACTTAGAAGGGTTGATTTAATAAAGCTGGAGAGTAAAAAATCTGGTGCAGTCCTGCATAGAAACCAATCAGCTTCCAGTTTTTTGTTTTGTCAAAGCTTAAATGAACAAGCTGAAGTTAGAAGCGGATTGGCTACCATGTACAGCTGCACCAGATTTTGTGCACTCCAGTTTTAGTAAATTTACCCCATAGTGTTTGACCTCATAATATATCTATATTTCAGATCACAAGAGCTTCCGTTCCATCATGGCTGACATCAAGAATTTTCTGTATGCTTGGTGTGGGAAGAAGAAGCTAACTCCCAATTATGATATCCGCGCTGCTGGCAACAAAAATCGTCCAAAGTTTGTGTGTGAGGTAATGTATAAACGAGTGCTTAGCAAATATCACTTGTCTTTAATTTACACATTTAAACCTATTCGGTATATTGGTTACATTGTCAAATGTCTGTTCTTTCCATTTGAAATGAATTTGATGGTCTCATGTTTTTTCTGGCTGTTTATGGTCATGGCTGTTCTGTAATATGAAAGACTGTAAAGAACTAACTGGACAATGCCTACCTTTTTGATGCTTCTGTATTTTGTGCAGTCCTTTGCAGTGTTTAGGGTATAAAGCTGCAAGTCCGATTTGTTGGTTATTTTACTGCGGGGGTGCCCAACCTTTTGAAGAGCAAGGGTCACTTAAGCGACTTGGTAACTGGTAGCGGGCCACAATGGCCCGGGCAGGCGGATGACAGGTCTGTGTCCACTCTGCATATGCGGAGCTGACATGGATACGGTCCACTCTATTCTATGGACCGTCCGACCTGATCCTCCCAGATGGAAGGGGACAGATCCCCTTCTGTTTTTTTTTTTTTTTTTTTTTTTTAGCAGATCAGGTTGGAGGTAGGAGAGTGTAAACGAACACAAGTCCATAATAGAGGTGAATGGAGGGTCCAAATGGGTGCGCCTGAAAAATATACATGCTGACCTGATCAGGTGAAAGGGGCCTTAGGCTGTTTTCACACTGATGTTGGTCTACTTGCAGCGCAAGTGCATCTGTGGCTTTCCTTTGGGTTAGCTGCACTTTGCCAAAGAATTTCAGAAAGAGCACCAAACCTAACCTACAGGTAATAACAGAAGTCAATGGCTCAGTGTGGGTAACCTGTAGGTGCACTGCAAATTAGTTTGAAAGCAGCCCAGAGTAACCAGTTCAGAATAAGAACAGATATGCTTATTTGCTATGTGATTTTAATAAAAAAAAAAAAATCTGTAAAAGGCTGGGTTCACATATATGCGGCCATGGTTTCAGCGCGGCAGTCCGGTGTGGTTCTGTTCTTGATTCGGGTGTGAATTTTTACCTCAAATCACACCTGAACCGGACCCAAAATCACACGGGGCCCTTTTTAAAACCCCACTGCAGCTGCCCCCACAAGTGTGAACTGGCTCCATTGAAAGCTGTTCTGTTTCACATGTTATGCGAATTGGATGCGGTTAAAAATGCTTCCAATTTGTATATGTGTGCACCCAACCCTAGCGTATATTGTTTTGTGTGAAAAGTTATAACATCTACAAACTAGGGTACATATACTATATACTGGAGTTTTTTCTTTTCTCTTGATACTAGTAATGGAGGGAATCGCTGACTTTTAGCTGGACTGCGATAGTATGGCAGGCAGTCTGACACTTTGTAGGAACCAGTGACACTAATACAGTGATCAGTGCTAAAACAAATAATGCACGGTTAGTGTACTAATGACACTGGCTGGGATGTGGTTGACATCTAGGCTGATCAAAGGTGGGTTAAATGTGTCTAACCAGTGTTTGTGTGTTATGTGAGGTGCTTTTACTAAGGGATGCAACTGTTTTTATTCCCTGCTTTGCAGGGAAATAAAAACAGCCACATCTCCACTGACAGGATAAAGTTCTATATTTTTTAAATACATAGAATTATGTCCTGTCGTCTTCCTTGCCGATCAACATGCGCTGGTCATTTATTTGGCCAGCACCCGCTGATCAGCTTGTGCTGTGTCTAATCACTGCATGTCCCCTATTCAGAAGTGCTGGATCACATACTAGGTACGTGATACAGCACAGAAGAGCCACTTTGCTGCCGTGTAAAGACGTTATGTGGACGGCAAGTGGTTAAAACATTGATTAAAGGGTTACATTCAAGGCATGCTGTGCATAACTCGCTGATGTCATAACTGGTCACAGTACTATGGCAACTGCAAGTCAAGGTGGCAGCTTCCTGGGCTGTAAAGGATAGAATGGTTTAGTTCAACTTAAGCTAAACTGGTTTCTAATGTGGTTCAGTTAGCCAACCTGTATTGGCAAGCATATTAGAATTTATAGCATTAACGCAAGTTTCTTCCAATAGGTTCGTATAGAGGGCTTCAATTACACAGGAATGGGAAATTCTACAAACAAAAAAGATGCCCAGAGTAACGCAGCCCGTGACTTTGTGAACTACCTAGTGCGAATGGGAGAAATCCGAAGTGATGAAGTTCCATTATTGGGGGTTGGTAGACTCTAATTATCTTCAGTTAGAAGCATTACTTTTCACATCTGCTTTGTATGTGTGTTGGGATGGCTCTCTGCTTCCACCCTTACTCCTCCTTAAACATGGGCAGAGGAAGAGGTAGAGCACAGCAACCCATTTGAATTTTTTTGTTTTTTTAAGCTGTTTAGTAGTGCTTTGCTGCTGTAATAGAGCCGAGCAGAGGAATTGTGCCATGCATCTGGTCTTGAGACCCAACACTTTTATGCATGCAGTAGAGCTGCTCGATTCTGGATAAAAATTAGAAACATGATTTTTTTTTTTGCTTAGAATAAAGATCACAATTCTCAGTGTAACATCATTTTTTTACATTATACAAAAAAAATTGGGCCAACTTTACTGTTTGTTTTTTTTTTTAATTCATTAAAGTGTATTTTTTTTTTTTTTTTTTTAATTCATTAAAGTGTATTTTTAAAAAAAAAAAAACTGCGATTGAAAACTTCTGCGCACATACAGTGTGACGTGAAATTATTGAAGCAATCGCCATTTTATTCTCTAGGATCTCTGCTAAAATACATAATGGTTAGGGGTTCAAAGTAATTTTCTACCAAAAAAATACTGATTTTTTTTTTTTTAACTTGTAAGCAACAAGTGTCAGAAACAGACAAAAGTTCATTCCTTTGATCTAAAAGAACAAAATGATACGCTGTGTTTATAGTTATCTAGCAGCCTTAAAAATGTTTGCCAGAGGTTTTATTTATCTTATTTCTTTTTTGACAGCTGTGAGTGAGCAGAGATGAGCTCTGTATGAATCTAGGAAATGTCATTTTAAGATCGTGAAGGGGGGGAATCGAGATCACAATTTTTTTATTGATTAATCGTGCAGCTCTAGCATGCAGGTGAATGTGTCATGAAAGTGGATATGTAGTAGTAACAATACAAGTTATTCATGTGTTCATTTCAGGTTGGCCAGGATGATACTACAGATGGATTTCAGCCTGTAAAATCAGAGGAATCCGATGGCCCTGTTGGAGGTCCACCACCACCCCACTTGCAACTAAAATCTGACACTGGCAGTAAGTCTTATTAGAGGGGAAACTGTACATTTTTTGGTCTTTACATTTTTTGGTCTTTAGATTTTACATCTGTTGGAATGTTTACACGTTTATAAATGGAGCTTTGACAATTTTTTCATTGCATTCATACATCTTCTTCATTTTAAAAGCAAATGTTTAAAACTAGGTGCTTCCATCACACAGTATTCTGGTAAGACAGACCTGCAAGTTAGCTACTACTGGACTTTCTATAACAGATATCCAAATGTAGCTTTATAAAATTAAAGATGGGACTGGGGTGTGTTCTGATTGATGCAATTGTGTGCATTTGGATTAGAGTTGAACAGCAGGGTTGAGATTAATCTTTATGGCAGTGGCATAAACTGTCAGAGTAGTACATTTTGTTGAAGGCTTTTAGTTCTGAACAGAGCGAATCTGTATGCAGTCATACAGCTAAATAGAGGCATGTTTTGTTGCAATAACTCAACATATGTGACCGAAAACCAGTTATGCACATTAAAGTGGTTTTAAAGGCTGACGGTTTTTTTACCTTCACACATTCTATGCGTGAAGGTAAAAAAATCACCTGTGTGCTGCTCAACCTCCCTAATACTCACTGAGTCCCTCTCAATTCAGCAATGTGCATGAGAGCCACAATTGTCCCAGGGCTTCCTCTCCTCATTGGCTGAGACAGCAGCGGGAGCCACTGAGCCAATGGGGGGGGGGGGGGCGCTAGCCGCAGCTCTGTGTCTTATGGACGAATAGAGCAGGGCTTATGAGTGAGCTTGCACCAGTGCCCCAAGTGGCTTGCTATGCTATTGGGGGCACTGGTCAAGAGGGAAGAAGCCAGGAGCGCCGGTGGTGAACCTGAGGAGGAGCATCGGGGCTGCTCTGTGTAAAACCATTACACACAGCATGTAAATATAACATGTTTATGGGGTTTATTTATTTTTTAATGCAAAAAGACAACCCCCTTAATACCAATTTAAGGCTCCATGCACACTATAAGCTAAGAACAAAATATAGCCAAAAAACTCTGGATGAAAAATGCTCATGATTCACATTTTTGTGTGCGCTTTCTCTTAAGAAAAAAAACGCTGGAAACAAGCAGTTAGCAGCGGTTAGGAACATTTAGTTGGGGAGGGGTTCTGCTGGCAAATCCCTCCCAGAAATGCACAAGTGTGTGTTTGGTTTTTATTTTTGTTTCCTGCTCCTAGATGCTGAAGCTTCAAAAATGCTTCTAGACTAAAATATTGTGAGTGGATACATAAGCTGCTGCTAGGAGTGTATTTTTAACCTAGTGCGCATGGAGCCTAAAAGTTAGCAGTGCATCAAATCATAATTGCGAGTGTGAATTGTGTGGTGTTAGTGGCTGGTGGTGGCAGTGCTGTATAAGTGGCTGGCTAGTATTTGCTTTGTGGTAAAACACACTCCTTGCCCGTGCAAGAAATGCCTTAAGGCCCGTACACACGATAAGAAAATCTGAACTAAAATTTCATCCGATGAACGATCTGCTGAATTTAGTATGGTGCTTTCGACAGCCGATAACTAATTTTCATATAACAAAAGCTGAATGTACAGGCTATAAAATTTTTATCGTATGTGTACGCAACGTCCGATTTCGGTTTAATTAGTACAGTTTTCGTCTGAAAAAATCCTAGGAGCAATTACGCATGCTCGGAAACTAAAGAATACATAGAAAACAATTCAACACATTACATCACTTCTGAGATTGAATTCTATTGTACGAGAATTTTCGTATGGAAGTAACCTCTTCGCTTTCGATATAAGACTAGCATGCATCAAAAAACTGATGAAAGTTCATCCAATAATCTGATTGTGTGTGTATGAGGCTTTAGCTGACATATGCAGTTTCTCTGATCCCTAGAGCTTGTAGTTTTTAGACGAAATGGAAGGATCAGTGTAACGTACTGAGAACCATCTTCCATGTTTCTTTGAGCCCCCGAAAGGGAACAAAGTCAAGATTGTATTGACACATGTATTAGTTTGTGAGGTAATGTCAAGTTCTCTCACTAGACTGGTGTAGAAGTTTGAAATAACTGAAACAAATGTTGTATCTCACACTAAATGTTTTTGTTTTGTTTTCG
Source organism: Pelophylax lessonae (assembly GCF_965119305.1). Lineage (NCBI taxonomy): Eukaryota > Metazoa > Chordata > Amphibia > Anura > Ranidae > Pelophylax > Pelophylax lessonae. Next base: position 224,990,566 of record NC_138775.1, read on the forward strand.
TTTTTTTAAGATGCACCCTTTGCTCAAAATTCAGGCTATGGCCCTCTAACTGGTGGTGCAAGCTGGGATCGTGGAGCCAATCTAAAGGATTATTATGAGAAGAGAGATGAGCAGGAAGCTAAAGCAGTACGTTGTGTAAAAAAAAAAAAAAAAAAAAAAAAAAAAAAAAACCACCATGGGAGAAATCCTATAGCAGAAAGCAGTATATAGCTTGAACACTTGGGTATTGTAAGGTTAACATACTACCTGCCCAAAACTTAGGTTATGTAAGGTTACCATGCTTGCGGGCACAAAGTTAACACTTGTTGCAATCATCTTCACAGTGTTGGCACAAAGGGCTGCCGGAACTGCCAAGTCAATCATATTAAGGAGTTACAGCTCTGCCGAGGAGGGCTTCCTATCTAGATGTGGTCCCTCACTTTACACCAGAGTGTTTGACAGAATCTGCCGCAACATAAAATGGGGACAAATTTAATACAGCTTGTAAATTAAACTGGTTTGTAATTTGGGCATACTTAACTGAACATATGCTAAAACATAAGAGCAGAGGTTAACCTTGTGACGTAAAGGCACCTGATGGTATTTGCAGTTCTTGGATTTTGCAGCCCAATCTTAAGGTTGTGCTTTTTCTTTTTCTTACGGGATCATCAGAATAGCCCTTGGAAAGCAAGGCATTTGAGTGCCTAATTCAATTGCCAACACTTGATTTCCATAAGATTTAATGAGCATGTTCTAATATATTCCTTGACTTGCGTTAACTTCTTGTGTTTAACTTTGGATAACTGAGGTCTTCTGTGGCTTCTGTTGCAAGGGCTTGTGGAAAGTGATCAAGTGTCAATCTTTTTGGAGATGGGGAAGTATTAATAATTTTAAATAGGCAGGTTAGGAAGGTTAATGTATAGTGTGGGTTGGGAATATTCCTATAGACAACAGAATTGGTTGCATGTAAGGTATGGACAATAAACTTTTATTTAGCAGCCTAGTCAAATAATAGCTGATGGGTTAATTTAAAGCTGGGTGAAGTTGTATGGCATGTTTTGTAGCTTGGCTCCAAACTACAGTCCTATTTATACAATCTTGTGTAATGGCTTTTATTGTCTCCTATTGTGTTTTAGACTCTGGAGTCTGAAGAAGTGGACTTGAATGCTGGTCTGCATGGGAACTGGACCCTTGAGAATGCTAAAGCACGTCTCAATCAGTTCTTTCAGAAAGAAAAGACACAAGCAGACTACAAGTACTCACAAGTGGGGCCTGACCACAACAGGTTTGGTTTTTTTTTTTGGTTAACTTCCCACCATGTTTCATTTGATAGGTCTGGAATGGCAAAAACTGTTTCTTCATTACATTTACACAGACTCTAATACATCTGCCTTTAATTCAACATCCCCCCCCTCTCCTCTCCATGATTGCCTGCCTGGTGAATTATATACTGTCCCCTTTCCAGTGTTCTTTACTGCTGTGCAGCCCTACACCACATCACAGCATTTGCAAGGAATATGTACTCCTTTAATTGCAAGTGTGAGTAGTGGCCTATTCTTTCTAGTGGGTGGGCTATCCTCTGCTGAATGGCTGTAGGCCCACCATGAGTATGAATCAACCATAGGAATAAATGATGCGGCGTCATGCATGTGCAATAAAAGGACTCATCAGGAATATTTTCATTGCAATGGCTGTGCAGGGCCCACAATGTTACCAGTCTTATCCTTTTGTGGTGCCTCTGTCTAGCCATGCAACGTGTGAGCCACTGTCCACACTGAGCACTCCAACTGAGTAGCTATAATGGTAGTATTAGTTAACTCCTGGACACATTTTCTCCTTATCTGGCTCCTAAAGCTGGGCCATCCCACAAGAGTGCTTTTGCTGTGTGGTCCTAATTTGTATAAAATAAGTGGCGAATGCATACCTGTGCTCCAACTATTATACTTTGATAGCTCAGAGTTAAAAATAGACCTGTTAAGTAAAACTACATTGCTGGGATTTTGGCAGAATTTCGTTTTTCTTTTTCCCACTGGTTTTCTTTTTGTAGAAAAAAAAATCTTTATGAACTGATCTTTTTCTTGAAGGATGAGGATAGTGGGTTTTGTTTTTTTTTTATAAGCACATTAGTAATCTACAGTTTTGTTAGCTCTCAACCGAACTGTCGAGCTATCAAATGGCTAGGGTCATAGCACAGATCACATGTGCAGCCGCACCATGATAACTGCAGGTCAAACTGATGGTAAAATGCCATTTTCGTTGGCTGTAAAGGATAGGATTTAGTCCCTTTTTGGTAGGGATTTTTTTTTTTTTTTTTTTAAAGGTTGATTTTTACTATGTGTGCCCCATTTAATATTTTCTATCATATTATCCTAGGAATTTCCCAGCTAGATATCCTCACAGGGCTTGCGTGTTTCTCAGCCTGCCGGTGTAACTGAGAGTATTACAGGGAGTATTTTACTTACTCCTAGTGAAACTCGTACAACACAATTTTGTGTGCAGTGATCTTGAGAATACATTTTGGGTTTGATTTTCAAGACTTGATGTGTTCAAATGGAAAAAATCTTGTTTATAATGACAACACAATCATTTTAAGGAACTACAAGAAATATCAATGTGTTTCTTATAACATTCATGTGCAAGTTTGTGCTAAAAAGCATATACAAAATGTTTTTGCGTTATTGAATGAAAATAAGGGTGACATCCGGAATCTGCTTTTTTTTTTTCCTTCGAACATGGGCTGATGCTTAGGCTGGACTAAGTAAATCCCATGTGAAATGATTTACCAATTGCTGATTCCTGATGTCACTCTCTTTAGGTGAACAAAAGGTCGGCTGAGAAACACACAGGCACCGCAGACTGCTAGGGAGAGACTTGCAGGTCAGTGCCTCCTTGGCTTGAGTAATGTGCTTGTTATGTGGTAAGGTAGGAAATTGTCACTAACATGGCATGTGTGAGTGGTGTGGAGGATCTTAATGTGATTGCTAAATGCACTCAGTTGTGTATTATGTACAGTAAGTGATGCTTTTTTTTTTTTTTGTTTTTTTTTTTTTTTTGTTTTTTTTTTTTTTTTAAATGTAGTTTACCAAACTTTTTTTTTTTTTTGTCCCTTCACCTTGAGACTTCTTCGAAATTTTTTGTAATTTTTATGTACATGTTTTACATTTTACAATAGTTTAAGCGTCCAAACTATTAAGATAACTGGCTCTTGTTTAGTGTATCTTGCTTGTTTAAAGTTGTGTATTCCCAAAACTGGCATGTTTTTGTTTTTTTTAGAACTCCTACTGGATATTGGAGACTCCATTGCTTGACCATTAATTTGAACTAAAATCTTTAAGCTTATATGTACATTTAACTTTTTATGCATGTTATTCACCTCTGAAAGCCTCCCTTGTGCAGAATGGTCTCCCCTGGAGTAGTCCTATTTTCTAGAAAGTTCAAAGATGGTTTGCAAGTGACTAAAAAAAAAAGTTATGAAAAGGGGAAAATCCTGCAAGTAACATTTAACATACTTGATTTTCTATGCTTTTACCAGGGCTTTTTAGTGTGTTTTTTTTTTTTTTTTTTTAACATTTCTAATGATTCTGTGAAGCTTGTGGTTTTAGTTTCCCGATGTACTCTCCATAATGTTAATTAAATGGAAAATCAAATTACAAGAGAGAATCCCTTACAATAGGTGTGGGAAGAGCGCAAACCGATCTCGGCTAGAGACAAAGTCAACTCCTACTCATATAAAGAAAGTAGGAAGTATTGCCAATATCTCACTAGTCTTATAAACACTGTGGGGCTAAGTTAGCCAAAATTACAGCGTCCCAAGTAATTGCTGGCACACCTCTTGGTGATGCGATGCAAGTGACCCAGTTACAAGCATAAAAAATTTGCGTGGGAAAGGGCCCCAAATAGGCAGCCGGACCGTGCAGCTTAATCACGGGATAATTTTATTCAAACCTTTTGGAAGTACAAAAAACTCCCAACACCTTCGCCTAGTTGAAAATTAAAATGACAATGTCTGGATAGATGCAGCTGCGATCACACTGCACACATGTGGAGTCACACCAATAGCTCATTATAAAGCTGTCTGCAAGGAGTATAGCCAGTAAAACATACTAAATGGTGATATTAAACCCTTTACGACCGCCCGCCGCATATTTACTGCGGCAGGCAGCCGCTCCTGGGTGAACTGACATAGCTCTACGTCGCTCAGGCGGCTAGGTCCAACCCCCCCCCCCCCACAGAATCACTCCCCTAGGCTTACATTTAACCCCTTCTTCACCTATATAATGGTAATCCCTTCCCGGCCAGTGTCATTATTACAGTAACAGTGCATATTTATAGCACTGATTACTGTAGTAATGTCACTGGTACCCCCGAAAATGTCAGGGGTCCGATCTGTCCGCCACGTCGCAGTCCCGCAAAAAATCACAGATCGACGCCATTACTAGTAAAAAAATGACAATCTTTCCCGTAGTTAGTAGACGCAATAACTTTTGCGCAAACCAATCAAAATACGCTGCTTGCGTTATTTTTGGTTAAAAAAATGTGGCAGAAAACAAATTGGCCTAAAATGTAAAAACAAAAAAAATTTTGGGGGGGGGGGTGTGAAAAATATAATTTTTTTTTTTTTTATATTGCAAAAAATAAAAATCGCACAGGTGATCAAATGCCACCAAAAGAAAGCTTTATTTGTGGGTGAAAAAAAGGACGTCAATTTTATTTGGGTACAGCGTCGCACGACCGAGCAATTGTCACGCAGTGCCGAATCGCAAAATAGGGCCTGGTCTTCAGGCAGGAAAATCTTCCGATCCAGAAGTGGTTAAGATGCACCTGCACTCTAAGCAAACTATAGAGCTGTTGGATCTCCTCACCCAGCGGATACATGAGTATATCCTCTCTCTGCATCAGAGGAGTAAAGCAGAGTCCTCGCAGGTATATAGCTCACAGGGAACCAGCCTGGCTGACGATATTGGTTCTTGATTGCTCTGGTCTCTCGCAGGGGTAGGTGCGGTCTGCAGGCATCTAGTCATTATGCTGTGATACAGCATCCCGGAGGATCAGAGAGACGCATCAGATTATTCGGCTCCACACACTGGCACACGCTTGATACACCTACTGAGACAGTGGATGCCATCTTGATCACAGGCACTGTGATCGCACCTACCCCTGTGAGAGACCAGAGCAATCGAGCACTGATATCGGCAGCCAGCCTAATTCCCTGTGAGCCATACACCTGGGAGGACTGTGCTTTCCTCCTCTGATCCAGGGAGTGGATATACTTGTGTAATAGGCAGATGAGTGGATCAAACGGCCCTATAGTTTGCTTACAGTGCAGGTGCATCTTACTTCTGCCTGTACGAAGGTTTGGACAAACTGACTCATCAGTTTTTACAAGTTTGCATAAACTGACACTATACGGTGCTGAAGATCAAAGAGAAGACTCTCCATTATAGCAGAGTCCTGTGCTACTTTACATTTAGTCCCACTATTTTGCATCTATCTTTAATCCTGATGAGGAGTGATTGTATACCCTCAGCTCAATCTGGTGATGCACCTGAATACTTATCTGCTGCAGATCTGAGGGGGCCATAATATCGTATCACAATTTAGTGTGTTATTCTGGATATTCTCCTTGCTGACAGCTTTATGAAGAGCTATTAATGTGAATCTGAATGTGTGTGTGTATTGTGTGATCACAGCTGCATCTATCCCAGACAACATTGTCCTTTTAATTTTAACCTAGGTAAAGGTGTTGGGAGTTTTTTGTACTTCTAAATGTTTGAATAAAATGATCCTGCACGGTCCTGCTTTGTCTTGTTTATTTGGGGTCCTTTTCCCCAAAATATTTTGGTTCATACCCACCAGCATTAACCCACACCTTTTGGTGTCCCTTTTTTTTAAAGAGTTTCTCTAGGATTGACTATATAGTTGCATGCTCCTTTCCCTACCACCAGCCATTGACGATTCTAGTATTGGCTGGTTAAGCATGGACTGGCCGAGATTCAAACCATGTATGGGCAGGCTGATTGTGCCCAAGTTTATTGATCGATCGACTTGGGTACTACCAGCTTGTCAGATCTTTCATGTGATTGCCAGCAGCTCTAGCTGATGGCAGTAATCACTGTTCTCCCAGCTGGGCTGGGACGAAAACACAAAAGCTCCACGGGAGGGATTCCCCCATCAACACTGACTTGTGGATGGGGGAATCTAGTGATTTTTCTTTCCTGTAACCCGTGGTTGCAGCACAGAAAATCACTTAATCTATGGCTGGCTTTAATAAGCTGAAACGCCTGACTTGAAAATCTAGTAGCCTTTAAATATGTGTCATCTGCTCTCCTTGCCTTTAAAAAAATATAAGGTGTGCAAATGCCCCCAACAGTTAATGTCCCTTATTTTGGTGGAAATCTTTGAGATGTATCTGTAGGGCACCCTTGCCCCAACCCCGCTTCTATTAATCTGGATCAGTACACTGACCATGATCTTGCAGTGCATTTAAATATTGGTCTTTCACGGAGAAAGAACCTCTTTAAGGGAATGGTCACAATGTCTGTTGTATGCAAAATTTTGAAACTTGTCTGTCTTCACAGGAGCTTTATAGCAGAAATGACCCTGTTTGTTAAACAGCTTGGACGAAGTAAGTGGTGTTTGTTTTGCTTTTCATTTTTCTTTGATAGTATTTTTCTGCTTGATTAAAAAAAAAACACTTTGCCCGTTTTTCCAGTTTCAGTATCTTTATTACCTAATAGAAATGCATTAGTACGGGGAAAACATTTATACAGTCAGTGTCCTAAAAGTAGGTATTGTTTAGAGCAGCCTTCCTTAACCTTTGTGCCATGGAGAAACACTTGAAATAGTTTTCAGATTTCAGAGAACCCTGCTAAAAATTGTGTGCAGCTGAGTGTATCAACAAAAACACTGCAAACTTAAAGTAATTGTAAAGTCTCGTTTAGAAAAAAAAAAAAAATGTTATACTTCCTTGCTCTGTGCAGTTGTTTTTGCACAGATTGGCCCGGATCCTTCTCTTCTCGGGTCCCTGTTCTGTGCTCCTGGGTCCTCCCTCTTGTTGAGTGCCCCCACAGCAAGCAGCTAAGCAGCTTGCTATAGGGGCACCGGAGCCAGTCACAGCTCCCTGTGTCCATTCGGACAGAGTTGTGACCTGGCCCCACCTCCTCTCTCTCCTGATTGGGTAAATGATTTTGATTCGCAGCAGCAAGACCCAATTGCTCCACGCTGCTTTCTCAGACATTGAGGAGGGGAGTCCCGGGCAGCTGAGACACTCCTGCAACATCACTGGATAAATATGGGCTCAGGTGAGTATTGGGGAGCTAAAGGGGGCTGCCGAGCACTTTTTTTTTTTTTTTTTCTTAAAGCATAGAAGGCCTAAAAAAAAAAATTCTGCCTTTACAATCCCTTTTAACACTTCAGCACTCTGAAATCGTTAGAAGGCTTTCCCTAATGGTTCATTTGCCATGCCCACTGTACAACTGGGATGGATTGTAAGGTGGTGCAGCCCTTCTCAGATTTGGGAAGTCAATACTATATAAACAACAAAAGCAGGAAGGGCGCAAACGCCTAGTCCATTGCCTCTAACAATGTTTATAAAGAGTACAAGGTATACAGTAATCCCCCCTCCATCGCGGGGGTTACGTTCCGGACCCACCCGCGAAAAGTGAAAATCCGCGAAATAGAAAGACCCTATTTAAATACACCCTAGGCATGTTTTGTTAACTTTTTAATAGCATTTAAAGGTCTTTAAACAAACTTTTAAGCAATAAAAACACATAAAAGAGAGAGAGCAAGAGCATTGTAAAAACACAAAACTATTGTGCTAACAGTACAGTACTGTATACTGTACAGTAGTAAAAAAATACTGTACAGTATAGAGAGAGAGCAAGAGCATTGTAAAAACACAACTACTGTATTGTGCTAACAGTATAGTACTGTACTGTACAGTAGTAAAAAAAGAGTACTGTATAGAGAGAGAGCAAGAGCATTGTAAAAACACAAACCTATTGTGCTAAAAGTACAGTACTGTATAATGTACAGTAGTAAATAAAAGAGTACTGTACAGTACTGTACTCAGCAGAAAAGAAGATGACGATAAGCAGCAAATAAGAGCAGCTACTGTCCTTTTGAAGGCGCAGGTTCAGCAGGCGCTTCTTTTGGTGTAGGTGGGTTGTCTTCTTGCTGCTCCATGACCTCCACTTCTACATCAGAGGTGCCTGTGGAGGTACTTGGGGTGGATGTGGCCTTCTTCTGTTTTGTGAAGAACATAGTTATAGGCAGCTGCTGGGCGTGTTTCTTCTTTTGGGCGAGGAGGTTCTTGTACACCTGAATGGCTCCATCAATGCTGTTTTGGAACTGCAGTGAACGAACCATGTCAGGATCCCAATCAGCTAACATCTGTTTCAGGTCATTGGCCGTACGCATGACCCTGCCAAGGCGCTCAATTGACAAGCCTTCCTCTTCTTCCTCCCCCTCATGTTCCTCCATTTCCTCCTCACTCGCTGACTTGGTGAGTTCTGTCAGATCCTCATCGGTTAGTGGAGCTGAATGGGTTTCAATTAGGTCATTGACATCGTCCTGGGTCATATCCTGAAAACCTTCACCTCCTAGCAACTTCGCCAGCCTAATTGATTTGTCCACAGCTGAATGATGAACTTCGTCAGGAGAGAACCCTTCATATTCATGAATAATTTCTGGCCAAAGCTTCTTCCAACAGGCATGCAGGGTCTCCTCCTTCATCTCCTTGAGGGCCTTTTGTATGTTCTCCAGACAAGTTGCAATTGTGTAATTACGCCAGTAGTTCTTCAAATTGAAATTATCATCATTGTTCATGGATTCAACAAGATGATTCAAGGAGTTGCGAGTGTACAGCGCCTTGAATGCTCGTATCACACCCTGGTCCATAGGCTGAATTAAAGACGTGGTGTTGGGTGGAAGGAACTCAACTTGCACTCCTTCGTACGATAGATCCATGGCATGGCCTCCTGCATTATCCATCAGCAGAAGCACTTTAAAATCAAGGCCAAGTTCGGCAAGGTAGACCTTGACGGCTGGGATGAAACAATTATGGAACCACTCAGTTGTGAGGCGTTTAGTCATCCAAGCCTTAGGGTTATGCATCCAATAGACTGGTAGCTGGTTCTTGTTTTTATGCTTCAATGCTCTGGGGTTCTTGGCCTTGTAGATCAGGGCTGGCTTGATAATAAACCCAGCAGCATTTCCACACATAACCAAGGTTACTCTTTCCTTATAAGCCTTGAATCCAGGGGCTCGGGCTTCCTCCTTCATGATGTAGGTCCGTTTGGGCATTCTCTTCCAGAACAGGCCGGTCTCATCCATATTAAAGACTTGCTGTACCTGTACTAGAAGTAGAAGGCTGATCAGGATTGTCGTTGTCTGACTGTTCAGAGCCTCCTTCATTGGCAAAAGTGTCGTACAGCTTCTTTGCCTGTGTCCTGATGATGTTACCATCCAATGTGATGCTTTTTTTTCTGCAATCTTGGATCCAAATGGCCAATGCAGTTTCCATCCTAACAATGGTTTTATTGCGGGAAGAAACAACTCTTTTTGCAGCTTGGTTTATGGACAGTGCAGCAGTTGCCCTGATATTCTTGTCATCCTTTTTGATGTATCGAATCGTTGACTCATTCATACCATAATGGCGGGCTACAGCAGCATAACTCTGTCCTTCCTTTATCATATCAAGAAGTTTCACCTTCTGAATTGTAAGGAACTTCCTCTTCTGTTTTAGCTCGCCAGAAGCCTTAGCCTTAGATGATGGGCGTTTGGGTGGCATTCTTGCGGGCATTCTTGCTTGTGGTTGGCAAAGGAGCACATCTGCACATGCTCCGAATCGTGTTACCGCCCCCTCTAGCGTCACCGCGCTCGGTGCGGTCCACGAGCGAGGCATGCGTTCCACCACAGCCTCGCTCTGATTCTCTCATTCACCGCTACATAACCGCGAAATATTACCGAGATATCCGAATTAATGGGTCCTAATTAGAATAGCGCGAATTACCGGGACCGCGATATCCGAATTAATGGGTCCTAATTAAAATAGCACGAATTACCGGGACCGCAAAAACTGAACCGCGATGGAGCGGGGGATTACTGTACTCGCAAACTTATATGGATTTGTGGCATAGATAAATGACCAGTCCAGAGGTCCACTCTCCACCTACATGGAGTATTGCGGATGACGACGACTGATGTGTTTAGTTTGCTGGTTAGAGGGGAAGACCCCCCCCTTACAGTCGTTCTAGTGACAGTCAGAGAGAGGTACCCTTTTTGTTGGTCTAAATAAAACCCCCCTAAGGCCAGCAGGGAGTGGGAAAAGGACTCTCTTACCCTAGAGGTCAGTTGAACAAATACTTCCCTTACCAACAGCTAAAGATTTTTCTCACAGAATAATCACCTGTGAGATGATAGAGGCTGCACTACCCCCATGTGCTGGCTTTGCCAAATGACAACTGTGCTTAAACTGTGTAGCCACCGTTAACATGGAAGACCTGAGTTTGGGGTTCCTAGAGCAGTGTCAGTGATGAAAGGAACACTATAGAGTTCCAGTGAGCTCTGATTAAGGGGCTAATTTAGAAGACGCTATGTATGTTTAGTGTACTGTCATGGTATACTGTACATAAATTCATCTGTACACTTATTATAGCCAACACTACTGTTCATAACGTAACCACAATTTGACATTTTTCAGTTTTATTGTAGTTATCTTGTTGCCTTACAGAAATCACTGCCCGTGAACATGGTTCTAACAAGAAACTGGCAGCACAGTCCTGTGCCCTATCCATTGTCCGCCAGCTGTATCATTTAAATGTCATTGAACCTTATTCTGGACAGACTAAGAAGAAACAAGGAGAGTCTGTAAGTTGCCATAATTGGTTAGTTGTAATATGGGAGCAGAAATTTGTGCATGCAGAAGAGCTAACCCCTGGATTTCATAGTGTTTTAGACCACATGTAGGATTTTGTCATGTTCTGTATGACAAATGCTGATGCATGTATCAAATTCATGTACATAACAGAAAACGATACATATTATTTTAACATGGAGGGAGGCATGGTAGTGGGGTAGGTGGCAGATAGCCTTAACCAATGACTCCTCCCCGGGCCAGGAGGTTCCTGTATTCGTGGTAATGACCTCACCAGCATCCCTGCCTTGGGAATGAGTCCCTGGTTTTTAGGATGACTGCAGCTGCCAGCTTTATAGTAATGAAAAAGCTTTGTGTGGAAAGCTGTGACATTCATAGCGGACACTGGCACCGCAGTACACCAGCTCAGATTTGGTCCTAATTATCACCAGTTTGCTTATCTGCAATTATTTTTTGATTCTTTCGTGTTTATGCCAGGTTCTGAAAGTTGTGGAAATAACTTCTTGTTGGGGAGGGGGTCTTGTAAGATCCATCCAATAGCTTTATCCCGCTAGCCTGAGGTGGTTAATCGCAATGAAAAGAGACTGATCTAAGTGTAGTGCTTTTCATAAGTTATTAGGCAGACCGAAACCAATATGTAGGTTATATTCACTCAAGTTTACATTAGTGAGAAATGGGCTTGCAAATTTGTGTAGTTCTTTTTGTGCAACTATTCTCATATTTGTTCACTTTTCTTTTGTGCAGATTGAACCATATCCAGTGAACCTCTCTCCTGATGTTCAAAAGCAACTTCAAGCTGTTATTCAGGAACTGAACGTTGAATTACCATACCCAGTGAGTAGATGGTTTTCTCTTGCATTGGCATTCAACACTTGTAAAGTAAGGCAGAGAGACTGCTGCACGTTGTTACAAGCATTTACACTACTGTATTTTTATATTGCCATAATAAAGCCCCTAAAAGAACACTAAAATATGATGGTAATGTCAGTGTTTGGAAGTGTTAAAGGGAACCATTTAAACGGGGTTTCCAAAACCATGTTTAGAGTAAACCTCTAAAAATAAAATTAGGGTAGTCGGCATTGCGAAGTTCTTGCACCGGTTTGTAACTTACTGCATGCCACTAACACCCATGTCATTCTTCCACATTTCTCTTAACACCTCTCTTGAAGGCGAAGTTCACTTTTTTTAGATAAAATAACAAATTCTTTCTTTTTGCAGGAAGCAAGAGCCTGGAAAGCATTGCACCTGTGATTGGTGGATCAGGAGCACAATGTCCAGCTTCTTCAGACCAGCCCTGCAGCTTTCAGCCTGTACCTGCATAGAGGCTGTCAGTTTGAAAGCTGCTGGGTTTGTAAATGATATACACTAGAGCTCATTAGCGCCCTCGCAGTTAATTTAGTACTACAAGTCGCCAGCCACGGTGGATGACTAGTTGTAGTTGGTTCATTCACAGGAAACTAAGTAGCATAAGCTAAAGGCTAAAAGACAGATTTCTTCTCTTCCATACATCTATTGAAATAGTGCTGCTACCCCAAAGTAGCGCTCTTAATGATAAACCGGATGAGAATGGGACACCTGCTCGGATGGCCCCAGTACGGGCATCAAGACGTCCAATCGGAGAAAAAAATCTGGCACCACAATGTCTCCTAAACAAAGTACAATTTTATTTCTTCCATCCAATAAAAGTAAGAGTCTGAAACTACTAGCATTATTTTTTTATTCGATGGGTTTAAAAATAATCGTACATGGTTTGTTTTTTTTTGTTTTTTGTTTTTTTTTTTGAGACATTGTGGTGCCAGATTTTGTCCTTTTTTGATTGAAATTTCTTATCTTACCACTTCAGTTCCATAGCTAGTATTTAGCTGTTCATGTAGAATGTTGGTACTAATAGGGTAAATAGATTTTCATCTTTTGTAAAACAGTTTTTAATGTGTATGTTTTACCAAGCTACCTTCTAAAATTCTATGTTCATTCATAGCCTGAAGATCCTAGCCAGCCCATATCACTAAATCTGGGAAAGCTTGTGCATTTTGAGCCCTCTCAGCGGAGTCTTGGTGGTGTGGTACCCTGGTCTCCTCCACAAGAGAACTGGAATCCCTGGACCAGCAGTAACATTGATGAGGGTCCTCTTGCTTTTGTGAGTATTGCTGGTCTGTTGCGTTTAAATATTTAAGTTGATTGATTGGGGTGTTTTGTTTAGTACGAATATTTGACTTTTAGAATTTGCCAGATTTAAATGAAGAATGTGTTGCATCATTGTGCATTGACTGTTCAATACTTTTTTTTTTTTTTTTTTTTTTTTTTCTCTCTCTATATAGGCTACACAAGAGCAGATCAGCACAGACTTGAAGAGTGAGCTTTTGTACCAGCTTGAACATGATAAGGACTTGCAGCAGGTGGGTCATCGGATTTCCTTGGGAGTCCTGGTACCATGTTCAGTCTAATTGCGTATTGAGCACTGAAGCTAAGGGGCTAGCATTTGTAGAGTAATCAGCTTGAGTAGGTTATGTTCTAAGTGTTCATTTTTTTTAGCTTTTATTTAATTTGGGAAACTTGTCAGGTAAAAATTTTCCTATTTACCACATAGAAACAGCTAGTGCTGAGAAAGCAGGTGCAGCAGCCTGTGCTGGCTTCTGGTGTTGCACCTTAAAGTGAAATGGATAGCATTGTAATCTTGTTTGTCCTGCTCTTCAGCCCTGAGCCTTCCTGATTATCGGCATTTTTACTAAATTGCAGAACATACCGTATATACTCGAGTATAAGTCGACCCGAATATAAGTCGAGACCCCTAATCTTACCACAAAAAAGTGGGAAAACTTATTGACTCGAGTATAAGCCTAGGGTGGGAAATGCAGCAGCTACTGGACCACCACGAGACACAAAACAGGGGCTGCTGGCATGGTACAGGAGATGGCGCAGGTCATAGCCTAGGCATGGCACAGGTGATGGTACAGGCATGGCACATGTGATGGTACAGACGATGGCACAGGAGATGCAGTGCTGTGGGCATGGTACAGGAGAATGTCCTGTACCATCCCCGCAGCACTGCATGAGGAAATGCAGGGGCTGCGGAGGCGTCTCCCTTACCTGTCAGTGAGGCGCCTTCGATTTAAAAATCGCGCCGCCCGGCGCCAATACATCACCGCAAATGTGCCGCCAATGCTCGGGAAAGCCCGAACACGTTCGGCTATTCCTGGGCATGCGGCACATGCGCAGTGACACGTCGGCGCCGAGCGGCGCCATTTTTAAAAAGACAGTGATGCCAGTGACTCGCGTATAAGCCGAGGGGGGGCTTTTTCAGCATGAAAAAACATGCTGAAAAACTCGGCTTATACTCTAGTGTATACAGTATTATCTTAACCACTTCAGCTCCAGGAGGTTTTACCCCCTTAATGACCAGGCCATTTTTTGCGATTCGGCATTGCGTTACTTTAACAATTGCACGTTCGTGTGACACTACCCAAATACAATTGATGTCCTTTTTTCCCCACACAGAGCTTTCTTTTGGTGGTATTTGATCACCTCTACGGTATTTCAATTTTGCGCTATAATCAAAAAAAGCAACATTTTTGAAAAAAAAAAAACACACTTTTTTACTTTCTGCTATAAAACATTCCAAATAATTTTTTTTTAAAAAAATCAATTTTTTTTTTTTTTTTTATAATTTTAGGCCAATTTGTATTCTGCTACATATTTTTGGTAAAAACAACACTAACACTTTTTGGAGACCAGTGACACCAATACAGTGATCAGTGCTAAATAATATGCACTGTTACTGTATTAATGACATTGGCATGAAAGAGGTTAATACTGGGGGTGATCAAGGGGTTAAGTGTGAGCCTAATTGTGCTTACTAACCGAATCATGTGGAGCAGTCGGCAAGTGGTTAAAGAAGAATTCTGAAAGGGTAAACTTCTTTACAGCGTACAGTATATGATCATGCTCCCACCATTAAGCACATATTCGAATAATGCATTGTGGTTCAGTGGTCAATACGCACGGTGAGGTTCAAACCAACATGTGAGGACATGATATGAATGTAAAGGCATACAATATTACTTATCCTCCCATATTAACCACTTCCAGACTGCCCACTGTGTGTTTACGTTGCTACTTTGATGTTAAATACCAGAGTTATGGCAGCAGATAGCTGTCGTAACCCCAGTATTTTTCTACACGGTCGGCTGTCAGCTTTCACATAAAAATGGTCCCAGCAGCGGGATCACTTGTATGGGCGGGGGGAGAGGTGCCCACCCCCCTCCTGCCACTTCCTGTTAGCCGGCGGTAGCTGGGAAAACGATCCGGTCCTTTGAGGTGCTTGGCAGGACGTCGAGTGAGGGCAAGATGACCCCCACTCGACCATTGGCTTGGAGGACCGGAGCGACGTCAGATGTTGCTTCTGCCCAACAGCCTTAAAGGGCCTATTTTTTTTTTTTTTTTGTTGCTTTTTAAGTGTCGATGTGAGATCTGAGGTCTTTTCGACCCCAGATCATACATTAACCACTTCAATACAGGGCACGTTCACCCCCTTCCTGCCCTGGCCAATTTCCAGCTTTTAGCGCTGTTGCATTTTGAATGCCAATTGCGTGGTCATGCAACACTGTACCTAAACCAAATTTGTCATTTTTCCCCCACAAATAGAGCTTTCTTTTGGTGGTATTTGATCACTGCAAAGTTTTTTTTTTTTTTTTTTTTTTTTTTGTTAAATAAAAAAAAGACTGCAAATTTTTAAGAAGAAAAAATATTTTTTGTTTTGTCATAAAATTTTGTAAATAATCATTGATGGGGCGGCAGTGGTGAGGAGATCACTGATTGGCATCCCTGGTGGCCATGGGTGGGAAATCCCTGGTGGCTCTAGTGGCGTTCCCCAAGGGTCTGCACTGGTAATCCTTGTCCTCTTTAGTACGGATTACATGTAAAAAAATAAAACTTCAAATTTTAATTCGTCTGACCACAGAACAGTTTTCCACTTTGCCACAGTCGATTTTAAATGAGCCTTGGCCCAGAGAAAACGCCTGCGCTTCTGGATCATGTTTAGATATGGCTTCTTTTTTGGTCTATAGAGTTTTAGCCGGCAATGGCGAATGGCACCGTAGATTGTGTTCACCGAAAATGTTTTCTGGAAGTATTCCTGAGCCCTTGTTGTGATTTCCATTACAGTAGCATTCCTGTATGTGATGCAGAGCAGTCTAAGGGCCCGAAGATCGCAGGCATCCAGTATGGTTTTCCGGCCTTGACCCTTACGCACAGAAATTGTTCCAGATTCTCTGAATCTTTGGATGATATTATGCATTGTAGATGATAACTTCAAACTCTTAGCAATTTTTCTCTGAGAAACTCCTTTCTGATATCGCTCCACTATTTTTCGCCACAACATTGGGGGAATTGGTGATCCTCTGCCCATCTTGACTTCTGAGAGGCTCTTTTTATACCCAATCATGTTGCCAGCTGACCTAACAAGTTGCAATCTGGTCCTCCAGCTGTTCCTTATATGCACATTTAAATTTTCTGGCCTCTTAATGCTACCTGTCCCAACTTTTTTGGAATGTGTAGCTCTCATGAAATACAAAACGAGTCAATATATGGCATGACATTTCAAAATGTCTCACTTTCAACTTTTGATATGTTATCTATATAATATTGTGAATAAAATATAAGTTTATGAGATTTGTAGATTAGTCCATTCCTTTTTTACTCACAATTTGTACAGTGTCCCAACTTTTTTGGAATTGGGTTTTGTAATTTTCTAGGAAAAAAATTATTTTAACTTGTAAACAAGTGTTAGAAATAGGCTTGGTCCAGAAGTGGTTAATGAATGTGCATGGCTGTGCATTTTCATAATGAAAGGAGGCAGTGGAATCCTCCATTAATGGTGCTGTGCCAGGCACATAACTTCACCTGTCCCCATGTCCATGCGGATACAGTCCTGCCCGGGAGGGGAGCTACGTCGACATGCTTCGTTTCAATCGAGATCTTCCTCAGGATGTAACTAGATGTTCTGTCTGGAGATTATAGAGCCTTTGTTGAGCTTTGGGATTGCATAAGTTATACATGATCCTGCGATTGTTTTACTTGATACTTGTACCAAATAAAATGGTCTGTTCTTTTCCTTTTGTATTTTGCAGATGTTAAGTGAACGGGATTCTTTGCCTGTCAAGAAGTTTCAGAATG
This sequence comes from Pelophylax lessonae, assembly GCF_965119305.1. Classification (NCBI taxonomy): domain Eukaryota; kingdom Metazoa; phylum Chordata; class Amphibia; order Anura; family Ranidae; genus Pelophylax; species Pelophylax lessonae. The sequence goes on from NC_138775.1 coordinate 225,007,595, forward strand.
AAATCATGGATGCAATTAACCATAACCCAGTGGTCATCATTCGAGGAGCTACTGGTTGTGGTAAAACCACCCAGGTGCCACAGTACATTCTAGATGAGTTCATCCATAATGGCCAAGCTGCCCAGTGCAATATTGTGGTGACTCAGGTAAAAATTACATGTAATAAAAATCTAAACTTCACTGTAGGAAAAAAAAAAAAAAAAAAAAAAAAATAAATATATATATATATATATATATATATATATATATATATATATATATATATATATATATATATATATATATATATATATATAAGCTTAAAAGAGAAGTTCACATTTTAGAAAAAAAATAAATGCACATTTTTTTTGCTGGTAAAAAAAAAATGTGCATTTATTATTTTTTTTTTTCTTTTTGGGCCTGTAAAGCATTGCACCAGCGATCAGAAGATCGCCGATGCCATGCAGGTCTCTTGCAGACCTGTCAGTATATCTGTATACCCATACAGACAGGAATGAATATACGCTGACCAGTACAAATCTATGAACTACCACGGTGCTCCACAGCGCCGTGGTAGTTCTAGAACTACAAGCCGACAGCAGCAAAGAATGCCGGGGCTTGTAGTTCATTCACACAAAGAGCTGTGTGAATTAATGGCGTGGCCGTGTGGGCAGAGACCCGCACTGCCATGCTGATTTTAAAAAGTGACAGCTAGTAGGGGAAACGGGGAGAGAGGGCAGCGACTGCATCATTGGTAACCTGTTACTTCATGTTCCGAAAGGTGAACTTAACCTTTAAGCTTTTTTAGGGTTGCAAAGAATGTGGAAGGGTTAAAACTACTTTCAGGTTTTTGTTGCTTTGTGTCCTTGCTGGGGGGGGGGGGGGGGAGTCCACCTTATCCTTGGTTATGGTGCTCTTGTATTCAGTACAAAAAGTAGTGAGAGATCAAAAAAAAATGGTAATCACAGAACAAAAGGTGAGGGTTATTCTCTTAATTGGAAACCTGTTTTGAGGACATCCCCTGGCCTAAGGGAGGTTTCTCCTATTTTCTGACATGCCTTTGGGGATAGGAAGTGAAGGGGAAATCTCCCAGTTTAAACACAAAGAAAAACACAACCAGTTTTCTAACAATTCCCTTCTCTATCCAAAGTAAAGAAAAAGGGATTTTGGCTTTACATACATTTTTGAGCTTCTGATGTGATATTTACACCTGTTCTTTGTTTTCAGCCTCGTAGGATCAGTGCAGTGTCTGTGGCTGAGCGGGTTTCTTTTGAGAGGGGAGAAGAGATTGGGAAAAGCTGTGGATACAGTGTTCGGTTCGAATCTATGCTGCCTCGTCCCCATGCCAGTGTGATGTTCTGCACCGTGGGTGAGAATCTGATGTTTACTGACAGGAATAATAGAAATGTGCAAATTTTTGGATTAGAATAATTCTTTAGTGTTATATGTGTGTGTGTATGTATGTATGCGTATGTATGTATGTAAGAAAGGGTTTGCTCGTGGCAGGTGTTCCAAAAAACTGTGCCACATCCCTAATAACAATACACAGGAAAGATTCCCCTGGATTCGGGATTTTTTAGGCACACAGATAGAAATGCAAAGATTTATGCAAAAATTATATAGTTTATTAACGTGACAAACATATGGGTGTAAAAAGGCATAAAAACATTACAGGCATTATATAATCAAGAGTATAACCATAACCGTAGGATGACGGGAACCAATACCCAATATATTTCGGAAAGTCAATTTCCTTCTTCAGGGGAGGTTCAAACAATGGGAAGTGTACCCTTTGAACTGCACTGGCTGATCCCTAGATGTGGTGTCCGCTAGAGTAAAGATAAATGGGACCCACTCAGAGCCATTTGAAATGCATAATTGAACAAGGCAGGGGTGCCCACTCTCGCCGATGTTTTGTTCTTTCCTTAGAGCCCCTGCTGGCAACAATAAGGGGAACCCCAATGTAAGGGGGGTAGAAGTAGGCGAGGTGGAGCACAAGGTCACCGCTTTTGCAGAATGGCATTTTGCTGTACATATCTAGACCTAGGATAACTCTGCCAAATATGGTGAAAATCATGAAAAATTATGGAGAATTATATAACTTAAAAATGAACCTAGTCAGAAATATTAAATATAAATATAAAAAAATCCAGAGGCAGAAGCGTTAAAATGAGAATTCCCCTTTTTTATGGAAAAAATCGGAACTGAAATATTTAGGAATTAAATTAACAGCAGTACCGGAGCAATTATATAAAGTAAATTATATACCATTTTTAAATGAAATGAGAACAGAAATGAATAGGCTTTCATTTAGAACCTTGTCATGGATAGGAAGAATCAACATAAAAAAAATGGCAATACTACCAAGAATAGCATATAAATATCGAATGCTACCAATACCAATCCCCCAGACCTAATTTGGCATCTTTAAGTCCCTAATAACGAAATTCAGATGGAAAAAAGGTAAACCCAGAATACAATACGCCATGTTAACGAAAGGCAAAAATCAGGGAGGACTAGCTGTACCTGACTTCAAAAAATATTATCATGCAACAATACTGTCACAAGTAATGGAATGGGGAAAGGTAAAGAGTGGAAAGAGTTGGGTAAATATAGAACACACTTTTAGTAATTCAAATTTAGGTAAAATTATGTGGATACTGCCACAGTATAGAAAATTTGCTATAAATACACACATAATCATCACACACCAGGCACTGAGAGAGAGTATGGTATTTAATTCACAAAAATGGAAATATAATTCACCATTGATTCCACTGAGAGACACAAGTTTTTTTTCCACCAGGACAAGGAAAGGTAGGAGGAAATTGGATAAGAGAGGAGGATATACGATTAAAAGATATTTTGTATAAAGGGAAAATATGCACAATGGGGGACTTAAAACAAAAAAACTGTATAGATGAGTGGCGATACTGTCAGTTGAAACATTTCGTGGCATTATTGCCAAAACCATTAAGAACAAAAGATGAGTTGCTCCCTTTTGAGAAAATTTGTGTATCAGGAGGGGGCAAGAATAACATTTCAAATATCTATAAAATCTTGGTGACAGCGATGGCACCAACAGTACCGCCTTTCATAGAAAAATGGGAAAGGGAATTGGGGACACAGAGGGTGATTTTCACTTGAGTAAAAGTTTGAGGTTGGTACATGGATCCGCAGTAGATATCAATACAGTGGAAATGAACTATAAATGCATTGCCAGATGGTATAATACCCCAGATAAAGCCCATAACTATCAGAAGGAGAAATCAAAGTATTGTTGGAGGGGATGTAGGGAAGTCTGTACAATGGCACATATATGGTGGGATTGCCCTAAAATAAAGTATTGGAAGGAAGTATTAGCCCAAATTAAAAAGGTCACAACTATTGAAGTTCCAGAAGAGCCTTGGTTTTGTTTATTCCATGGTATAAAAAATTCAGTAAAACCATATAAAATAACCCTGATACCACACTTAATGAATGCCGCAAAAGGTCTGATTCCCTCTATAGTGGCAGAAAGAGGAGGCTCCGACTGTAGGGGGTTGGATTAATAGGGTAGAGAAAATAAGAAGATGGAATATTTAAGAAGTGGGGAGAAGATGAGATGGTGGAATGGGTGAACATCCGGGAGAATTGGAATGACTTTAAAAAAACAAAGGAATATACTAAGTGGAGGGGAGGATGATAATTAGGGATAGGGTGGAGAGGGAAGGGGGTGGAGACGGGATGGTTTGAGGGATTATTGGGGGGGGGAGGGGGAATGAAAATGGATGAAATTATTTTATCGTGGGATTTGTATTTTGGAAAAATAAATAATAAAAAAAGTATCTGTCCTTCTCTCCCAGTGCCGGTGAGTACCATCACAAAATATATATAATATACACACACACACACACACACACCCAAATAAAATGTAGTTTTATGATTAGTTTTTCTACTTTTATTTGGCAGGTGTACTTCTGAGGAAACTGGAGGCCGGTCTTCGCGGCATTAGCCATGTCATTGTGGATGAAATCCATGAGCGGGATATTAATGTAAGTATGCTAGTCTAAAGTGTTTAATTCTTGCACTCTATTAAAAATGGTACTTTATTTTATTTTTGAAGATTGAAAAACGTCCAAAACCCAATGCTGAAACATACAAACTTTACACTTCTCTTACCGTGAAATAAACAGTGTTTTAAGTGAAATACACTTATCAAGTCCCATAAACTATTGATTTAAATCCAAAAGAGAATGTCCCCTATAGCGCCATAAAATAATTCTGGTGTTCTCTTATGCAAAAAATCTTCAGATATAGAAGAGAACACAGGACTTGTATTGTGGTTATATAGGAAACCTTCTCTTTTGGGTTCTAACCAATTATTTATTTATGGGACTTGGTTATTGTATTTCACTTAGACACTGTTTATTTCGCGATAAAAGAAGTGTAAAGTTTGTATATTTTTTTAGCACTGTTTTTTTTTTTGGGGGGGGGGGGGGATTTTTGAGTTGAAACACCAGGAGGCGGTGTTTTACCAGCAGCTTGGGGAAGTAGAGCTGAGCACAGGTAAAGTGGGATAATTTTTTTGACGATTGCTCTTCTATTATATATATTTTTCTTTTTAACTTTCCAGACTGACTTTCTGCTTGTGGTACTCCGAGATGTTATTCAAGCTTTCCCTGAGATCAGAGTAATCCTTATGTCTGCCACAATAGACACAACCATGTTTTGTGAATATTTCTTTAACTGTCCTGTAATTGAAGTATATGGCAGAACGTTTCCTGTGCAAGGTATGTTTTCCTAAATGTAGACCTCCTTTGTCAGGCATGTATGTGTCATGAAATACTGGGAATCAAATGACTATATGATCTTAATCTCCCTTAATAAAGCTTGTTGACCAGGTCATAGGTACACAAGCATTCTCTGTTCAACATGCGGGAATATTCATGCTTCATGTATGAGCTATAAACGTATTCTAAAGTTTTTAAGTATGTTGTATATGTGCAATTGGTGATCATATTTGACTGGGTGGTAACTTGGCAAAAGCCAAAGTGATCTAAGATGTCAGACGCTCCACCATTTTTTTTGTCTTCTCTTGTGATTAGCTGTAAGGGTGCATCAGCTACCCATATGTTTGTAGTGCTTTTGAGGAGGCACTGCTAACCAAGCAGGAGACACGCTATCAGACACACCTAAAAGTGTTAAATGGTTTCACCCAAGGCTTTTAGAAAGTCAAGATTAACACAGACCACTTGCGAGAAACAAAGCTGCTTCTTTCACAGGGAGCTGCAGGTATATAATATATATATATATATATATATATATATATATATAATCTCCATATAGTTTTAATTTAGAATGGTTTGTATTTTGGACAAAGTATAGATGTCTATGCACCATTGCCACACCGTACCCCCAACAAATTAGTAAAGGTGTGTGTGTATAAAGGGTTTTGGGTGGATCATGTTACTGGTTTCTGTCCTTTAAAAGCAGTGGTCTCTAAACTCTGGCCCTTGAGGCATTATTCCTGCCACTGACACCAACAATGCGGCACTATTTCTCCCCCAAATACCAAAGATGGGTCATTGTTTAATTGTGTCTGCCCCACACCCCCCTAAAGTCTGAAGGACAATAAACTGGCCCTTTGTTTAAAAAGTATGGAGACCCCCTACTTTAGAACAACAGCATGACTTTAAAAATGTCTGGACTTTTACCATTTCTAATTTGATGTCTTATTGACAGATTACTACCTGGAAGACTGTATTCAGATGACTCAGTTCATCCCGCCTCCAAGGGATAAGAAGAAGAAAGACAAAGATGAAGAGGGAGGGGAGGATGAAGAGGTAGGTGATCACATAGTCAGAGTGCACACCCAAATGTTGTACTGGCTTTGCATTGTAATATGTGTGCACAGCATAGTTGCATGATTTATTAAATTTTATGTGCCCAAGTCAGGGACTCAAAGTATTGAATCCAGAGGGCTAGCAGCTAAGAAAATGTTAAACAATAAAATGTACATGCCCTAAGAACTGTAAACTGTATAGTGACCCCAGCAGCTGCTTTATTATGCTACCCTTAGTAAAAAAAAAAAAAAAATAGTTGGCAATAAAAACAGCGCTCCAAATCTAAAAAGTCTGTGCTCCGCACACTTTCTTTGGGAACTAACCATGGACTCTGCAGTTTTAAACAATGACTCTTTGGATTTGGAGCACTGTTTTTATTGCTAACAGTCACTGATACTTGGAGCACTTTATTTTATTGAGTCAAACATCATTGTTGTTTTTTAGTGTTCAATTATTTATGCACTCTTCAATTAATGAAGTAGGGAGTATGCGATAAGTCACTGGGCTGTGAAAAAAAAAATTTGCACTTTTTTTTTTTTTTCACAAACAGCAGGACGCAGGCTGTGTTTTTTTTTTTTTTTTTTTTTATCTCAGCACTGTATTATTATTATTATTATTATTATTATTATTATTATTATTATTACTTTTTTGGAAGCAGCGTTGCTTATTTCTAATTTTTAAGCAAATGGCATTGTTATCATTGGAAGCCTCGTGCCTTGCTTATGATAGGATTACTTTTATAAGTTTTTTTTTAGATTTTCCTGGATTTGATGATGAGATAAGGGTTCACATTCCACCGTCTGCACACTACCATTGCAGTATCAAAGGTGGCTCATCCATCTGTTGGTCTTATTTTATGCAGTAATGTATTTGTTACATTATGTAGAATCAAACAGGAGCTGGAACACCCTTATGTGGACCAAAAGTCTAAGTGATTAGGAATAGAGCCAGAGATGATGGTTGAATAATGTTCCCTTCAGTGGCAGAAGATTATTCTTTGGAGTCCACTCGCTGAACTAAAACCTTACATTTTGTTTTTCTTGTGGTGCATCTTTGTCAAAATTCTTCCTTTCTCAACATTGCTTGTATTTCTGCAGACAAATTGTAATCTCATATGTGGTCCTGATTACGGCCCAGAGACCCGGCGTTCAATGTCACAGCTGAGTGAAAAGGAGACCCCTATTGAGCTAATTGAAGCGCTCCTAAAGTACATTGAATCTCTAAATGTACCTGGTGCTGTTCTGGTGTTTTTACCTGGCTGGAACCTGATTTACACAGCACAGAAGCATCTTGAAATGAACCCACATTTTGGTAATTTTTATCACTATATATATATATATATATATTTTTTTTTTATCTTGAAATGCATGGAGGGGGTGAGGCCTGTTGCAGTTTCCTGTCTAGAGATCCTGCCAGTAACCATAGTTCTGATGCAGGCTGACAATGCTGAGCCCCTGCCTCACATTGGACACAGCATTGTCAGCCTGCCTTGCAAGATCAGTCAATTGGCTGTTAGGGTACCGATCTAGTAAACCTGTTACTGGAAGGATCTCTGGGTAGGATACACAAGCTGTTAATAGGCATTCACACACATTGGTGCAAGTCAATAGAGCGATTCCATCATCATGCACTAGATGACTGGATATATTTTTATCTTCTGACTTTTTTCAGCCAGTCACCGTTATCGGATTTTGACACTGCATTCTCAAATTCCACGAGAGGAGCAGAGGAAGGTGTTTGATCCTGTTCCAGATGGAGTTGTCAAGGTAAAACTTTTCTCTGGGGGGGTTTGGGGGTGTGTCGGTGGGGGTGTTTTGGCTGTTCTTCCGGGGGCATGTTTGTGGGGTCGGGCGCTGGTGTTGGACAGGAGGGCCTGAAATTAAAAAAAATATATATATACTTTTTCCTGTAAAATCAGTGATTTGTGTTTTCAAGCTGTACGTTATTTTATTGTAAATCTGATGTAACCCCTCCTGTCTTCAGGTCATTTTGTCCACAAACATTGCTGAATCCAGTATTACTATCAACGATGTTGTTTACGTCATAGATTCCTGCAAGTAAGTTTTTATACTGATTTACTATAGACTCATTTGGTCTACATATAGAGCTGTAATTTTTAAATTATAATTGAAGGCAGCACGATTTCTTCATTTTCTATAATGATGCCAATATTGCATACACCATACAGTCTTTCTCCATATCAAAAAATAGGATGAGTGGTCACTCATTACATGCGAAGGGTTGAGAATGATCAATTGCTATTGCAACTGCTTGTTGGTAGTGCATGTGGACAGTTAATTACTGCTTCTAATATAGAACTGTGTCACCATCCATCTAAGTTATATCCCATGATCCGTGATGAAGAGGGAGTGGTTTGGCTCTCAAAACACATTGGCTGTTTTCATATCACTTGTTTACTGACAAATTCTCTTGGACTCTAATCCGTTTTTGATCCAGCAATCCTTTCTGTATTTCTAAGTTAAAAACTGGCCTAGTTATCAGGAACAATGCTCAAATTCTATAGAAAAATGATCCGGCTGTCTGTTGCCACACACACCCCAAGTAGGTTCTTGGGTGTGTGACCTTTTTATATTGCTTTGTTGATTTGCAGTGGACCTTTACACTCCCAAGATCTTAAATTAAACCTTATACCTTTTTTTGGTTCTCTTTCCAGACAAAAGGTAAAACTGTTCACATCTCACAACAATATGACAAATTATGCCACGGTCTGGGCCTCAAAGACCAATCTCGAGCAGCGAAAAGGAAGAGCAGGGCGTGTGCGAGCAGGATTCTGCTTCCACTTGTGCAGCAGAGCACGCTTTGAACGGTGAGAAAATGGCTATCGGATTGCAATCTGTTTAGTCTCATGTTAGGGATGGAATGAAGTATGTTTATGTTGTGTTTTTATGGGACAATACCAAACTTTACCTTAATACCTTTTCTTTTGTAGCTTGGAACCTCACCTTACACCAGAAATATTCCGTACACCTTTACATGAAGTTGCTCTGAGTATTAAACTACTTCGTTTGGGTAGCATTGGACAGTTCTTGTCAAAGGCCATAGAACCCCCTCCACTGGATGCTGTGATAGAAGCTGAGCACACGCTGAGAGGTAAGCCTTATTTCAGGCCTTTGTGAACAGCTGAATATTTGGGGATGATCTTCAAATATGGATGTTTTAGATCACTATTTACATTTTAACAATCATTTTTTATTTAGAGCTGGATGCATTAGACGCGAATGATGAGCTGACTCCTCTGGGAAAAATTTTAGCTAAACTGCCTATCGAGCCCCGTCTTGGAAAGATGATGATAATGGGCTGTATCTTTTTGTAAGTACATCTGGTCCTTTTTATATATTCTCATGGTATATCATGTATTTCCATATTTCTTTGTGATGGTCCAGCTTATTACAACTTATCTAATAAGGAGCAAAGAATAATTTTGAAGGTATATAAAATCTTGTGTGATGTACTAGCGATCTTCCAATTTAACCACTTAAGGACCAGAAGATTTTACCCCCTAAAGGCCAGGCCATTTTTTGCGATACTGCACTCGCGCGACGCTGTACCCAAATAAAATTGATGTCCTTTTTATTTGATCACCCCTGCCATTATTTGTTTGCACTATAAACAAAAAAGAGTGACCATTCTGAAAAAAAAAAACTATTTTTTACATTCTGCTATAAAACATTCCCAATAAAAAAAGTGTAAAAAATCGAATTTCTTCATAATTTTAGGCCAATATGTATTTTGCTACATATTTTTGGTAAAAAGAAAATCCCAGTAAGTGTATATTGCTTGGTTTGCGCAGAAGTTATGACATCTATAAACTAGTGGAAAGATGTAATTTCTTTTTATTTCTTTGTACTAGTAATGGTGATCAGCGATTTTTTTTTTTTTTTTTTTTTTTTTTTTTTTTTTTCTCAGGACTGCGACATTATGGTGGACAGATCGGACACCTAACTGACATTTTTGACACTTTTGGGGGGACCAGTGACATTACTACAGTAATCAGTGCTAACAATTTGCACTGTTACTGTACTAATTACAATCAATTACATCAAAGGGTTAAATGTGTGCCTAGGGGATGGGCTCACTGGATGAACACCGAGACCCGTGTTCCTAAATAGGAGGAACACAGGATCCCTGTGTTCATCACTGACAAAACAGCGGTCTGCCGTGTTTATATCAGCAGACCCCCGTTCTGTCTCCATGGGGAGTGATTGCAGGTGCCTGGCTAGCATCGCAGCCGCCGGACCGCTGATTGGCTCCCCCCCTAGCCAATCGGCGCATGCGCATCCACACTAACTGCTACACAAAGGGACATACATGTACGTCGTTTCGCACATACTGCGGCAGGTCGGCTCTTAACTACGACGGCAGGTCTGCAAGTGGTTAAAGCAATAATAATGCCAGCTTACTATTGCTTAGGTGTGATGACTGCATTAGTTTTCTTTTTCAGGCTTTCTAATATTTTCATCTGGTGATCCAGCCAGTAAGTCTGTTGTTTTTTAACAGAACAAGCTCTCTTGCAATTACAGGGATGAAACAGACCATTTAACCCTGGCAGGGGTGCTTAAAATGATCAGCTTTTATTTATGTAAAATCTTTATCCCAAAAGGAAAAAAACTGTTGCCGTAACAATATGGAGTATTAGCTGGAATTTGGCTTCAATTTGTTACTGTATTTAAACTTGCTATTACTTCTAACATTCCCCACCCCTTCCCAAAAATGAACAATGCTGCTGTCCAAAACTGCTCCCCGTGCGCATTCATCCAGAGTGGAGTCTGTGTAATACAGGTGTGTTACTGGCCAGATCTCACCAGGGGGAAACAGAATAAAAAAAAAAAAAAAAAAAAAAAACCTAATGACTGGTAAGCAGCAATATATGAATTACATTTTTGGTTTTAGTACTGCTTTAATATCTTAGTAGATGTAATGGATTTGCTGTGCAGCCGATAATGTCTGAGCAGACAGATTTTGTCTCATGGGCAGGGTTCACAGTGCGATGGACTGTTAAATGATCCATGTTTTTTATGGTATCCTTACAGTACCTATATAGACTGTGTTGTAATTATTGCCCCCTCTTTCGTGTCACAGCTCTCTAGCAATAACTAGCAGCTCTCAAACTGTTAAAGAAAATTACCTTCAGATGTCTGATGTCAATTAAAGTGATTCTAAAGGCAGATGTTTTTTTGTTTTTTTATCTTAATGCATTTTATGAATTGGGTTAAAAAAAAAAGTGTGTGCTGCAGCCCTCCTAATATTTACCTGAGCCCCATGAGTGCCTCGGCTGTCTGGGACTCTCCCCCCTGATTGGCTGAGACACAGCAGCGGGCGCCATTGACTCACACTGTCAGTCAGCAAATTAGGGGAGAGAGGGGGCGGGGCTGAACCGCAACTCCATGTCTGAATGGGCACAGATCAGCAGCTCTGCTCAGGTACCCACATAGCGAGCTGCTTGCTGTGGGGACAGGAGGGAGGGGCCAGGAGTTCCAGCGAGGGACCCAAGAAAAGGAGGAAATCCACTGCACAGAGCAGTAGAGAGGTGTGCATCTTCACTGGTCTCACGATTCGATTACGACTGCTGTCAACGATTCGATTCCGTGATGCATTACGATTACTGCCCATGGTTTTCATCAAAAAAAAGTCACTCCCTGCATGTAACAGTCTGAACACAGACAATAACTTAAAGATGAGCTCCAGGGTCCCTCTAATATACTACAGGAGACGGTCAGAGACTGCAGACCTACTGCGCAAGTGATGCAGGAGCGGGTCAGAGACTGCGCACGTGATGCAGGAGAGGGTCAGAGACTGCGCACGTGATGCAGGAGCGGGTCAGAGACTGCGCACGTGATGCAGGAGCGGGTCAGAGACTGCGCACGTGATGCAGGAGCGGGTCAGAGACTGCTCACGTGATGCAGGAGCGGGTCAGACTGCTCACGTGATGCAGGAGCGGGTCAGAGACTGCTCACGTGATGCAGGAGCGGGTCAGAGACTGCTCACGTGATGCAGGAGCGGGTCAGAGACTGCTCACATGATGCAGGAGCAGGTCAGAGACTGCGCACGTGATGCAGGAGCGGGTCAGAGACGAATACCCTTTAGTATCACTTTAACAATTAATTTAGCCAAGTTGCTGCCAAAAGACTGATCGACAAAAGGTCAACATCACTGCATATAAAAAGATTCCAATCAGCAATCAGAAGTATACTGCTTGTAGATTAGTAGATGTTTCCAGAGGGGAAATATTATAGGGAAATCCCAGAAAGTAACTAGACAGAAAAAAGGAGTGCAATCAGTACACGCAGACTGGATAGATGCAGCAGGTGGGGGATGTGCCACTTTGATACTCCTCACATTAGACAGGACTTCTCACATTAAGGATGACAGGCTGGTCTCTGGTCATGTAAATCTTTGGCGCATTCCTACCGTCCCCCTTCCCCTCCTTGCAGCTCGTTGCTGAAGCAGACTCTGTGCCTTATCCCTGTGCTCTTCCATGTAACAGACTTGTGTCACAGCGGCGCCACGCCACCCATTTGGAAGGTGACAGGTGTGCAGAGCTACAAATCCAGAGGCAGGGGAGAACGTGGGTGGGGGCGGCATGCTGACGTATTGCAGCGCCCACCTCCTGAGGCTACAGCATCCAATTGTAGTGCAACAGCGCCAGGTGCAGCCAGTCCACGAGCACATGTTGTCAGCAGCAGGATGCGGAAGAGCACCAACACATTACACAGCCAGCTCCCTAATTACACTTTTGTGGGGGGAGGGGGAGGAGCCGGGATGACGTCATGCATAATCACGATTAGCTGCATTCCGCATCAATGCATGATCGTTAAAGGCTGAATCGCGATGCATCAATGTGCTAATCGTTTTCAACAACCCTACAGAGCAGGTAAGTATTTTTTTTAAGGGTTTTTTTTACCCAAGAAAAAAAAAAACTCAAGAATTACTTAAGTTTGCACAGATACAGGGGTTAATTTACTAAAACTGCAGAGTGCAAAATCTGGTGCAGCTCTGCATAGAAACCAATCCGCTTCCAAGTTTTATTGTCAAAGCTTAATTGAACAAGCTGAAGAAGCTAAATGACTACCATGCATAGCTGCACCAGATTTTGCATGCTTCAGTTTGAGTAAATCAACCCACAGTGACAACATTCCTCCTCCTTTTTCTATTTCTCCATTTCTATTGCCTGTGTTGGCCAGTGTGGCAAAAAAAAACAGGTAATTTGGAAATGTGGGATGTCATATCTGGGCAGATACTGGTTTAGTGAGGGACCTTTTTGGTTTCTTTCAGCCCAGCTCACAAACGCCTATTTATACTGTTTACAGAGACACCCTGACACTTGTGTATCTTAGTACTGGGGAGCATCTGTTAGTTTGTGGTTATGTCCAAGTACAAAGTGCCTGGGTCAGTAATAACATTGTTTTGTTGCAGTGTTGGTGACGCTGTGTGCACGATTTCGGCTGCCACTTGTTTTCCTGAACCGTTCATCAGTGAAGGGAGGAGATTGGGATATGTGCACAGAAACTTTGCTGGCAACAGATTTTCTGATCATGTGGCACTGCTGTCAGTGTTTCAAGCTTGGGATGATGCGAGGTAAGGATAGTGTGCAGGAGTCCAATGTGAAATGTAATAATTGTGGCTTCTTTGTACTCATGTTTCTTTTTTTTAATATAGAATGGGAGGAGAAGATGCTGAAATCAATTTCTGTGAGCATAAACGTCTCAATATGTCTACACTGCGCATGACATGGGAAGCCAAGGTACAGCTGAAAGATATCTTGGTCAATGCTGGTTTCCCTGAAGGTGAGTGACCCTTACTGGCATATTCTACTTCCTGCAGTATTGTGTCTGTGTTTTTTGAAATGCTCATTTTTTTTTTTTTTTTTTCCTCCCCCCCCCCCCCTCAGAATGTTTAATGAATCAGGTCTTCAATAACACTGGTCCTGATAATAACCTAGATTTGGTGATTTCACTGTTGGCTTTTGGGGTTTATCCCAACGTCTGCTACCACAAGGAGAAGCGAAAAATCCTGACCACAGAGGGCCGAAATGCACTTATCCACAAATCTTCTGTCAACTGCCCTTTCAGCAACCAAGAATCAAAGTATCCTTCTCCATTCTTCGTCTTCAGTGAAAAAGTAAGCTGCTAAGCCTTTTTGCTGTTTATGTACCATACAAAAAATACCTGTGTCCTAAAGTCTCAAGGCAAATGAAGGGAATATAGTTTATGATTAACACACCACTACCACACTGTTGCCTGGCAGACAACGCAATTTTCATTTTTAGCATTACGGCTTTCTTTGTCATCTGACTCTTGTATACTGGAAGAGCACTGATTTTGTTTTTAGGGTGAGCAGCCAGGTCACATAAATAGCAGAAGTGTCAGGAAATCGTGCTGTTCACTCTATTGGTTATAGGTAGGTGTCCTTTTTAAAAATCCATCTCCAGCCAAGATGTTTAAGGTGGGGGAGTGGTAGAGCGCCTTCAGGTTTTTCATGTTTCCTTGCTCCCCCTCTGAGAATTTTCCCCTTCCTTCCTGTTTTCACACCTTTAAAATAAGTGGAGATAAATACAAGGAGACACCAAAAACCGAGACTGCAACCCTCCCACACAATATCCTAAACTAAAAACAAAATTTTAGTTCTGTTACAGATTACCTTTTACCTTCTTGTAATTGGTTGGATTTTTTTTTTCCTCTGTTTTAATACTAACAGATTGAGCCAGAATGTAATTTACTGCTCATAACTGGCTTGCTATTTGTTTTAAATGACCTGACAAAGGGAAGCAGCAGATCTAAAGCAAGTCTCTTGATTATGGGCAGCACAGTGGTTAGCACTTCCACCTATCAGCACCAAGGTCATTGGTTTGAATCCCAACAATGGCATTCCCTGCAGAGTTTGCATGTTCTCCCTTTGCCTGCGTGGATTTCCTCCTGGTATTCTGGTTTCCTCCCACACTCAAAAGACATGCTGGTAGGTTGATTGGCTCATGTCTAAAATTGGCCCTAGTATGTGTTTATATGAATGCGAGTTAGGGACCTTAGATGATAAACTCCTTTAGGGCAGGGACTGATGTGAATGTACAATATTTTTATGTAAAACGCTGCGTACAATTATGGTGCAATAAATATAAATACGTTTACTTCTATATAGTATACACTTTGTTGTTCTTGTTCAACAATCACTCTGCTGAGCTCAGTCTTGCTTTGGGTTACAGGACTTTTGATTGATTTTTTTACACAGAATGTTTTTGATTTTGAGTGCAGTTCTGAGCCTTTTTATTTCTTGTGTGCGTGTATTTGGCCTGCTAAACTAGTTGTCTGTACTCTGCAACAGTCTGGCTAGTTCTGAAACCCTTCTGGAAGCCACTAGAGGGCAGATGATGCTGATATTGGAGTCCTGTTCTCTGGTGCGGTCTCCATAACAATATATGAAAACCACACATAAGGTCTACTACCTGGACTTGAAAGTTCAGGCTCAACCTTTCACAATTGAGTATGGGGAGAGATCTCCATCCCCGAGCAGCAGTGAGGTTAAACCCTTTTGGAAAAAATTCCATGCCTAGATGCACTCTGAACGTTAAATCATAATTCACATTTATAAGGGAGAAAATTATAAACTTCACTAATCTTTGGGGAATCAAATTGTGTAAATCTAGGGTGCTAACTTTATATATTTTTTTTTTTTTTTTTCAGATCCGTACTCGTGCAATCTCTGCAAAGGGTATGACCCTGGTGAGCCCGTTACAGCTGTTACTCTTTGCCTCCAAGAAAATTATGTCAGATGGAGAAATGATAATCCTTGATGACTGGTATGTGTATTGACGTGCACATTGTGTCAGTGTTTGTAAAGCTTGAAGAGGTGGTTCCAGGGTCTGATTTAGAACAGCTGTGCTTGTTTTGGAGTCCTTTTCCAATATCTCACACAGCAATGTTGAAACCTTGCAACAACTGATATGTTCCTTATAAGATAAGATTCCAAAGTTTTGTCCTCTGGAATACGGTCATGTGCTTGTTGTAAAGCTTTCCTTTTTTCTCTATCGTTCATTGATGGACGCAGTCCTCTGATGTATATTAGTAGGGTTATACTGCCCCTGCAGGAGTAGGACACTAGGCAGAAAAAAGTTCTGGCTACCCCAATGGGCAGTCCCTGGGGGTATACCCTCTCTCTTCCTGCATAGGATGTCAGTTTTAATCTGCCTAGTCGGGAGTAAGGACCTAGTTCCTTGCTGGGATCTTTGGTCCTGGCATAAAAGTATGTTTTTATGTAGATTTTTTATTAGCTAGCCTTTTTCTCCGGATGTTTTTTCCTGTGAAATCTAGAAGCAACTAGGTCGGATCTGCGTGACAGGCTGGATAATCTAGATCCAGTGGTCACCCTAGCTGGCCAGTGAGTGCGTGCAGACCTTGGCTCCGACCTTAGCTCCGCGCTGGGTCAGCCATGACATAGTCCCACTGGACGGGGACTTGGCCCCTGAGTTAAACGTTAAAAGTCTAGGCCTATGTTGCAGCCTTCCTATTTGGCCGACAGAAAACCCCCCACCCCCCCCACTTCGGCGGAGAGGGGTCCTGTCAGGAGATGGCGCCCGCCTGTGTTCCTGGTACGGTGAGTAAACGTTCCCCCTTCCCTGGCAGATTTTGGGGTGGACGCAGGCCCCTCCCTGGGATGGTTAGACCCTCACACTCCTGGGTTTCCCTCTGTTCTGCCGCGCAAACCCCCCCCCCCCCCCCTCCTCTGCTCCCCTCCTATGTGGGGGACTGTTTGGGCCTGCCTGAGGCTGAGATCTTGTTTGCAGGCCGCATGGGGGGCCGGGGGGGGGGTGCGCCGTCCGCAGCGCTTGGACGATCGTGGGCTAGTGGGTTCCTCCAGGGCCCTTCCTGCTGCTTGATGGTGTTCCGGAGGCCTGGCAAGGGGTCCCCCTGTGGGTCCTGATTGCCGCATGGGGCCACCATTTTCTTGTAGCCTTGTTTGCTACTATGACGGCGGCCATCTTGGTACACCCGTTTTCTGCCATTTTTCAGTGGATTCTCTGCTGAGAATGTAGTTGGGAGTGCCTGGAGGCATTTTCTAGTGTGTGGAGCCCCTCCCTTCACCCCGGGAAGCTTCACTGCTCACTTAATTTGGCTGAGCTGCTGCTGACCTTCCTAGATCCGGCTGCTGGTTCTGGGGACAGTGAGTTCTGGGGGCATATACCTCTCTGAAGGTTTTTCAGCGCGTGCCTGACCTTTTGGGGGGCACTGTAGCGCAGTGCGACCGCTTTTTTCATATATTAAAAAAAAGACTGTCCACCGATGAGATTTCGGCTGTTCTGGAAGCGTTTGTTTCCCGGGTGGAGGTGGCTTTTAGAAGGCATGGTGCGAAGAAACGACCCCCCCACCAATCCCTGCCTCGTTTGATTTCTCGGATTCTGAGTGGGTATCCCGGCCGGGTCTGGTACCCCGTGCCCTGCCTCCTCTGATAGTGAGGATGAGATTTCTACCTCTACTGCTGCGCAAGATAAGGCGCTGGTGCACGCACTGGTTGTTTCTGTGCGTGAAACTCTGAAATTGAAGGATATGGCGGTGGTCTTTCCTGGGGCGCAGGTTGCTTTCGGCACTCACAACCTTTCCCGGGCGGAAACTTTTTTTCCCTTCCCAGCTTATTTTGCTGGCCTACTTGCAAAAGAATGGGACCCGCCGAGACGTTCCCTTGGGGTGGCTAGACTGTTTGCTAGACGCAACCCTTTTGAGGAGTCTCTGGTAAAGCAGTGATCGGTGCGACCTAAGATGGATCCTCTGGTCTCTAGGCTAAATAAGGCTACCGTTATACCGGTAGAAGATTCCCCATCCTTTAAGAACCCAGAGGATAGAAAGGCGGAAGCTGTGGCCCGCAATATGTACTCCCTGGCGGGGACTGCACTGAGACCTGCTTTTATTGCGGCCCTTGTCACACAAACTTTGACTGAATGGGCGAAGCTACTTCGCCGTTATGTGGAGAGTAAGCCAGTCAGTCCCTCCTGCCTTTTGGGGAGCTGTTGGAACAGATGGTGCAGGGGCTGCAATTTGCTTGTGATGGCGTGCTAGACATTGCTTCCATGTTGGGTCGACTCGGTTTTGGCAGTGGTCATCTGGCTGAAGTGTTGGTCTGCGGATCAGACTTCTAAGAAGGCTTTGACGGAACTTCAATTTCAAGGGGACCGTCTGTTCGGCCCTACCCTGGACGATATTAAGGGTCTTAGGGGGGTAAAAGAGTACATTTCTTCCGCAGGCTTCCAAGGGTAAGGACTCTCGGCGTAGACAAGGTCCATCCTTTTTCGACTCTCAGAAAATGTTTTGGTTCCCCAGGGTCAGCCGATAAGGCAAAGCCCTTCAATGCTCCCTCGGGTGGTTCCAAGCGTCCCTGGTCTGGTTCTCTAGGCCTGGGGTCAAGTCCCCCCTCGGCCTGAAGGTGCGCCCTCATCCGTGACTGAGGTGGGGGGACGCCTTTGCCTTTTCTCGGACCTGTGGCTAGCCAGGATTCCAGACAGATGGGTCCGGGAGGCTGTGCGGTCCAGATACAAGATCGAGTTTCTTTCTTTCTATCTGTCCCTCCGGTCAGGTTTTTCCCTTCCAATGTCCGCCTTTCCCCGGATCGCTTGCAGGCGCTCTATGGGGCAGTGCAGGACCTGCTACAACAGGGAGTGATAGTGTCGGTTCCGCATGCGGAACGCTTCCACAGGTTCTTTTCCAATATGTTCACGATTCTCAAGGAGGAAGACAAGGTGCGTCCAACGAATGTCTTTGTGCGCGCTCAAAAGTTTAAGATGGAAACAATTCGCACGGAGGTGGCCTCTCTACACCAGGGGGATTTCCTGGCTTCCGTAGGCATCAAGGATACCTATTTTCACATACCAATCTGTGCCGCTCACCAACGGTTTCTCCGTTTTGCCGTGGGAGAGGATTACTATCAGGTTGTGGCATTACCCTTTGGTCTCGCCTCCGCTCCCCGGATCCTCACAAAGGTGTTGGCCCTGGCACTGTTATGGCAGCAGGGGATATCGGTCCTGGGTTACCTGAACGATCTGATTCTCCGTGCGGAGTCCACTGCCTTGCTGACAGAAAACTTGGGGGTCACCATGAGAACTCTGGAGGAGTTTGGGTGGATTGTGAATCTTCAGAAGTCATCTCTGACCCCTTCCGTGAGACTGGTCTATCTGTGTGTGACTTTGGACTCGTCCTCAGTCAGGGTGTTTCTTCCTCTGTAAAAAAAAACTCCAAAAGCTCCAGTCTGCAGTTCATCTGTTGATGTCCCAACGACCGGTCGTCCCTTCGGACTTGTATGAGAGTGCTGGGGCTGATGGTGTCGTCCTTTGAGGCGGTCCCATTCGCTCAATTCCACACGAGGATTCTTCAGAGGGAAATTCTTCTCAAGTGGTACAAGCACCCGAATTCTCTGGACCTTGGGATTCGGCTAAGCCACAGGACCAAGGAGTCCCTGATCTGGTGGCTTCGGCCTCCGATGCTTCAGTTGGGGAAATCCTTTCTCCCTATATACTGGACAATTGTCACCACTAATGCAAGTCTGTCCGGGTGGGGAAGGGGGGGGGGGGGGGGGGAGTCCTCAATCAGGACTCGGCTCAGGGAGTCTGTCCCTGGGGGAGGAATCTCGATTGCCGATCAATTTCCTGGAGCTGAGAGCGATCCGGCTTTGCCTGGCACACTGGATGGAACGCCTGGAGGGTTGTCCAGTGCGCATTCAATCGGACAATGCCACTGCCGTGGCTTATATCAACCACCAAGGGGGGAACAAGAGTGTTCTTGCGGCCCTGGAAGTGGCATGCATTTAACGTTGGGGGGGAGAGCCATGTTCCAGCTCTCTCCGCTGTCCACATTTCGGGAGTGGAAAATTGGCAGGCGGATTACCTCAGCCGCCAGGCCTTAGACGCAGGGGGGTGGTCCCTGCATCCCTAGATGTTTCAGCAGTTGTGCATTCGTTGGGGCACTCCGGACGTGGATTTGATGGCGTCTCGAATCAACAGGAAGGTACAGAGGTTTGTGGCCCGCTGTCGAGACCATCTGGTAGACGTGCTGGTTGCTACCTGGGGCTAGTACCCGCTGATGTATGCCTTTCCTCCTCTCAAGTTGCTGCCTAGACTTCTTCACAGAATAGAGGCCGGAGGGATTCTGGTCCTTCTTGTGGCTCCGGACTGGCCTCGCCAAGCTTGGTATGCCGACCTGGTCAGGCTTGTCGCAGACGCCCCGTGGAGACTTTCTCTCAGGGAGAATCTATTGTCTCGGGCAAATATTCCATCCTGCTTTACAGTTGCTGGCTTTGACAGCTTGGCTGTTGAAAGCCAGGTGCTGAAGGGCAGGGGATTGTCTGCTTCAGTGATTCCCACTCTGCTAAAAGCGAGAAAAGCGACTTCTAGGAAGATTTATCTTTGCACGTGGAAGTCGTACATTGTGTGGTGTGAGTCCCTTGGGACCCACCCTCGCTCCTATTCGGTGGCTCGGATCTTGGCTTTCCCAATGGGGATTTGATCAAAAGTTGGCCTTGAGTACTATCAAGGGTCAGGTCTCGGCCTTGGCTATTTTCTTCCAAAGGCCATTAGCCACCCATTCCCTGGTGCGTAACTTCATCCATGACACTTGCTACCTCCCGGTGCGACGACCTCTACTGCCTTGGGACTAGACATATGCCGGTTTTCGGTAATTCGATATATCGCGGTATTGCATACCCACGGTATTGTTATTGTGGCATTTTTTAAATACCGAGTTTCTCTGTCAAGTCTAAAATAAATATAGAGAAGATTCAGCGCTGAATAAACAAAGACATAAGACCAGCAGCTAACACTCAAGGGTAATCCAACACCTTCAAAAAATAAGTATATAATAGTGTAGCGCAGTCTAATAGCAATAAATAACAATCATTTTAAAAGCCAATAATAATAGACATATAATGAATAAAAAGAAGTTCATAAGGTGGTAAAAAGACGGTAAAAACAAAGTCCACTAGTGATCCGGTGAATAGATAATAAGTGTGACTTCAGTGCTCATAAGATCCCGTCACCCGGCATTATCTGCCTCTCACCTCCAGAACTTGACCCCACAGGGTCAAAAAGCATGAAGCAATCTCCACGATGTAAAGCCAATGAACTCAGTAAACCGGACTACAGCCTCCAGCAAACGCCTGCACCGATGACTTATGGGGTAAAGGGTACACCTTCCCAATCCACTTGTATTGGTTGAGATTCTGAGCATGCTGGAAGTTCAGGATGGGAGAGAAGTGATGGACGTAGGGGCTGCGGCCTCCATCTTTGTATAAATGTTTTACCAGCAGGGAACTCAGGAACGTCTTGCCTGTGCCGCTCCAGCCATGGAAGGATAACACGAGGGGTTTGCTGGGGTAATCCGTCCCTACAAACTCCCTCAGAGCTTTCACCACCAGATCCTGGGCCAGATGCTGCCCGAACAAATTACGAGCGAGGTCGCACTCCAAGGCGTCCAGGCCGGGCCGGAAGCTGCAGTCACAGCCGCTGCTGGAATACAGGCTACAATGGAGGGAGGAGAACTGCCAGCACAGCCCGGAGCCGGTCCGCCTCAGCCTAGTGTTGTCGGTGGTTTGTGCGGCGGTCGGCTCCGGGCTGTGCTGGCAGTTCTCCTCCCTCCATTGTAGCCTGTATTCCAGCAGCGGCTGTGACTGCAGCTTCCGGCCCGGCCTGGACGCCTTGGAGTGCGACCTCGCTCGTAATTTGTTCGGGCAGCATCTGGCCCAGGATCTGGTGGTGAAAGCTCTGAGGGAGTTTGTAGGGACGGATTACCCCAGCAAACCCCTCGTGTTATCCTTCCATGGCTGGAGCGGCACAGGCAAGACGTTCCTGAGTTCCCTGCTGGTAAAACATTTATACAAAGATGGAGGCCGCAGCCCCTACGTCCATCACTTCTCTCCCATCCTGAACTTCCAGCATGCTCAGAATCTCAACCAATACAAGTGGATTGGGAAGGTGTACCCTTTACCCCATAAGTCATCGGTGCAGGCGTTTGCTGGAGGCTGTAGTCCGGTTTACTGAGTTCATTGGCTTTACATCGTGGAGATTGCTTCATGCTTTTTGACCCTGTGGGGTCAAGTTCTGGAGGTGAGAGGCAGATAATGCCGGGTGACGGGATCTTATGAGCACTGAAGTCACACTTATTATCTATTCACCGGATCACTAGTGGACTTTGTTTTTACCGTCTTTTTACCACCTTATGAACTTCTTTTTATTCATTATATGTCTATTATTATTGGCTTTTAAAATCTCTGTCAAGTCTGCCTGACTTGTGAATTGATACATTTCAGTGAGCTGGATGACTCATTCACTCACACAGCTCTCCCAGTAACTATAAACAAAATGATTACATTGTATCTTTTCCTTCCCTCTGCCAGGGAGAAAGGAAGTTTAACCTCTTAAAGACTGGATCTTTTTCTGAAACTTGTTGCTTGCAAGTTAAAATCAGTTTTTTTTTGCTAGAAAAGTACTTAGAACCCCCAAACATTTTATATATTTTTTTAGCAGAGACCCTACAGAATAAAATGGCGATTGTTGTAATATTTTAGGTCACACTGTATTTGCGCAGCAGTCTTTCAAACGCAATTAATAGACTTTAATGAATAAAAAAAAAAAAAACCTAACAGTAAGTTATCCCAATTTTTTTTTTGTTACACAGAGAATCGTGATCTTTATTCCAAGCTAAAAAATCGTGATTCTCATTTTGGCCAGAATCGTGCAGCTCTAATATATATATATATATATATATATATATATATATATATATATATATATATATATATATACATACATACATACATACATACACGCATAGCAGCCCACATTACATTATTATATAGCCATCAAGCAGTGTCTGGCCTACCTGGTGATGACTGGTCCTGGCGCTCTGATTCGATGGCCTGGTCTTTAAAGGGGCAAATCCTTGCGATCTAGAAGTGGTTAAACCTGCAGGAGGACCGGTGTTTTTATCTATTAATGACTTTACTATTGCTTTAGGCCTGGTTCACATGTATGCGGGTTGGTGGTTCACATGTATGCGGGTTGGGGGCCCACATTGCACAGGCATAGCAGCCCATTGATGTGAATGGGCTTGAGCTGCTATGCCTGCGTTTTCAGCTGAAAAAAGGTGCATGCAGAATTTAAAAAAATGCAGTGGCCATGAAATCCATCCTTCTTTTGCACCATGCGACTTACCTGCCGTTGCTGCACACGCAAACTGTTTTTAAATGCCATGCCCACGTATACAAAAAATGCAGAAAGCTTGCCAGAGCAGGAACTGCAGCTTAGTCGCATGGTGCAAAAGCAGGATGGATTTCAAGGCCACTGAATTTTAAAAGAATGCTGCATGCACCTTTTTTTCTGCAGAAAATGAGGGCATAGCAGCCCGTTCAAATCAATGGGCTGCTATGCCTGTGCAAATGTGGGCCGCCAACTCGCATACATGTGAACCGCCAACCCGCATACATGTGAACCACCAACCCGCATACATGTGAACCAGGCCTAAAGCAATAGTAAAGTAATTTATAAACAACACCTCCTTCAGGTTTAACCACTTCTTGACCACAAGGATTTGCCCTCTTAATGACCAGGCCATCGGATCGGAGCCGAGCGCCAGGACCAGTTATCACCAGTTAGGCCAGACACTGCTTGATGACCTATTTTAGGCCTGGTTCACAGAGTCTGTACTGACTGACTATATAATAATGTGCATAAGTGAACCAAAGCCCCTAAATTCAGCAATGAAATTCAAGTGAGGTAGACATTTAATAATTTAAATTTAATAATAGAATACCGTGATAATACCGTATACCGTGGCAAAACCTTAATCAATTAATCGCAGCATGAAAATCTGATACCGTCACAAGCCTACTTGGGACCTTAATTTGGTGCTGTCGGTTCTCCAGAGGCCTCCCTTTGAGAGTATTCTGGAGATTCCCCTGCTTACCTTGTCTCAGAAGGTGGCCTTCTTGGTGGCTATCACTTCTGTGCGCACGGTGTAGGAACTGGCGGCATTGTCCTGTCGTTCTCCCTACCTGATGGTTCACAGGGATAAGGTGGTACTTTATCCAGATCAATCCTTCCTGCCGAAGGTGGTCTCCAGTTTTCACTTAAATGAGGACATGGTGTTACCTTCTTTGTGTCCTAAGCTAAAACATCCTAAGGAATTTGCTCTTCATACCCTGGATGATGTTCGGGCGATTGGTGTCTACTGAGTCTTTTCGCAAGTCTGACTCGCACATTGTGCTCACGGGTGGCCCAAAGAAAGGGCTGCCTGTGTCTGCTGCGACTATCTCCAGATGGATCAGACAGACAGTGGTGCAGGCTTATTCCATTAAGGGTCAGATTCCACCTTTCCCTGTCAAGGCGCATTCTACCCGGGCGCTTAGTGCTTCCTGGGCTTTTCACCATCGGGCATCTGCTTCAGGTGTGCAAGGCGGTGACCTGGTCGTCTGTTCACACCTTTTACCAAATTTTATAAGGTGGATGTGCTGGCATCTACAGATCCTTCCTTTTGGCAGCAAAGTTTTGCAGGCTGCTGTAGGGGGCCGTTTTGGCCTTCCTTGAGGGTGGTCCTGTTTGGTTTTCGGGTGGACCTCATCTTGTTCTGATGAGTCCTGAGTTGCCTGGTTGGCCTTGGGGACTGTTTTTTTGTTCTGCTTTTCCCACCCCTAATTTGGGTACTGCTTTGGGACGTCCCTACTGATATGCATCAGAGCACTGACTCCGTCAATGAACGATAGAGAGAACTGGATTTTTGACTTGCCATAAAATTCTTTTCTCTTAGGTTCATTGACGGACGTAGTACCTGCCCCCCTTTTTTTTTTTTTTTTTTTAGGACTAGTTTTTCCTTTTATTGTATTATGGTTTATTACATTTAAATACATCAGCTATAATGACCTAATTATGTTACCTTTTAAAGTAGAGCATTAAGCAAAACTTTTTTTTTTTTTTTTTTTTTCCCCATTTTGGCTAGAGAAAGGGAGGGTTATAACCCGTCAGATTTTTATTTTTTTTTTGTCACCATCTTTGTCCCATTGCGGAGATATACCATCACTTGTCAGTGACGCAGGTTTGCAAGGCGACCACCTGGTCATCAGTGCACACTTTCACAGAGTTCTATAAAGTGGATGTGTTGACATCTGTGCATGCTTCTTTTAGCCACAAGGTTTGCTGTTTAGAGGACCTGATCCTCTGAGGGTGTATTGTTTTGTTTAGGTGGGCTCCAGTTGTTTTGGTTGAGCTCCTGTTGCCTGGTTGGCTACTGTTTAGCCTTGGGCATTTTGTTTGCTGTTCCCACCCCTCATGTTTAACACTGCTTTGGGACGTCCCAATGGTTAGGAAGATCAGGAGCTGTGTCCTTCAATGAACGAAAGAGAAAATGGGATTTTGACTTGCCATAAAATCCATTTCTCTGATGATCATTGACAGACACAGCACCCACCCCTCTGTGGAGTTGTAATTCTTCTGACTCTACTTGTGACTAAACTTGAGTACCTAGAACAGAGAGAGGGAGTATACCCCCTGGGACTGCCCATAGGCGTAGCAAGATTATTTTTCTGCCTAGTGTCCTACTCCTGTAGGGGGCAGTATAGCCCAATGGTTATGAAGATCAGGAGCTGTCCATCAATGAATGCAAGAGTAAAAAAAGTTTTGCCTTTAGTTATACTTTGGGGTTTAAGGCTTCATGCACTCATTTACATTCTTCTGAGTCTTGAAGCACAATATGTCCTGTGCTTTCCTGCACTCGGTGAGTCATAATGCAGTGTAGAGCCACCAATTCAAGTGTATAGCTGTTTGGGGCTGGCTGCTTGTTAATGTTGATGGCTTATGTATTGGCGCTTACCCACTCGTGGCTTGCTTTTCCCTACACTTAATTTTGTGTTCAGGGAAGTATGTGCATGCGCAGGTTAACACCAATTCAAAAGCCATTTGTAATTACACACAGCCGTGTACTTGTATTAGAGGCTGAATGCGGCACCGCTTGCCAGACATTTTCATGCTGCAAGACTCAGGAGTGTATAAATGTCAGTGTGCATGAGGCCTAAAGCATGGCAAATGTGCAAGGTCACACTTTGTCTTGAAAGCATTTGAATTCCTTGCGGTTCTGACACATGGGCTAAAAAGATGTCCTTGACATTTCTTCTCTTCTGGTGCCAGTGTCTCTATCCAGCCCATTCTGTGAAAAGGAAACGGTAGTGCAAAAAAAAAATCTAGCTTTAGCTGCAGAAACTGCTGTGGGATCACAAAATGTGGGATTGACTTTGCTGATCTTCCCCTTCAACAGAGGACATGTAAACCTATATCTGGGCATTTGGTCTGAAGATCTGCCAACGCTAGATCCAGAGTACTGCTTTCTGCAGCCTAGGTAGGGATTTCAGGACATTTGTTACTTTTCTGACTTGGAAAGTGAGGTGAGTGGCAGTCATCTCAGTGATGGGTCTAGTTTTTAAACTTTTTTTTTTTTTCTGGCAAACAAGGTTTGTTCTACACACTGCTGGTCAGCAGTTGGCTTAGTAGGCACAAGTATACCATAGCAGCAACATGATGTGCTTGCTTTCTGCAACCTCATCAGAAAGCTCCTCTGGGGCAGACCGAGACCTGCTCTGATATTTTGGCATTATATGGCCTAGTTTGGGCAAGAAATGACGGAATGCTCAAATATAGATAAATATCTGGGAAATTGTAAACCCTTTATTGAAAAAACATTTTGTATTTTTAAAAAATTTAGCAAAATATAATATTGTAAGGTGTGTGTGTTTTTTTTTTTTTTTTTTTTTTCCTAGGATTAAACTGTGTATGGCACATGATGATGCAGCTTGCATTGTTGCATTAAGATCTACAATGGAAGCACTTGTTGTAGAAGTTACAAAAGATCCAGAGATTATATCACAGCTGGACCCAATCAATGAGAGAATGCTGAATCTTATTCGTGTGATATCCAAGCCATCTACAGCTGGAATCAATCTTGTTATGGGACATTCCAGGTAAGCAGATTTCTTTGAGATTCTGCATGCATCAATAATTTGTATTCATAATACAGAAACATAGAAGACTGATGCTGTCGATTAGCTTATTTTGTAATATGAATTATACTACATAATATTAATTGAGGCACTTGGCTTTTTCTGTGTAAATTGGTCAAGGTCTTTTCATGCCTTTCCCCACCCCACAACTTGGGCTGCTCTAACATGGTAACTGATTTTCACAGCTGTCAGTTGTTTAACTTTAATTCATTCGGACCAGCTTGGTCCAAACAATCTCCTACACCTATACATGTTCCTGCTGGGACTACTGTATAAACCGTGTATAGCGTTGACTACACAGTATACAGAAATGGGTTTTGGCAGTGAAATGAATACTTCCTGTCGTTTTTCCTGCAAAAAAATTTGAGTCGCAAGAAGCCTTGTATTCATTCTTAAAAGACAATGGCTGAGCAGCACTCAGCCCGGTTTGATTTTTTTCTTTGCGGCTGCTGGAACATAGTGCTTTTAATATTGTATGTAGTTGATGCTGCAGACAGTTTATACAACCATCCCAGTGGGCACATGTATTGGTGAAGGAAATAGCTTGGTCTAAAAAATATTAAAGTTAAATCAAACCTGGAGCTCAGCTTTGTCTGGTGATGAAATACGTTTCCCTGCAGGAATCTCAGTTCATCCAGAATAAACAGTGTGCTGTCCACCACAGGTGGCCATTAAAAAAGGAAAAAAAAAACAGTTTGGACATAAAAGACAATGTCCAAAGCCTATGTAAAGGAGGTTCCATTAGATATGCACTTAAAATATAAATAAAAGACAATGTCCAAAGCCTATGTAAAGGAGGTTCCATTAGATATGCACTTAAAATATAAATAAAGTCCAAACTTTTTTTTTTTAAATTTTGGACAGAGTGGAGAAGGATTAGAACACCTGTCAATTTTCATTGTTGTCTCTGCTTCCGTTAAGGAGATTCCCCCTCTCTATTTGTCCTGTTAACCATTATAATTGAAGGTAAAAGAAAACCCCAATTTTTGGGTTGTCCTCAGAAAAGTAATAGATGGAAAATCTTAAAATGGGGACACTAGATCTGGTGACCTGGGGGTCCCCAAGAAATTCTTTTAAATTGAAGAGATTTCCTCTCACTTCCTGTTTGGCTATGGGACAGGAAGTGAAAGGAAATCTCCACAATGGGACAGAGATGGCCAATAAAAAAAAAATCTGAGCCATGTTAAAACCCTCACTTGTTCTATCCAAAATGAAAAAAAAAAAAATGTGCCCTTTGTTCTTCATGCTTGCCTTTAAATAGGTGTAACATACTTTCTGACTACTAGAGGGGGACCTTAATCAAAGTAAGCTGAACACTTTTACAATGAAACTGAATTTCAGGAATTCAGCTTCTTTGTAAAAAGTGAAGGCACACTAAGCCTCAAGTCTAAGGAGGTACATGACATCCCCTGGGCTTATTT
Organism: Pelophylax lessonae; assembly: GCF_965119305.1. NCBI lineage: Eukaryota > Metazoa > Chordata > Amphibia > Anura > Ranidae > Pelophylax > Pelophylax lessonae. The sequence goes on from NC_138775.1 coordinate 225,035,850, forward strand.
CTCTTATTTACATCTGACAGTTTTATCACACACTCTGAATATGGCTATCACTGTATTTCTGGGAGCCTGATGCTTCAAGTCTAAGTATCTTTCAACATTGGAGTCGGTGCTGCTGCTATGCCTGCCCTGTCCCCCCTCCTGCCCAATCACAGAAGCCTTTGCATTATGTGAACTCAAAATAAAAAAGGCTTCTCTGAATGTACAGCAGAGGGGAGGAACAGGCATAGCTGCTCCATGTGCCTCCCTCTCCTCTCTCAGCCCTGAGTGTCAGTGTATACTCCAACAGAGCCATAAACCTGTCAGATATGATCATTTGAATAATGTTCAAGAGATATAATGCACCTCCTTGGACTTAACTGATAGTGTTCCTGCACTTTTTACAAAGTGACTGAATTTCTGGAATTCAACTTCAAATTGGCCTTGACAGATGAAACTACAAGGTTGTATGCTGCTACGTTCAGGTGATTGAACACTGGCAAAAGCTTTGCTGGGAACAGCTCCCCGTGTATCCATGTAACCCTGCCCACTCTGTAGGGGGTTCGTTTTTGTCCGTTTCCTTAGGTGATGGGCCCTTTTCTGTAAGAATTCTTAATTTTTTTTTTTTTCAGAACGGTTTTCTCTTTCGTCCACTAACGGACGTAGCTGCTGCTTTAAATCATATATGGATGGGTAATAAGCCCCTCCCACTAGGAGTGACCAGGTAGAGCCAAAGGCTTTGACACGCCCAGGGGGTGGGGTCCCTGGGTTATTACCCCTGGCCTCACCGTTGCATCTTCAGTTTTAGCTGCCTGGTCTTGGGAGTAAGTCGGACTCTGTAAATATGGATGGACCCCGTAAGGGTCAGGCTGCGTCTGCGGCAAACCATCTCTCGATGGATCAGACAGACGGTGGTGAAGTCGTATTCTCTTAAGGGTAAGGTTCCTCCTTTCCCTGTCATGGCTCACTCTACACGGGCGTTGAGTGCCTCTTGGGCTTTCCGCCATCAGGTGTCAGTGATGCAGATTTGCAAGGCGGCAACTTGATCGTCTGTACATACGTTCACCAAGTTTTACAGAGTTGGATGCGTTAGCATCCTCGGATGCGTCCTTTGGCTGCAAGGTTTTGCAGGTCTCTATTTAAGGAATGGTCTACTTTTCCTTCTTTATGGTTTTGCTACAATCGAGCCCCAGTTGTTGCTTGTTGGGCTTGCATTCTTTTAAGTTTGTCCTTTTCCCACCCATCAGTGGTTACTGCTTTTGGACGTCCCATCCGTCGGTGGACGAAAGGGAAAATGGGATCCACTGACAGACGTAGCCCCCACCCCTCTTTTCTCTGAAGAGTTGGGTTTTGGTTATTATTCACTGCTTGCAACTAAACTTAAGATGCAACGGTGAGGTAATAACCCATGGACACCGCCCCCCGGGTGTTTCAAAAGCCTTTGGCTCTACCTTGTCACTCCTAGTGGGAGAGGCTTATTACCCATTTAAAGCAGCAGCTACGTCTGTCGGACTTCGAGAAATGGATTTTACGGTAAGTAAAAAATCCCTTTTTTTTTTTTTTTTTTTTTTTTCCTTTAACCAACACTTCTATTATCTGGCTGTGTAGTGCCTTAGGGCTCCCTAGCAATTTCCAGATTGGTTACCTTTTGATGTACATCTTGGGAGCCGTAACTGGACTTGCGTTCGGTGTTTACCATTTAGGTGTAAGTTAGCCGCCATGTGCTGTAGGGGTTCAGGGCTATAATCCGTTTCTATGGTACCCAGACCCTGAAGACCTTTTCAGAGGAATGCTTACCATGATAGGTGAAGCCTGGACCCGGTGTGGTACCAGCTATGTGGATAATAGAAGACTGGCTTTCCCTGTACCTTTTTACATCCCTCGTCCTGGTTACACATATCTTGATTTATTACCTGGATATGATGGCAAATGCAATGTTGTGGGTTTTACTCTCATCAATTCACACATCAAACCCTGCGCTTTCCTATCTCCGTGTATCTTGGAGCCAACTTTCTTGCAAAGTTCCTGAGTCAAATATTTGAACTAAAAAGCTTAACACCGATGCCAATATCGCCAGCTTTAAGCTGCTTTCACATCCTTTCATGTTTATACGTCTTTTCCCTAGACCTGTGTTCTTCATGAGGGTGAGTCACCCTCCCATTCCTTTGTTTGTTTTGGCTTCTTAGTGCATTATTGTTTATAAACACTTTCAAGGGTAAGGGCTCTTTCACACGGGCGTTCCTTTTTTTTTTTGCCCGATCAGGTCCTTTTTTTTTTTTTGTGTAACGGACACGGATGACACTTGTGTCATCCGGTCCGTATGTCCGTTTTTCATCCCATCCGTTTGCGGATGAAAAACTGACATAATGCATGTCTATGAAAATACGGATGTCTGCGGATGACACCACTGACATCCGTTTTTGCTTCCGTTCCGTTTTTTGAAAGGAAGAAAAAATAGGGTTCTCCTCCGTTCAAAAAAAACTGAACTGACAAAAAACGGATGTCAGAGGATGATCATCCGATGACATCCGTATTTACATAGAGATACATTATGTCCGTTTTTCATCCGCAAACGGATGGGATGAAAAACGGACATACGGAACGCCCCGTGTGAAAGAGCCCTAAGAGTCGGTTCACACTGGGGCGGCACAACTCTGTACTACTTCGGGGGCGACTTGTGCATTCCCATGCACCATGACTTCGGAGCGACTTGCAGGGACTTCACATAATGGAAGTCCATGCAAGTCGCTCCGAAGTCGCCCCGAAGTAGTACAGGACCCTTTTTCTAAGTCTGAGCGACTTGTGTCGCTCCTATTAGAACGGGTCCTGTAGCAGTCAAAGGACTGCGAGGGAGCGCGACTTGTCAGGCTGACAAGTCGCTCTAGTGTGAATCGAGACTTAAGAGTCCTATCTGGATGACTGTCTTGCCATGTCATTTCACTTTATTTGTTGCAGAAACCTGATCTTAGGTTTGCTGTATCTTTCTCCCCAGCTGTATGCAAGAAAACTCATTCCTTTTTTGGCCTTACTGGATTATTACACTTTCTAGATATACTGTTTCAGAGGCCTGCATTTGGATTTGCAGGTTGTGTATTTGACTGCCGTCCTTGCTACTATATGGCCTTGTACTCATTAGACTTGTAAATTTTTTACTGTTTCTGTTCTTTATGCATAGAAAATTAAACACAGATTCCCTGACTTTCCCCTGCAGTTGATACTGCACCCTTTTTGGGCACCTCCCCTGACTTTATACTGTTCAGGATATCTGGGTCTAATCCTGTCATTTTTTATTTGTATTTCCCTTCAGCACCAAATTTTGTCCATTGTCGCCATGTTCAGGAGCGCCTCTCCACAGTCTCCTCTAAAAGCTAATTTCCCTTCAGGTTTTGCTGGCAGACTCCTTCGGGACAGCCAGTGCCTGACTTGTCCACTCAAGGTCACTGGAACTCTACTCCTGTTTTATGTTTTGAGGATCACCAGGTTGCTTTTTTTTTTTAACACGTGATAATCTTATGCTCTCAGTCTTACAGAAGTGGTCTTTGACACTGGTCAATTTTTTTGCTGACTTATATGGGAAGAGGTCACATTGCCCCTGTTCTCAATAACTCCCTTTATACTTTTTTTTTTTTTTTTTTTTTTTTTCCTCCTAGTACAGTCTATAGGTGCAAGGCAACTTTTCTGCCTCTCTCCTGACACACATTCAGTTGTGGCTGATCTGTAGACTCTCTACCTGGAGATTTCCCAGCATTTCGAATTCCCTGATATTTACCAAATGGGCACATTCCAAGCTCTAGTTTGGGTGCTTCTTTCAGGGATACATGCAGCTCGCTTCCCATGTACTTTGAGATTTATAGTGAGGTAATACTCTGTGATGAGATCATCATGTTCCTCCTCCTGCAGCTTGGAATAGCCAAACACCTAGCCCTCAGTACCCTGCTGGTCATAATCGGTTTCTTCTCTACTCCTGGCAGCTGTAGTTCTGCTTTGGCTTCCCCTGTCTTAATAGGGGTGCCCTCCTCTTTACGCTACATGGGACTAAGTATCCTGGAAGCCCAGTCATTTCTTTCCTAGGGCTTTTCTTATCGTCTTCTGTGGGAATGTCATTCTCCTTCGCCATGTCCTGCCTTGAGGGTATATGAAACTATTCCAATTCCCTTATAGTTGGAGTCAGGACTGGCATCTATAGCTGCTCACCACATATTACCTTGCGAACTGCGCCTCCTCTAGGGCTTCTGCTCTTAGGGAACAAGTCCCTCCTTCCCTACCCATGTCTCCATTCTTCCAAAAATACAGGTGTTCTGGGGCTTTTTACAGCATCCAGCATCTGTCCTTCTGACAAGTTGCAGGGATACTTTTTTTCCCCCTGTTTTCAAAGCTGTTTTTGATCCATGCTTTGGGTAGGTGCAAGGTGCTTTTTTTAATGAGTGTCTGTCAGGGATCCATTGGCCCTTGTGTTTTTTTTTTTTTTTTTTTGTGTTTTTTTTCTTCTCCTGTGGTCCTGTTACTGTTTTTTCTTGGATGTCCCATGGGCTAAGGCTCAATTACTGTGTCCTTTGTTGTATGATCAAGATGATGGATATTTTGACATAACTGTCAATTCTTTATCTTGGAGTACAGTATAGGTCAGAGCCCTCCTCGTAATGATCTCCCCACTGCTTGCTGGTGCCACACAAAGTGGGTGAGGTTATATAAGTAGACTTGGGGGGGGGGGGGGGGGCAGCTCTATGCAAGGCTTTTGCCAGTGTCCTGTTACCTGAAGGTAGCAGCATATACATACCTAGGTCTAAAAATCAGTTTCTATACGCCAAGTTATGGATATTACAAGCATGTCAAAATTCTTATTTGACATGATCTCTCCCCTTGTGCTTGATGATTTCTCACACTTAATGTATCAGAAAATGGGGGGGGGGGGGAGCGTGGGCAGTGTACAGTAACTTCATTGCTCTTCACTTTCTGAAAGCAACCTGGAGATGTTTTTACAGCATAGCAACAGTTATGCAATTTTTAATTTTACAGAGTTCAATATTAACTGTTTACAATATTCATTTTTCTTAGATTTGGAGATGGACCTCGCCCACCAAAAATGGCTCGCTTAGATGGCAGTGGTGGTGGCTATAGAGGAGGAGGAGGAGGATTCAGGGGTGGTAATCAAAGAGGTGGCTATGGAGGAGGCTTCGGAGGTGGCTACAGGGGCGGAAACCGAGGTGGCGGCTATGGAGGAGGCAACCGAGGTGGCGGCTATGGAGGAGGCAACCGAGGTGGCGGCTATGGAGGAGGCAACCGAGGTGGCGGCTATGGGGGAGGCAACCGTGGTGGCGGCTTTGGAGGAGGCAACCGAGGCGGCGGCTTTGGAGGAGGCAACCGAGGCGGCGGCTATGGAGGAGGCAACCGAGGAGGCAACAGCTATGGAGGAGGCAATGAGGGTGGCGGCAGTGGATTCGGTGGAGGATACCAGGGCCGAGGTGGTGGCTTTAGAGGAAGAGGTGGTTTCTGAGTCCAAACTAAAGAAATTCTAGACTCTTGTTTCTCTTGCGCTTCGATCTGTTAGAGTTTCGAGCATGTTGCTCCCCTGGAAGGCTGTGAACTTATTTTGTGTATAAAGTGTTGTAACTTTTTTAACTTTTAAATTTTTTTTTTTTTTTTTTTTTTTTTTTTTTATGCAGCCAATAAAAGTGGAAATAGAGGGTAGTCTGCATTGCTTGTTTTATATTGGTAGGGGATTCAGTGAGTTTACTGAGATATGCCTGACTGCAAGTCCTTGGGACTGAAGACCCTAGCAATGATGTTGGTCTAACAGTTTGTTTATTGCCTAACTGAAGATTAAGTGTAAGACCTGGTTTGAACACAAATATTAAAGCCCTAAAGTGGTTGTAACTCTTACATATACCCAGTGAAGTGACTGGCTACGTGATACACAGAGATGAAACCAATCCTCCTACATAAGTTGTATATTTTGATCTCCAGTCGTCTACATTCATTTAAAGTCCAGAATTTATAAAGCTTGTCTCCGCCATCAGAAAAAAAAGGGCGGAGAGTTGAAGTTACAGAGAGCTGATTGGTGGGAAGGGCCCCCCCCTTTCACAATTAGTGGGAATGGACACCCCCCCCCCCCCCCCCCCCTTCACACAGGAACAAAGCTGAGACGGTCAATCAGCTGGAATGACTTCACCGGCCACAGTTTAGCTTCCGCGGGTACACTCATGCCGCAGCATCCAGCCAAAAATTTGGACCGCTGCTTTGCGGCCTTCTAGTCAGAAACTACGTGAGGGTGGCTGAAGCTACTGCCTCCCGTTTGGGCATCTGCCCTCCCCTCTGCTGCCCTAGGGTGGTCGGCTCCGCTGAGGCTCGCGTCCAAGCGGCTGGGTGCCCACAAAAATGTAGGCTGCAGCCTACTAGGCCATGCGGCCAAGTCGGGCGCCTCTGTTGGGGGGCGGCCCCAGTGTGTTTAGCTGAAGCCCCCACTCTCTTCCTTTTGGGCATCTGCCGGGCTGGGATCTGTGCACTTGCAGGTGGGCCTCAACAGATATTTTGGCCTCGGCTTGCAGCCTGGTAGGCCATGTGGTCAGCTTGGTGCCCTTGGAAGGGGTGACCCTGTAGGGGACCCTTCAATTGTTAATGGCAGCCTTGCCACCATTGGTGTGGAGCACCTGCCCCTTTTAGTTTTTTAAGGGGGCTATTTCCTATTGTGCCCTCTATGGAGGGCTCAAAAGGCGACACCCCCCCCCCTTGTTTTTTTGCGGGGTCCAGTAGGTGGTCCATCTGTAGTGGCACTCGTCGGTTTATAGGTTAAATAAAGCTACCTTCATTCTGGGTTGAGGAGTCCCCGGCCTTTAAACAACCAGCTGATAGGAGGGCGGAGGCTCTGGCCCGCCATGTGCTTACTGTTGTTGGTCGGCACTAAGGCACAACTTCTGATCGAGTAGGCTAAACTTTTACCCCGGGACCTGGAGGGGAAACTGCTTCCCCCGGTCTTGCAGATCTGTTGGTCCAGGGGCTACAGTTTCTGTGATGCCTCTTTGGATGCGGCTTCTTTGATTTCTAGGCTGTATCAGCAGTTGTCCTTCTGCAAATTATCTGGCGCGGACCAGACTTCTAAGAAGGCTTTATCGTATCTCCCCCTTGTAAGGGATTGCCTGTTTGGAGTTTCCTTGGCTTACATCATTAGGGCCTCACAGACCGCAGGCTACCAAGGGCAAGGAGCCCCATCGTAGACGTAGGCCATTCTCCACAGGTCAGGTTTTTTTTTGTCCCTCAGGGTCTCAAGGCAAGGGATCAGAAGTCAGGGCTTCTACCGAAAAGTTCCAACAGGACCTGGTCTGGCAAGCTATGAGCGGACTCTTCCAGAACTGTGGACAAGGCTGCCTCTCTGCATGAAGGGGCGCCCTCACCTGTATCTGGTGTGGGGGGGGGGCGTCTTTGCTCGTTTCTGGATCCGTGGACCTCCCTGGTATAGAACACGTGGGTCCACTAAGTTATTCGGTCAGGCAACGGGGTGGGGTTGCAAAGAAATTGGCCTTGAGTACCATCAAGGGCCAGGTATCAGCTTTGGGAGATTTTTTCCAACTGCCTTTGGCCTCACTCTCCCTGGTGCATACCTTTCTTCAGGGTGTCCAACATTTGGTTCCTTTAGTGTGGGCTCCATTGCCACCCTGGGATCTTAATGTGGTGCTTTCAGCTCTAGAAAAGCCTCCCTTTGAAAATATTCAGGAGGTTTCCCTGCTTGTGCTGCCCCAGAAGGTGGCCTTTTTTTGGTGATCACCTCTGCGCACAGGGTGTCTGAACTGGTGGCGTTATGTCTATCACCTTATTGGTGATTCACAAGGATAAAATGGTGCTTCGCCCCTGTCCTTCATTCCTTCCTAAGGTGGTCTCTGTCATTTGAATGAAGACATTGTGTTGCCTTCCCAGTGTCCCCAGGCAAAACATCCAAAGGAAATTGCCTTGGATGTGGTCCGGGCAATTGGGGTGTACCTGGCAGCTACGGAGTCTTTAAGGAAGTCAGGCTCTTTGTGCTCACGGATGGACCTCACAAAGGGTTGTCTGCTTCTTCTTTGACTATTTCCACATGGATCAGACAGACGGGGGCTCAGGCCTTTTTGCACCAGGGGTCAGGTTCCTTCTTTCCCTGTCGAGGAGCACTCTACTAGGGCATTTAGTGTCTCCTGGGCTTCCGTCATCAAGTGTCAAGTGATGCAGGTGTGCAAGGCGGTCACCTGGTCATCGGTGCACACTTTTACAACATTTTTATAAAGCGAATGTGTTGGCCTCTGCGGATGCTTCTTTTTTGGCAGCAAGGTTTTGCTGTCTGCTGCTTAGAGGACCTGATCCTCTTTGAGTGTGTATTGTTGTTTTCAGGCGAGCTCCAGTTTATGATTGAGCTCCATGTTACCTGGCTGGCTATGCCTTGGGAATTTTTTTCTGCTTTTCCCACCCCTCATGTTTAACACTGCTTTGGGACATCCCAATGGTTAAGAAGAATCAGGAGCTGTGTCTGTCAATGAACGTAAGAGAAAATGTGATTTTTGACTTAACGTAAAATCAATTTCTCTGTTCATTGACGCACACACCACACCCCTCTGTGGAGTTGGCTTTCTTCTGACACTGCTTTTAACAAAACTGAGTGCCTATAGCTGAGAGTGGGTGTATACCCCTGGGACTGCCCATAGGCGTAGTCAAGCTTTTTCCTGCCTTGTGTCCTACTCCTGTAGGGTGCAGTATAACCCAGTGGTTAAGAAAAATCAGGAGCTGTGTCCGTCAGTGAAAATCAGAGAAATGGATTTTACGGTAAGTCAAATATTTCATTTTTTTTCACCTTACTGCATATTCTGCATTAAGTTAAAAAAAAAAAAAAAACATCTGAGCTGCAAAATCCTGCCCCATTGGCTCCTACTGCTGTGACAGGACAGTGCTGAGCCATGCTGTCTCTGTCTATAGATAGACAGGGCAGCTTGAGAGGGAGCCCACACAAGTGCCCCCCATAGAAAGTGGCTTTCTATGGTAGGCACTCGCCGAAGAGGGGAGCCAGAAGCACTGGCAGAGGACTCCAGAATAGGAAGTTTGTGGCTGCTCTGTCCAAAACCATTGCACAGAGCAGGTAAGATACGTTTTTATTTTAATTTAAAAAAAATGAAGCTTTTAATATTTCTGATTTTCAAAGTGATTTGTCACACCACAAATAGCTGTCATACTTTTATTGGTAACATTACCATATGGGTAATGGTAGGCTGTTAAATTGTAAAAACTGTTGTAGGTTTTGTTTTAATCAGTTAATAGGTTTTGGTTTTTGCATGTTCAAATGGGATTTTTTTTTTTTTCCTCCAGTAGAATAAACTGCACTCAATGTTCGTTGTACATATTTATTTTAATAGGTAAATAAAGCATTTCGTTGAGACCAAAGCAAACATTTAACATTAATGGAATTAAAGACCAAATTGGACCCATGCTACTACTTATCTTTTAGATAGCATGTGCAGTAAAAAACGACTTTTTGCAATAAAAAAAAATAAAGTTTTAACTATATAGTACTTTAAAATATTCTGTGCTAGTAGCACACAGTCTGACCACGGTTCTCCTGCAGTCAAACGCCTCCCTTCCCCTGAACACTGCTTTAGTCAACAGCACTCTTAAGGCTCGTACACACTTGATGAAAATCGGACGAAATATCGTCAGATTTTTCTAGCTCTTGCTCAGCGGTCATAGCCGTTTTTAGTTGACAGTGCATAATGTTGCACAAAATTTTTCGTCCGATTTCTTTATTTTATTGGGACGTTTGATCGTAGAGTGTGATGCAAGTACGTATACGTGTGACCCCCCCCCCGATCCTGAGGTGATCATGTGCTGTCTTGCGTATCCGATTTTTTCCGTGAACGTATTGCATACACATTAAATGAAAATTGGGCAGACAATGAAAATTTTGGAGTTTGTCCCTCAGTTTTTTTTTTTTTTTTTTTCGTTGAAAATGTCGGAATCAGCTGCTGAAAGTTGTGTACACACTAGCCGAAAATCGTACGATCTTTCCTCAGACGGAAATTTTTGGCCGATTTTTTTTTTTTTTTTTTTCCTTATGGTGTGTACCCCACTTTACTCTCCTGTTGATTGGAGCAGTTTTGAGATTGCTGAGAGAGCTAGGACTCTGCTTTTGGAAGAGTGCTAAGATCTGACTTTATGCTGCCAGCGCAAGCTATTTTAACCCTTGCTGCAGAACTTGGCAGTTAGAGCCTTTTATTACTGTACGTGAATAAGCTGAGACATTGATATTTGCAGATTTTTATGAACCTACCATTTACTCTAGTAAGTGTAAAGATATATGGTGTATGACATCTCTACATTTCTCAATTGTGTACAGCTTGAACTCTGAGAAAAAAAATAATATATTAAATATTGCACATGACTATTCACATTTCAGCTACTTGAAAGAAAGGCCTGAGAGATTTGCTATATCATGTTGGTACTTTATTTTCTACTATACTTTTTCCCTTAAGAAAAAAAAAAAAGGTAGTTCCCCAAACCCCCCCCCCCATGTCCGTGGCCTAATATTGGATAAGATTCCTTTGTTAGGAGGAGGGAGGGAAGTTTGAGGAGCATTTTTAATAGAATGCCTCTCACTGGGCTGACTAACCACTCTTTCCTCTGGAAAAAAATCTCTTATAGTGGAATCTGCCATCAGCGGTCCTGCTCCACAATTTACAAGGAAGGGAACATTTATTAAAGATTTGTAACACTGGACAATTGTTCCCCCCCCCCCCCCTCCTCCCAGAAGGACAAATATCCTCAGCTACAGGGTTTTGCTCTTCCCTCCTCAGGTTTTAAACTGCTACAGTTTGTGAGACTGTACTTTATAGATGTAGGTTGGTCTTTAGCCTAGATAACTTTGACTTAATTTACAAAGCTTTAGAACAAGAAGGATCTTAATTTTAGACAGGTGACTGTAATTTTTAACTGCCAATGGATTCCGCTAAAAAAGCTGCCAGTCACGGTTATTTTTTTAGATGAGTCTGTAAAATTAAAAAAAAAAAAATTCACCTGGCTAAAATGAAGATCCTTCTTTTAGGCTCCATTCACATTGGCATATGTCAAGTCTTGCGATTTCCAGTGCGACTTGGGAGCACAGCTTTTGATCCGACTTTACATTCTCTGGATCCGTTGCCATTGAAAAGAATGGGCTGTGAATTGTCAATCCTTGTGTTTGAAGTTTTGTGAACTGAGCCTTGTATTGCATGCAATGTCTTTCAGTTCTCGTTTTCTTTACAATTCAGCCACAGTTTAAGTAGAAAAAGCCTGTTTCCTGCTAGACCTAAAAAACAAAAAAAAACACATTGTAGCACTAAGAGTGAACTGGTTAATAAGAGAAAGTAGCAGAAAATTGAGGGCATAATAAAAGTTCATAGCTTTCCTCCAATAATGGCAAAATGCTCTAAAGCATTAATCGGGGGAGTAATCACTGGAGTGAGTTTCTTGTATCGGGGTTAGCCGTACACAAACTACAGCATCCACATCAGAAATTTTGGGGCAAGATCCAGCCTCAAAACAGATAAATGGAAAAGTCTGAGTGGTATAAGTAGCATCAAACATTTTATTCCTTTAAACAGAACTTACTCGTAATTGTTTGTAGAATTGTATCACCGTACATTAGTTAACTTTGTAGAATTGTATCACCGTACATTAGTTAACTACTGTGAAAATATGCATGTACAATTTTTCTGTTCAATAAACACTATTGAAAGAAATAAAAATAAGATATTCTTATTCTGTGTGAATGTTGACCCCTTCTGGACCAGAAGGTTGTACCCCCCTAATGAGTATGTCATTTTCCTCAGTCATCCTCCAGGACGGTCACATGAGAGATGGGCCGCCCCCTCAGTTCTTGTGTGTCCTGCAAACACCGGCACAGAGGGGATAATTCCCCAGTTTTGTTGTTTTAGGCCTGAAAACAAGTCTTTCTCTTACGTCCTCTGACAGTCCAAAGGGTGGTAATAAACAGCACATACTCAGACTGGTCTGAGGTAGTAAGCGGGGTCCCCCAAGGCTCAGTCCTAGGACCAACCTTGTTCAGTTTATTCATAAACCGCATTGAGGACGGGATCAGTAGTTCAATATCAGTTTTTGCAGATGACACAAAATTAGGCAGGACAATAACAGCACAGCATGAAGCAGATATCCTACAGAATGACCTGGACAAAATAACGGAGTGGGCAAAGACATGGCAAATGAGGTTTAACGTGGAGAAATGTAAGGTTTTACACTTGGGGACTAGAAACATAAAAGCACAATACACGTTAGGAGGGGAACCCTTGGGAGAATCAAAAATGGAGAAGGATCTGGGAGTCTTGGTTGATGATAGACTAGGCAACAGCATGCAATGTCAAGCAGCAGCTGCCAAGGCTAGCAGAATATTAGCATGCATAAAGAAAGGGATTCCAGAGATAAGACTATAATCCTTCCACTTTATAAAACTCTGGTCCGACCTCATCTGGAGTATTCGGTCCAGTTCTGGTCACCAGTCCTCAGAAGGGATGTGTTGGAGCTGGAGAGAGTCCAGAGAAGGGCAACTAAACTAATTAGGGGATTGGAGGACCTTGATTATGAGGAGCGTCTGCAATCGCTTGATTTATTCTCCCTGGAGAAGAGACGCCTGAGGGGGGACATGATAGCAATTTTTAAATATCTAAATGGGGATCTAGGCTTAGAAAAAAAGCTGTTCAGTCGAAGAGATTGCATGAGAACTCGGGGGCATACAATGCGATTAGAGGAGAAGCGTTTTAACCTCAGGCAACGTGGGGGGTTCTTTACTGTTAGGGCTACAAGATTGTGGAATTCTCTACCACATGAGGTGGTTTCTGCGGGTAGTATGGTGGCTTTCAAAAGACTCTTAGACGTACATCTCAAGGATCAGAACATTCAGGGGTATGCAAGATGATTACAGCCACACACATCTACACAGGTTGAACTGGATGGACTTTTGTCTTTATTCAACCTCACCAACTATGTAACTATGTAAGTCGCCGCCCACTCATACAGTCTTCACTACTGGGTATTGGTCTTATCCACAGGAGTAAGCTAGGCAGAAGATTTTGTTAGAAAACATTCACAAAACCTTGTATAGACACACCTACAGGTGGCTGTCCCTCTGGTCCAATACCCCCCTGCTAGCAGCATTCCCAATTCAATTTGTCTTTTGCCTAGTTAGGAGTAGGCAGGCTTCCCTTGGCTGGGGCTGCAGTCTCAGCCTTTCTTCTTATTTTTTTATTTCTGAAAAAGTGATTTTTCTTTACACTGATAGCTTAGCTTTTTATTTGTTCCTGCGCTTAGTCAGACTTCAGAAGACTACAGCGTTTGCTAATCTGGGAATCGCACTGGTTATCCTAGAGGGCGCACTCTACCAGAGCGGTGAGTGCGTCTTGGGCCTTCCGCCATCAGGCGTTGGTGTCCCAGATGTGCAAAGCGACGACCTGGTCGTCCGTGCACACCTTTACAAAAATTTACTGACTTGATGTTTTGGCATCGGCGGATGCCTCTTTTGGCCCAAAGTTCTGAGTGTGGCAGTGCCTTAGGGGAGACATGGCGTGTTTTAGCCTGTCCCCTCCTGTTGGGGTTTTCTCCCCCCCTTGGTTATTTTGCTTTCCTTGGTTTGTTTGCTCCTATTGAGCTTTCCTGTTACCCAGTGTTTTCCCTTTCTGGTTCAAGATAAGGTTTTTTTCTCTGAACTGGGTGCTGCGTTGCCTTTTAGACGGTTACGTTTCCCACCCCTCACATCTACACTGCTTTGGGACATCCCAGTAGTGAAGACTGTATGAGTGGGTGGCAACTGTCAGAGGACAGTCGCTGCCCCCCACCCCTCTTGGGGTTCATGGACCTATATACTGCTTGCTACCAAACTGAATTGGAAATGCTGCTAGAAGGGGGGTATTGGACCAGAGGGACAGCCCCCTGTAGGTGTGTCTATACAAGGTTTTGTGAATATTTTCTAACAAAACCCTCTGCCTTGCTTACTCCTGTGGATAAGACCAATACCCAGTAGTGAAGACTGTATGAGTGGGCGGCGACTGTCAGAAGACTCAGAGAAAAGAATTTTGCGGTAAGTTCTTACAAAAATTATATTTTTACCCATGGCAGGCATCCCTGGGTACCTCCTGCACCCCCCTGTGTTACAGCTGACGAGGCAGTCAGTCACATGCTCTAGGGTAAAGGAGGGGGTGAACAGAGAAGAAACTCCCCTCCCGTATCCTGGAACCCGCAGAAACTCCTACTGCTAGAAAAGTGTGCTCCCGGTAGTTGGAAGTGATGGGGTTTCCAGTGAGAGGGATTTCCCTGTATGCCTCCCATCCCCTCTTTAGACTAAGTTGGGGATGGGAGAAGAGTCAAGGGGACACTAATTGGGGTGCCAGTGGTACTCCCGCAGTCTGCCGCCTTTCCTCCAAGCCTCTGGGCAGGCTCACGCAGGAGACGGGGGTGATGGGTTCCTCTCTCTCCTTCCGCTCCACACTGCTGTCAGGGCACTGCGTCCGCGGCATCTATCTGTATAGGACCGAATGTGAGGTCACTAAGATGGCGCCGCCACAGGAAGTGGACGGTCGGCCATCTTAGGTGTGGGCAAAACACAGCGCGTCTAGGGACAAGAAAATGGAGGTCACACTGCATCGGGCCTACGAGGCTGGGGCAGCAAGGTTCCAACCCAACATTGCAAATACGTGCGTTGCCAGAAACATCTCATTTTGGTTGGAACAGCTCAAAGGACACCGGAATAAAGTTCTGGGAACCAAAGAGGCTCTGGATTCCCTCCTCATTGAGAAAGGAGTGGCCTATATGGCAGGCGCTTTGGCGGAAGCCGCAAGATTTTCCGCCCGCAATACGGGCCTAGTGAATGCGGCCAGAAGAGCCCTGTGGCTGAAGACCTGGGATGGAGACTATGCCTCCAAAAACAAATTGTGAAACATCCTTTTCGATGGCAACTATCTGTTTGGCTCTGAGCTTGAAAAAGTGCTAGCGAGATCAGCAGACAAAACGAAAGGGTTCCCTTTCAAAAAACCAAAACAAAAAGAAAGGAAGTTTTCTTTGGTCGTCAACCAAGACATGAAACACCGGTCAAAAGCGAGAGACCTCAGACCCAGCGCAGATGGACCTTCAACAGGAACAAGGCCACACCCACTGTCCTATTCCCAAATTCTACATCTTCCAGCAAAACACAATGACGCCAGCCAGATCGTGGGGGGGTGCAGACTGCGTCATTTCCTTCCCCAATGGGAAGCATTCTGCTCAAACCAATTCATCCTACTGACAATAGCCCAAGGCTACCTCCAAACAGGTTCAGGGCTACGAAAGTCCATATCGGATCAAAACATAAAGTGCTCATGGATTCCGCTATCGGGGAGCTACTAAGAGAAGAAGTGATAACGGAAATACGTCCATCCCTCTTCTCCCGAGGGCATTACTCGCACATATTCCTGAGAGAAAAACCCTCCGGCAGACCCTGCTTGATTCTGAACCCAAGAAACTTAAACAAGTCTGTTACAGAAAATTCAAAATTGAAACAATTTTTTTAATCTGGACAATCTTCCGAAAAGCAGCTTTCCTAGCAACACTCGATCTGAAAGACTCTTAGCTTCACGTTCCAATCCACACCAGCCATCAAAAGTTCCTGCCATTCGCCATCCAGGAGGGGTCAAAGACTCTGCACTTTCAGTATCAAGCTGTTCCCTTCAGCATTTCCTCAGCCCCGCGTATATTCATCAAAGTTATAGCGGAGGCCGTACAGGAACTCAGGCTAAGAGGGGTCCAGATAATACCTTATCTGGACGACTTCTTAATCTATGGAACCCCAGAAGAGGAAACCCTAGCAGGTCTACAGAAGTCCGAGCTATTTCTCACCCAAATAGGTTGGAAAATCAACTACAAGAAATCAAACAGGATTCCTTCCCAAGAGATCACATTCCTGGGTTACATCAACTCGACAGAACAAAAGATCCTCCTTCCACAGGAAAAAATAGCAAAGTTGAGCAACAGAGCAAACCAGCTAAAGACAGCGAAATGGGGGACAAGGAGAGCCATTATGTCCCTCCTAGGACTCATGTCCGCATCGATACCAGCAGTACAGTGGAGCCAACTGCATGAGGGCCTTGCAACATAATCTGTTAAATGGCTGGAACAAAAATCCAGAATCACTGAAAGAGACCATTCTAATCCCCAGAACAGTCAGGGAAACTCTGACCTGGTGGACAGGCAAGGACACTTTGGGAAGAGGCAAACTCTGGCTACCACAGACGCAAGTCAGGGACAGGAGTGCGTCCGGATGGGGTGCACATCGAGCAGCAGGTCAGACAAGGGACCTGGGACCCTCTCCTATCGAGAGCATCCTCCAACTTTAGGGAGCTGACAGCTGTATGGAGGGCTCTTCTGGCGTTCCAGGAAACGGTAATGGGGAAACACGTTCAGATCCTGTCGGACAACGCAACAACGGTGGCATAAATCAATCGACAAGGAGGTACAAGGTCAAAGACCCTTATGAGGACGGCGCATACGTTTCTTTCCTGGGCAGAAACGCACCTTCAGTCTCTGTCAGCGATACGCATAAAAGGCTCGCTCAATACACTAGACATACTGAGCCGGAAACTAGACCCGGCAGAATGGGAACTGAACAAGAGCATTTTTTTCCAGGATCACCAGGAGGTGTGGAGTCCCGGAAGTGGAACTATTTGCCTCCGCAAACAGCAGGAGGTGGAGAAATACTTCTCTCTGGAAAGGGAGGAAGACTCCCTAAGCATAGATTCCCTGGGCTTCTCATGGCTATTCAGGCTGGGGTACACTTTCCTGCCCATACAACTACTCCCCAGAACAATCAGGAAG
The DNA here is from genome assembly GCF_965119305.1 of Pelophylax lessonae. NCBI lineage: Eukaryota > Metazoa > Chordata > Amphibia > Anura > Ranidae > Pelophylax > Pelophylax lessonae. The sequence continues at coordinate 225,052,665 of NC_138775.1, forward strand.
ACCCAGATGAAAAGGCAAGAGTGATCCTTGTAGCGCCTTTTTGGCCAAAAAGATCCTGGTTCTCGGCCCTGGGAAAAATGACAGATGAAGAACCCTGGACTTTGCCAATACAAGACGACCTCCTATACCAGTCTGGAGCCCACCACCCTCAACTTCAAACCTTAAAATTGACAGCGTGGATGTTGAACGGGGCATTCTACGGAGAAAATGTCTCACTACAAGAGTAGTAGAAACCCTCCTAAAAAGCAGAAAACCTATTACACAGGAAATTTGCATCAGAAAAACAAAGACTTACAAAATGTAGGCACAGTACAGGAATTTTTACTGGACGGAGCAGAAGCAGGTCTGGCAGTAAGCACCCTTAAAGTGCATACTGCAGCACTTTCAGTCTTCCTGGACACTCAGCTCAGTGTGAACCCTCTGGTTACATGTTTCTTTAAATCTATATTAAAAACACGTCCAATTGAGACCATGAATGTGGCCCCTTGGGACCTTTCCTTGGGGCTCAGGGCATTGACCCAAGCCCCTTTCGGGCTAATCTCGGAAGCTTCTTTAAAAAACCTGACACTTAGGAAGGCCTTTCTAGTGGCGATAATGTCAGCCAGACGGGTTAGTGAACTCCAAGCCCTCTCCATAAAGGAGCCTTTTCTCACCATCTTTCCTGACAAAATAGTACTCAAGAAGGACCCACTGTTTCTTCCCAAAGATTCTTCAGATTTTCACAGATCTTAGGAAGTCATCTTACCATCCTTTTGCTGAAATCCGGCTCACCAAGGGAAGGCAACGTTCGCAACCCTGGATGTTAGAAGGTGTGCCCTGACCTATCTGGAAGCCACCAAACAATTTAGAAAGTCCAGAATCTATTCGTGTTGTTTGGAGGTATCCATAAAGGGAAACCAGCTTCTAAAAACTCGATCGCCAGATGGATTAAAAATGCAATAAAATCCGCTTACGACAGTCAAGAGCAAGTCAGCCCATCAAACACGAAGGCACATTCCACACACTCCATAGCCACATCTTGGGCAGAGAAGAGCTGGGGCTTCGATTAAGCAAATCTGCCAGGCAGCTATCTCGTCTAGTGATTCCACTTTTGCGAAACCCTACAGGATCGACTTGGTCTCCGCTCAAGATCTAACCTTTGGTCGAAAGGTCCTGCAGGCGGTAGTCCTACCCTAGGTATGAATCTTTGGGGTCTCGTGACCCTCCTGGAGGATGACTGGGGAAAGCTAGAGTTATTACCTGATAACTCCTTTTCCAGGAATCCTCCAAGACGGTAGACCCCCCCCCCCTTATTGATGTAAGATATTAAATCCATATATAGGCACGTTCGTGTTTGAAGATAAGGCAATCTTTGTACAAGTGAGGGGGCAGCCTAGGGTGGCCTGTTTTAAACTTGTGTTTCCTGCAGGAGGTGGAGCCTATCAATCATGTGACAGTCCTGGAGGATTCCTGGAAAAGGAGTTATCAGGTAATAACTCTAGCTTTTTGCGATATGGCACTGCTTTATTTTACCTGACAGTTGCGCGGTCGTGCAACGCTGTACCCTAATAAAGTTGATGTCCCCCCCCACACAAATAGAGCGTTCCTTTGGTGGTATTTGATCTCCCCTGCGTTTTTTTATTTTTTGTGCTATTAACAAAAAAGCAACCACTCTGGGAAAAAAAACAATATTTCTCCAGTCGTCTGTCTAGGACAGCACAGTTCATTTAGGCTGCACCTCCGGAGACGGGAAACACAAAGGATCAGGTGAATAAAAGGGCAGACACCCACCGTCTTCCCCAGTCTTTTGTGTTTCCTCCCTGGAAGAGGAGGCAGGTGTGGAGCTCGACCAGTACCTGTCCTGGTCAGAGGATCATGGAGGCAATCGGCAGGGGGGTGACCAGCGCTTCTTCTCCCGGAGCCTGGGGAGGGCTAGGCTTGCTTCCTGCAGCGGTGGAGAGTCTTCCTCGCTGGTCCGGGTGAAAGGGCAGCGGGCGCATGCGCAGGCCTTGAGTTCCGGCCTTTGGAGGGCGGGGCTTCCGACGCATCACTTCCGGCTCTCACAGCAGTGATGACGCCGGAACCATGGCGGTTTATTTGAACCGCTGGGCTTCCCTGTTTCCAGACGAATCGGCGCAATGCTACAGGAAGAAGAGGCCCTTCTCATGGAGACAGCAGGACTTAGCGGTGGTGGCGCTGCCCCAATTCAGATAGGTGATCACAGAGGGTGGGCTAACCTACTAGGCTGAGGGAGGGGGAGAGAGTCTAAGGGGCTCCTCAGTGTGCTGTGGATCTTCCTTTCTTTTATGTCTCTCTCCCCCTCAAAAGCTGGGTCCGGGCTAAGGAGCTTAGGAACTCCTGGCATAGCTTCATTGAGAGGGGGGGGCAGTTAAATAGGTGCATCTCCCTCCTTTTTCTGTTTTGGGGTCTGACCTTTTTTCCCCCTCTTCTCATCTTTCAGGCTCAGCCCAAAGAATCAGAGAAACCGGTGGGGAGGAAAAGATACCCGGCCTGTACCTCTAAATTTGAGGGCTGGAGTAAACCCCTCTGCAAACCTTGCATAGACAAATTGGTCTATAAAGAGTCAGCAGGGGCATGTAAGGACGTAATCGCAGGAGTCCAGAAGGAAATGAAGGCGATTTAAGTCCATGTTGTCTAACTTTGAGACCCCCAAACAGCCAACAGAAGCCCCCCTGGTTTCAGCCCTAGAGGTAGGTAGAGAAACGGAGGAAGAGGACTCAGATTCCCTTGAGGAGCTTAGCGAGGCAGCTTCTTCCAGGGAGGTCCTGGAGTTAGGGACAAAATCTCCTAGGTATAAGCTGTTGCTAGAAGAGGTTGATGCTTTGCTAGGGGTGATTTATGAGACTTTAGAAATTAAGGAGGAACAGGTCTCTGTCCCTACATGACAAGATGTACCATGACAAGGTCATGTTACCAGTGGGGTACCTCGGGGATCTGTACTGGGACCAATTTTGTTTAATATCTTCATAAGTGATATTGCAAAAGGCCTCGATGGTAAGGTTTGTCTTTTTGCTGATGACACAAAGATATGTAACAGGGTTGATGTTCCTGGAGGGAAACGCCAAATGGAAAAGGATTTAGGAAAACTAGAAGAATGGTCAGAACTCTGGCAACTGAAATTTAATGTGGATAAGTGCAAGATAATGCACCTGGGGCGTAAAAACCCAAGGGCAGAATATAGAATATTTGACACAGTCCTGACCTCAGTATCTGAGGAAAGGGATTTAGGAGTAATTATTTCAGAAGACTTAAAGGTGGGAAGACAATGTAATAGAGCAGCACGAAATGCCAGCAGAATGCTTGGATGTATAGGGAGAGGTATAAGCAGAAGAAAGAGAGAAGTGCTTATGCCGCTGTACAGAACACTGGTGAGACCTCACTTGGAGTATTGTGCGCAGTACTGGAGGCCATATCTCCAGAAGGATATAGATACTCTAGAGAGAGTTCAGAGAAGAGCTACTAAACTAGTACATGGATTGCAGGAAAAAACTTACCAGGAAAGGTTAAAGGACCTTAACACGTATAGCTTGGAAGAAAGAAGAGACAGAGGGGATATGATAGAAACTTTTAAATACATAAAGGGAATCAACTCGGTAAAGGAGGAGAGCATATTTAAAAGAAGAAAAACTACCACAAGAGGACACAGTTTTAAATTAGAGGGGCAAAGGTTCAAAAGTAATATGAGGAAGTATTACTTTACTGAGAGAGTAGTGGATGCATGGAATAACCTTCCTGCAGAAGTGGTAGCTGCAAATACAGTGAAGGAGTTTAAGCATGCATGGGATAGGCATAAGGCTATCCTTCATATAAGATAGGGCCAGGGACTATTCATAGGATTCAGATATATTGGGCAGACTAGATGGGCCAAATGGTTCTTATCTGCCGACACATTCTATGTTTCTATGTTACCAAACCCTTAAAGAAACCCAATCTATGGTTTTTCCGGTACATAGCACATTGTCGGACTCCATTAAAATGGAGTGGGTGGAACCTGAAAAGAAGCTATTTTTCCCAAAAAGCTTAAAAAGGAGGTTCCCCTTTGTCGAGGATTCCTCTTGCACCTGGAACAAGGTTCCAAAATTGGATGCGGCCTTCTCACAATGCGCCAAATCTACAGACCTTGCTTTTGAGGACATGGATGTCCTTAAAGAGCCCATGGACAAGAGAATAGAGATTCTTCTTAAAAGGTCATGGGAGGCAGTTATGTCTAATTTAAAGCCAGCTATGGCCACAACAGTGGTGGCCCGGAATTTAGAGGTCTGGGTGGACCAACTTAAGGCCCATTTAGAAGGAGGGACTTCCTGACAAGAGATTTTGGATTCCCTGCCTATGCTGTCAAAAGCGGCCGGGTATATGGCAGACGCTTCCTGTTAAACTGTCAGCTAGAACAGCAGCCCTGGTGAATTATTCTCCCCGGGCCTTGTGGTTAAAGTCGTGGTCAGGGGACTCGGCCTCAAAAATTAAACTTTGCAGTATTCCCTTTAAAGGGGACCTTCTGTTCGGGCCGGACCTGGAAAAGGTCTTGGACCGAACAGCAGATAGGAAGAAAATCTTCCTGTCAAAAGGACTCCGGAACTGCAGTTTTTTTTTTTTGTCCCCCAAAGACCACAAAGGCAGGCCTCTAAGATGCCAACCACCAAAAACAGTGGGGGAGAGGGAAACAAAAAAAAAAAACCCTAAACCCCAGTGACGGGGTCCCGGTATGAGGAAGGTTGGGTCAATTCCTCCCACAGTGGGAAAAGGTGACCCACAACAGGTTCATACGGAGGATCATGAGGGAGGGCTGTCGGATTCAGTTCAGGGGCACTCCGCCCGCAAGAACATTCCTGACCTCCCCTCCCAGGGATCCCCAAAAGGCCTCGGCACTACTGTCGCAAATTGGCGACCTTATGAACCAGAGGGTTCTTGTTCTTGTGCCCCAAGAAGAAACTAATTTGGGTTTCTACTCGCACGTCTTTGTAGTAAAAAAAAAAACGTTAGGGAAGTTTCAGCTTGTCTCGAACTTAAAGCCTCTGAACAGATGGGTGACCTACAGGATGTTCCGGATGGAAACTATCTTTACGGTGAAGGCGATGCTCCCCCCCCCCCCCAAATTGCTTTATGGCTTCCCTGGATCGAAGGGATGCATATTTGCATATCCCGATTCACAAGGAATCTCCAAGTCTCTTGAGAATAGCGATAAGGTGGGGGAGTGCCGTTCGCCATCTACAATTCAGAGCCCTACCATTCGGGCTGACCTCTTCTCCCAGGATTTTTACCAAAGTTCTGGCGGAAGCATTGGTTCCCTTTAGGATTAAGGGGGATCTCGGTCATCCATTATCTGGGCGACCTTTTATTTTTTGCCCACTCCTTTCCCCAATTGCAGGAAGATTTACGGGTAGCCATTCTTTTCGAGTAGAGGACCTGGGTTGGTTAATCACCCGGGGAAAATCTAAACTGATCCCAGTAGAAGACTTGTGCTATCTGGGATACAGGATGAAATCAGTGGAACAAAAGATTTTCCTCACTACAGAAAAGGTAAAAGCGACAGCAGTCCCCTTACAAAACAACCAACCATTGTCCATCAGGATGGCCAATGTCAGGCCTAGGCCTATTGGCGGCAACAATCCCAGCAGTTCCTTGGGTGAGGGCCCACTTCCGGTGTCTCCAAGCCAACATCTTGAGAGTTTGGGACGGGAGACAGCAATCTTTGGACGAGACCATCCATTTATCCCTAAAAGCCAAGCAGTCGCTTTGGTGGTGGCAGAAAGAGGAGAACCTTGGGGTGGGTCTCCAGTGGTCCTTCCCAATATCTGTATGTATTACTACAGACGCCAGTACTTGGGGGGGTGGGGAGCCCACTGGGGAACAAAGATGGCCCAAGGAGCATGGTCCAGGACGGAATCTTTGAAGTCAGCAAACTGGAGAGAGCTGCGGGCAATCTAGGAAGCCCTAAAAGCATTTGCCAAGGATTTGAGCAGCCAACATATACAGGTCCTCTCAGATAGTGTGGTGGCAGTCACGTATGTCAACAAACAAGCAGGGACACGGTGCCCGTCCTTGATGCAACTGACAGCGAATCTCTTTTCTTGGACGGAAGCAAACCTGGGCTCTATTTCCGCAGACCACCTAAGGGGAGGGGACAATGGCATGGCAGACTTTTTAAGTCACCATCAGGTGTTGGAATCAGAGTGGTCTCTAAACAGGGAAGTCTTCCAGTTAGTGACCCAGAGGTGGAGCCTTCCGGACACAGATCTGTTCGCCAGCAGAACGAACAACAAAGTTCCAAGGTATTTCTCCTTGGAGAAAGACGGGGGAGCAATAGGAGTATATGCCCTGGCACAGGAATGGACCTTTCATCTGAGCTATGCCTTTCCCCCATTCAAGCTGATTCCTCTGATTCTGAAAGAGTTCGTCTAGGACACCACCTTAATCCTGGTGGTCCCATTTTGGCCAAACAGGCTTCGGTTTTCATCCCTGTTGCATCTGGCAGTGGGCCCTGCCCTCATGTTGCCCGAGAGGGAAGACCTGCTGTCCCAGGGACCGATTCAACTGCCAAAAATTCAGAGAATGAAATTGGTGGCCTGATGTCTGAAGAAAGTCTTTTAAAGTCGAAAGGACTTTCAGATAAAGTGGTCTGCACGATTCTTTTCTAGTAGGAAGAAAGTCACCTATGCAAGTATTGAAAGTTTTTTTGTTCTTGATTGGATACCAGAAACCAGGCGGTCGGTGTTCCAGCCATCCTTGATTTTCTGCAGGACGGGGAAGACAAAGGTCTGGCCATTAGCACCTTAAAGGTGCAAATGGAGGCATTATCTGTATTTCTGGAGAAATCCCTGGCCTTGGAACCTTTAGTGGCTAGGTTCTTTAAGGGGTTATCCAGAATGAGGCCAGTTCCATTTAGAGTTCTTCCTTGAATCGAAATAGTACTTCAGGGCTGGTTGCTTGTTGGGGCTGGTTTCTGATTGCAATTTCGACAGCCAGGCTCATTAGTGAGTCACAGGCGCTTTAAGTCAATGAACCCTTTCTCCAGCTTTTTGAGGACAGGTTGGTGGTGCGTACGGCTCCAGGATTCCTACCTAAAGTAGCCTCCAGGTTCCACAGGGCCCAGGAAATTGTTACCTTCCTTCTGTTCGTCCCCTACAAATCCTAAGGAAGCAGAATTTCATCTTCTAGATGTAAGGGCCTGTGTGTTACGCTATTTATAGTTGTCCAAGAGCTTCAGGAAATCCAATGCTCTGTTTGTACTGCATTCCGGGAAAAATAGGGGACAGCAAGCTTCGAAAAACACTATTGCCAGGATTAAACAGGCGATAGTGGAAGCCTATAAAGGTTTAGGCAAAGAGTGCCCTTTTTCTCTGTTGGCTCACTCCACGCGGGCGTTATCTGCCTCTTGGGCGGGGCGAGCAGAGGCGACGCCAGAACCATGTTGCAGAGCAGCCACGTGGTCTAGCTTCTCGACATTCATCAAGCACTACAGACTGGACCTTCTCTCTGCGCAGGACCAAGCGTTTGTAAGGAAGGTCCTTCAGGCGGTAGTCCCACCCTAAATCTGGTAAGTTCTCATTGATCCTCTCCTGTGCTGTCCTGGACAGACGACTGGAGTTAGACTTACCGGTAACTCTGTTTCTTGGAGTCGTCCAGGACAGCAGGGATTTCCTCCCTATATGCTGTTATAATCGTAGGTGAGTGTTTTTGTCTGGTTTCAGAAGCCATGTCCGGGGAGTTCTCCGATAAAGACTGGGGAAGACAGTGGGTGTCCGCCCCTTTATTCACCTGATCCTTTGTGTTTCCTGTCTCCGAAGGTGGAGCCTATATCTCCTGTGCTGTCCTGGATGACTCCTAGAAACAGAGTTACCGGGTTTTTCTCTTTCGTTCATTGACACACAGCTCCTGGTATTCATAACCATTGGGTTATACTGCCCCCTACAGGAGTAGGACACTAAGTAGAAAAAAATTCTGGTTAAACCCATGGGCAGTCCCAGGGGGTATACTCCCTCTCTCTGCTATAGCCACTCAGTTTTTTTCTGCCTAGTCAGGAGTAAGGACCTAATTCCTTGCTAGGATCTTTGGTCCTGGCAAAATTTTTTAGATGGGAAATGTTTTCCTCCTGGATTTTTCCTGTGGGATCTACAATCAACTGCCAGACTGGGCGATGGGCTGGATAACCAGATCCAGTGGTCACCCCAGTCTGGCCATTGAGCGTGCGCCGACCTCAGTTCCGCGCTAGTTTGGCCTGGAAGTTAAAACGCCTCACAAGGTCACATACAACCGGGTCTCTGCCCGAGTTGCAGTGTTCCTCATGCCCGTCAGCTCCCCCATCCCCCACTCCATTTCGACAGAGAGGGGCTCTGTCTGGAGTGGTGCCCGCCTGGTTCCTGGTATGGTGAGTAACTGTCCCCCCTCTGCCCCTGGAGGGTTTTGGGGTGGACGTGGGCCCCTCCTTGGGATGGTTGGACCCCTGGGTTCCCCTCCTTCCCGCAGGCACCCACCCTTGCTGAGTCCCTCATCCCCCCCCTCCCCCCGTTCCACATATGCTGAGGCTGTTTGGGTTGTCTGGCCACTTTGCTGGGGTGGGAGCCGGTGACCAGATAATCGACTGTGCGGGGGGGGGGGTTGTACCTGGTGGAGGCACCTGCCAGGGCCCCCAGCCTGCCTGAGTCTGTCCTTGGGGCCTGGTCTCCCAATCCTGGCTCCCTGTATGCCTTGTGGTTCCGTAAGGGGCCACCATTTTGTTGTAGCCTTTGTGTTCTATACACGGTGGCCATGTTTGTGTAGTCCGGTGGCCATTTTGATGTGGTTTGCCATTAAAAATAGCGGCAGGCATGACAGTGGAGCCCTGGGAGCCCCTCCTCATCCCCTGGTGCGGACTCCTGGATCATTTTACTTCCTGATTGCTGCACGTGTAGTGCAAATTATCCTAGTGGCAGCAGGTACTTGTCCCTGCAGTTGGAGAGTCTGTTGGGGTCCTCTCCCTCTCTGCTAAGGATTGCTGGTGTTTTGTTCCTGGTGACTGGGTGGTGCTGCCAGCACGTAGGGGGTTGTACCCTAGCAGTGTTTTACACTTTTGTGGGGTCCCCCTGGGGACTCAGGGAGTCGGAGCACATTTCCCCACCTGATCCCCTCTCTGAGGCTGCGGGGCCCTCTGGGTCCCAACCATCTATCCATGCACTGATGGCTGGCCTGAGGTCCTTTGTGTCCCGGGTGGAGGTGGCTTTCAGGCGATGGGCTAGCAAAAAGCATCTCCCCCCTGCCTCATCTGTCTCATCAGATCCTGAATCTGATTTAACCTCCGCAGGTGTGGGTCACCCTGCTGGGTCTGCAATCATGCGCCTGGAATCCTTTTGATAGGATGATTCCTCCACATCTGCGACCACGCACGAAAAAGGCGCAGGTGGATGCACTGATTGTGAGTCCCTGAAGATGGATGATGCAGCTTTCCTATGGCGCTCACAAGCCATCCAGAGTGGCAAAGGTATTTCCTTTCCTTGCCTATTTTGACAGAATTATCGCTAAAGAGTGGGGACGACCAAAGCGTCCCCTAAGCGCTTTACTAGGCCCTACCCCTATGAGGAGTCCCTTCTTAAGAAGTGGACTGTACCACCAGTGGTGGACCCTCCGGTTTCCAGATTATACAAGGCAACCATGATTCCGGTTGAAGAGTTCCTGGCCTTTAAGGATCCGCCTGACTGGAAGGCGAAGGCTGTGGCTGCCATATGTACACTCTGGCTGGTTCAGCAATGAAGCTGGTATTCACCATTGCCCTAGTGTCGCAAAGTCTGACCGAGTGGAATAAGCTCTTACACCGTGACCTGGAGGGGGGGAATAGCTCCCCCCTGCCTTTGCCGTGCTGGCGGATCAGCTGGTCCAGGGGCTTTATCTGTGATGCCTCTTTGGATGCTGCCGCCCTGATGTCTCGCCTCTCTGTTTTGACAGTGGTCTTTCGGCCTGTCTTTTGGCTCAAGTGCTTGTCTGCGGATCACAAGCTTTGACTGATCTTCCTTTCCAAGGAGATCTCCTGTTTGGAGCTACCCTGGATGACATCATTAAAGGTCTCACAGGAGGGGAAGAGTACTTTTTTCCACAGACTTCTAAGGGCAAGGAACCTCGTCATAGACGTGGGCCCTCCTCCTAAGCTCCATGAGTTTTTTCGTCCCTCAGGTTCGACTGACAAGGGCTTGAATCCTTTCAGGGCCTCTTCAGGAGGATCCAAATGAACCTGGTCTGGCAAGCCAGAATCAGGCTTCTCCAGACCCGTGGACAAGGCTCCTTCGGCATGAAGGTGCGGCCTCAATCATATTGGGGTTGGGGAGACGTCTTTGTGGTTTCTAGACCCATGGACTTCCCTAGTGCAAGTGGATTTATGAAGTCATTTGGTCCAGCTACAAGATTGAGTTTCGCTCTTGTCCCCCGGCAAGGTTTTTCTTTCAAATTTGCGCATGTCCCCAGACCACTCACAGGGCCTGTTTTGGGGTGATACAAGACCTGTTACTTCAAGGGTTTATCGTCCCGGTTTCCGACTTTGAAACGTTTTCAGGGTTTTTCCTCAAACCTTTTCACAGTCCCCAGGAAGAAAGGCAAAGTGCGTCCAATCCTGGACCTCAAGGTGCTAAACTGCTTTGTGCGGGTACAAAAGTTCAGAATGGAGTCCATTCGAACGGTGTTGGCATCCCTGCGTCAGGGGGATTTCCACACCTCTATAGATATCAAGGATGCCTATCTTCACATTCCAATTTTACATAGTTATAGTTTGTGAGGTTGAAAAAAGACATCAGTCCATCCAGTTCAACCTATGATGTGTGTGTGTGTTTGCTGTTAACAGTACATTGTATACCCCTGTATGTTGTGGTCTTTAAGGTGCCCATCTAATAGTTTTTTGAAACGATCGATGCTCCCTGCTGATACCACTGCTTGTGGAAGAGAATTCCACATCCTTACTGCTCTGACAGTGAAGAACCCCTTATGTATTTTAAGGTTAAACCATTTTTCCTCTAGTTTTAGTGAGTGGCCACGAGTCTTATTGTATTCCCTTTCTCTAAAAAGTTTGTTACTTATGCTAGGGTCACCAGTACAGTATTTGTACATGGTTATCATATCCCCCCCCTCAATCGTCTCTTCTCCAGAGAGAATAAGTTCAGTGCTTGTAGTCTTTCCTCATAGCTGATGCCCTCTATTCCCCTAATTATTTTTGTTGCCCTTCTCTCTCCAGTTCCAGCACGTCCTTCCTGAGGACCGGTGCCCAGAACTGGACAGCATACTCCAGATGTGGCCCGACCAGAGTCTTGTAGAGTGGTAGAATAATTTCTTTATTTCTGGAGTGAATCCCCTTTTTTATACATGCCAGTATTCTGTTGGCTTTGCCCCGGGTCCTTTTCCATCTTAGATTCACCCAGAGGTTTCCCCCCTAGTGAGTAGCTTGCTTTCGTGTTTCTGACACCCAAGTGCATTACTTTACATTTCTCAACATTAAACCTCATCTGACATGTAGTTGCCCACCCCATTATTTTGTTCAAGTCCGCTTTTAAAGTTTCCACATCCTGTAAAGAAGATATTGGCATGCTTAGTTTAGTATCATCCGCAAATACTGAGATTGTACTAGATATCCCCTGTGACAAACGCCCATTTGCTGGAACGTTCGCCACGGGCTACTGGAGGAGTGTGGAGGCCAGCCTCCTGCCCACGGACTATGGACCCTGGCTTGTAGGGGAGTGCACCTGTGAGGGTATATGCTGGGGGACAATGGGAGTAGTGTTGCTTTGGACTCAAATCCATGTCACCCCAAGATACGGACTCAGGATACAGACTAGGCTCAATGTTACAGGCCTAAAGCTGCCTGTTACAAGAGAGACTAAACAGATGCTAATGACATAGGACTCAGCTTTGGTATACTGGGGGGGATGTGTATTGACAGTTCTACTAAGGTGTGTTGTATATGTAGACGGGCTGTCTGAGAGCCTATGTCTCCTGCTTTCATCTGTTTAGAGGTTAAGTGTGTTCACACTTCTAGGAATGTGTATTCGGCTATGTTTTGGGTTTGTTGAATTAATTATGATAATGTTGGAGGCTCATTCACCTGTGTCTGTCCAGATGGCCAGGTATGTTAATTACTGGATATATATTGCAAGTGAGTTGGTAAATAAATTGTCATTTGTTTTAACCTTCATCAAGCTGGAGGCTGATGTTTGGGGGGGGAATTGAGGGGCCAGGACTGCATCACTTGAGATTCTGGGGACCTAAGACAGAAATACTTGGTCCAAGTATTGGGGATCTGTTACAATCCCCTCTAGATCATATATGAATAAATTAAACAGGATTGGTCGCAGTACAGAACCTTGGGGGACCCCACTTTCCACACCCGCCCAATCTGAGTACTCCCCATTAATCACCACCCTCTGGACTCTCTCCTGGAGCCAGTTCTCTATCCAGGTACTCAGCCTATGGTCCATACCTACATTCCTTAGTTTGTACAGTAAGCGTTTGTGGGGAACGGTGTCAAAGGCCTTTGCAAAGTCCAGATACACCACATCCACAGGCTTACCTTTTATCTAGGTGGCAGCTCACTTCATCATAGAAGGTTAATAGATTGGTTTGGCAAGAACGATTTTTCATGAATCCATGCTGATTACTACTAATAATACCGTTTTCATTACTAAAGTCTTCTATATAGTCTCTTAACATCCCCTCCAAAATTCTGCAGACTACTGATGTTAGGCTGACCGCTTATAGTTACCCGGGATATTTCTCGGCCCTTTTTTAAATATTGGTACCACGTTGGCTTTTTTTCTAATCAGCTGGCACCATACTCGTCAGTCCTTAAAGATCAAGAATAATGGTCTGGCAATCACCTGGCTGAGCTCTTTAAGAACTCTCGGGTGCAAGCCATCCAGTCCCGGTGATTTATTTATGTTAAGTTTCTCTAGTTTAGTTCTAAGTCTATCTTCTGTTAGCCATGGGGGTACTTCCTGAGGTGTATTATTTAGTTTAGCATTACAAGCTGGGTTAGTGTAGCCCCCCGATTCTTTTGTGAAGACTGAAGAGAAGAAATAATTTAACACTTTCGCCTTTTCCCTGTCCTCTGTGGCCAAATTTCCTTTGTCGTCTTTTATGGGGTCAATGTGTTCTGGCCTCGCTTTCCTACTGTTTATATACTTAAAGAATGTTTTGGGGTTCTTTTTACTCTCTTCCGCTATATGTCTCTCATGTTCTATTTTAGCCGCCCTGATTGCGCCTTCACATTTCTTATTACAGTCTTTGTAATGCTTGAATGCTGCCAATGACCCCTCAGCCTTGTATTTTTTGAAGGCCTTTTCTTTAGTATTAATATGCATTTTTATATTGGAGTTTAGCCACCCAGGGTTTAGTTTTGCTCGTTTAAATTTATTTCTCTTTGGAATGCACTGGCCAATCCCTTTGTTTAGTATGCTCTTGAATATGATATTTTCTAGCAGAGAGCGCAGTTTTGGGAAATTGGCTCTTTTGAAATTCAGTGTCCTTATATTACCCTTGTGTTTCCTATTACTATAATTAATACTGAAACGTATTGACTAGTTGCCCCGTATTTCTATATCCGTAAGCAGGTCTGAATTGTTGGTAATCAGTAGGTCAAGTACCGCATTGTTTCTTGTTGGTGCGTTCACCATCTGACCCATGAAATTGTCCTGCAAAACATTTAGGAACTGCTGAGCCTTGGCTGAATGCGCGGTTCCTTCTGCCCAGTCTATATCTGGATAATTAAAGTCCCCCATTATAATGACATTTCCCATCCTTGCTGCCAATCCTATCTGTAAAAGGAGGTCCGCCTCCCCCTCCTCCCTCTGGTTGGGGGGCCTATAACATACGCCCAATATTACCCTCCCTATAGTGCCTTCCTCTTTAAGTTCTACCCATAGGGATTCTGCCTAGTCCATAGCGCCATTATTAATATCATCCCTCATATTTACCTGTACACTGTTCTTAATAAACAGACATACCCCTCCCCCTTTTTTACCTTCTCTATCTCTGCGATAAAGGGAGTACCCCTGAATGGTCGCCATCCAGTCATGAGAGTTGTCGAACCAAGTCTCTGTTATCCCCACAAAATGTAAGTCCTCCTCAAACATCAGCAGCTCCAGCTCTCCCATCTTGTTAGCCAGGCTTCTGGCACTGGTATACAAACCTCGTAATTTTGACCGGTTGCATATATCCTCGTTTGATGTTGTTTTTAGGCTGCTCTTGTGATTTTTTCCCCATACCGACTTTGGATTTAGGTACTCTAAACACCCTACAACTAATGTCCCCATTTGTGCCCTCTGAATCTTGCTCCCCGCTGGCTAATTCTACATCTGTACCCATATGTACCAGTCACCAGCGTTTTCTCCAATTTGCTGTGGGAAAGCGCATTACCAGTTTGTTACCCTTTGGTCTCGCCTCTGCTCCTTGGGTCTTCAACAAAGTGTTAGCCACAGTGCTAGCCTTGCTACGCCAATGGGGGATCGTGGTACTGGGCTAATTGGATGATCTCCTTTAGAGCGAAGTCTCCCTCTGCTCTGGTGGACAACCTGGAGATCACAATACGAACTCTGCGGCAGTTCGGCTGGATTCTGAACTTTCAGAAGTCTGCTCTGGTTCCGTCCACAATACTGGGCTATTTAGGCCTGACTTTGGATGTGGCCTTAGCTAGACTGCTCCTTTCTCTGGACAAACTCCAAAGATTGCAGGCTGCAATTCGCCTCCTGCTGTCCAACAGATAATCGTCCCTCCAGGCTTGCATGCGGGTGCTGGGCCTGATTGGCGTCTAGCTTCGAGGCGGTTCAATTTGCATAGTTCCACACGAGGTCCCTGCAAAGGGAGATTCTGACCAAATGGGACAAGACTCCCCAGTCTCTGGAAAATCCGATCCGGCCGAGTCGGGAACGAGGGAGTCCTTGATATGGTGGCTTTGTTCTCTGGTGCTTTGGCTGGGAAAATCCTCCCCCCCCCCCCCCCCTGTATTGGACAGTGGTCACCATGGATGCCAGCCTGTCCGAATGGGGAGACATCCTTGGCAAAAATTCTTCTATGGGACTCTGGATACTGGAAGAGTCCAGACTACTGATCAATGTCTTGGAACTCTGAGCAATCAGACTATGCCTGGACTATTGGACGGATCATCTTCAGGGATGTCCAGTGAACATTCAATCGGACAATGCCCCGGGCGTGGCTTATGTCAATTATTAGGGGGCAACAAGAAGTGTCCTGGTGGCCCTGAAGGTAGCCGGCATTCTAAGGTGGGCAGAACGGTTCCTTCCAGCCTTCTCCGCCGTATACATTCCCGGGCTGGAAAACTGGCAGGCGATTACCTCAGTCGGCAGGTGTTGGACCAAGGGGAGTGGTTCCTTCATCCCGAGCTGTTTCATCCGTTGCGTCTCCGGTGGGACATCCTAGAGGGGGATCTGTTGGCATCTCAATGGCTCAACAGAAAGGTGCAGAGGTTTGTGGCTTGGTGATGAGATCCTCAGGCGCATTGGTGGCTCCGTGGGGTCAGTATCTTCTGATTTTCGCCTTTCCTCCTCTCCAGGTTCTGCCAAGACTTCTACGCAGGATTGAGGCAAAAAGTATTCCGGGCATCTTAGTGGCTCCGAAATGGCCTTGTCGGGCTTGGTTCGCCGATCAGGTGGGGGTGGTCGCCGACGTTCCTTGGAGGCTTCCTCTCAGGGGAGGATCTGCTGTCCCAAGGGCTAATCTTCCATCCTGCTTTACAATCGCTGGTTTTGACGGCTTGGCAGTTGAATGCTGATGGATAGAGGTTTGTTGGAGTCGGGGATTCCAACGATGTTAATAGTTGGGAAATCTACTTCTAGGAAGATCTACCTTTTTGTATGTGGAAGTCATACATTGTGTGGTGTGAGTCTCTTGGGGTTCATCCTCGCTTTTTTCTCGGTGGCTTGGATCTTGACCTTCCTTCAAACGGGGGTTGAGCAGAAACTGGCCTGTGACGGTACTCACCGTCACTGGGAGTGAAAGACAGCTACTTAATGGTTTGGATTGCTTCAAATGGGTTCTGTGTTTACTTATGATAATGTGTATTGAACGTCAATGTCAGATACAGGCTCTCCCTATTGAGTAAAAAAAAAATCTCACAGTGTATGGTACACCGTACTATGAGAGACCTATGCGCTTGAGGAGATAACAATACATAACAATAAATGCAGCTACTTAAAATAACATGAAAGAGGAAATTTGGTCATGAATGTAAAACCATCAATATACAAATAACAGTAGCGCAAAAATAGGATAATCTTAAATCATCACTAATAAAGCATGAATGACAGTGCAAAGCCAGGATAACTAAAATCCACTAAAAGAGTCCTTCAGCTAGAAGTAAACAGAAAATGATGTGTGTTCCAGATCCAAAGTCCTGATAAATGTGAGATATAGGAAGGGGTCACCTCACACTCCACCACCAAGTGCCAGGGGTACTGCTAAAATGGCAACTCACCGGAACAAAGTGCTTACTCACTCTCGTGAACAAGCGCAAATCGCATTAAAATATGATCCAGTAAAGTATCCACTCCCTTGATCCAGCACTCAGACACCGGGACTCCAGTACATGTGGGGAATAAATAACAGCCTCCACTAGTGCAATACTGTGCAAACTATTTATTCATAAAAACAGCATAAGACAATTTCACTCACTTGTAAGAATTGGAACATAAGCACATCACAAAAGGTCAGTGAGGAGAGCAACCGTTGCACACAAGTCTTGACTCCACGCCAAGGCAGGGAACGCTGGGAGCCTCCGTCACCGAAAGTGTAGTTGCAGGGAACGCCGCCTGGCCAAGGCCGACGCGTTTCGTCACTTCTGACTTCCGACCAGTGACGAAGTCGGAAGTGACGAAACGCGTCCGGGCATGGCCAGGCACTACTCTACTAGTGCCTCCTGGGCCTTCCATCATCAGGCGTCAGTGACGCAGGATTGCAAGGCGGCCACCTGGTCATCGGTGCACACTTTCACAAAGTTCTATATAATGGATGTGTTGGCAGCTGCGGATGCTTCTTTGGGCCGCAAGGTTTTGCAGGCTGCTGTTTAGAGGACCTGGTCCACTTTGTGGGTGTAATTTTTTTTTCACGTAAGCTCCAGTTCTTCAGGTAAGCACCCACCCCTATGTGGAGTTGTAATTCTTCTGACACTACTTGTAATAAAACTGAGTACCTATAGCAGAGAGAGAGCGAGTATACCCCCTGAGACTGGCCTTAGGCGTAGCCAGATTTTTTTTTTCTGCCTAGTGTCCTACTCCTGTAGGGGGCAGTATAACCCAATGGTTAAGAAGATCAGGAGCTGTGTTCGTCTATGAACATCAGAGAAATGCATTTTACAGTAAATCAAAAATATAATTTTTTTTACTTTCTACTATAAAACACAGCCAATAAAAAAAGTAAAATTATTTTTTTTCATAATTTTAGGCCAATATGTATTCTGCCACATACTTTTGGTTAAAAAAAAAAATCCCAATCAGTGTATATTTATTGGTTTGCACAAAAGTTATCACATCTACAAACTAGGGGATAGTTTTATGGCATTTTTATATATATATATTTTTTTTTACTATTAATGGTGATCAGCGATTTGTAGTGGAACTGCGACATTGCGGTGGACAGATGGGACACTTTTGAGGGGACCAGTGATGTTACTACAGTAATCAGTGCTAAAAATATGCACTGTTACTGTACTAATGACACTGACAGGGAAGGGGTTAACACCAGGGGCGATCAAAGGGTTAAGCGTGTCCCTAGGGGATGCTTTCTAACTGGGTGGGGGGTTGGACTCACCAGTTGAACAGAGAGATCTGTGTTCCTTAATAGCAGAAACACAAGATTCCTGTGTTCATCTGTGGCAAACGGTGGTCTGCCTTGTTTACACACAGTATCTCACAAAAGTGAGTACACCCCCTCACATTTTTGTAACTATATTATTATTATATCTTTTCATGCGACAACACTGAAGAAATTACACTTTGCTACAACGTAAAGTAGTGAGTGTACAACTTGTATAACAGTGTAAATTTGCTGTCCCCCTAAAAATAACTCAACACACAGCCATTAATATCTAAACTGCTGGCAACAAAAGTGAGTACACCCTAAGTGAAGTGATGTCCAAATTGGGCCCAATTAGCCATTTTCCATCCGCGGTGTCATGTGACTCATTAGTGTTTCAAGGTCTCGGGTGTGAATGGGGAGCAGGTGTTAAATTTGGTGTTATCACTCTCATACTGGTCACTGAAAGTTCAACATGGCACCTCATGGCAAAGAACTCTCTGAGGATCTGAAAAGAAAAAAAATTGTTGCTCTACATAAAGATGGCCAAGGCTATGAGAAGACTTCTAAGACCATACAGCGGTTTAACAGGACAGGTTTCACTCAGAACAGGCCTCGCCATGGTCGACCAAAGTAGTTGAGTGCATGTGCTCAGCATCATATCCAGAAGTTGTCTTTGGGAAATAGACATTTAAGTGCTGCCAGCATTGCTGCAGAGGTTGAAGGGGTAGTGGGGGTCAGCCTCTCAGTGCTCAGACCATAAGCCGCACACTGTATCAAATTAGTCTGCATGGCTGTTGTCCCAGAAGGCAGCCTTTTCTAAAGATGATGCTCAAGAAAGCCTGCAAACAGTTTGCTTAAGACAAGCAGACTAAGGACATGGATTACTGGAACCATGTCCTGTGGTCTGATGAGACCAAGATAAACCTATTTGGTTCAGATGGTGTCAAGTGTGTGTGGCGGCAACCAGGTGAGGAGTACAAAGACAAGTGTGTCTTGCCTACATTCAAGCATGGTGGTGGGAGTGTCATGGGCTGGGGCTGCATGAGTGCTGCTAGCACTGGGGAGCTACAGTTCATTAAGGGAACCACGAATGCCAACATGTACTGTGACATACTGAAGCAGAGCATGATCTCCTCCCTTCACTGGGCCGCGGGGCAGTATTCCAACATTATAATGACCCCAAACACACCTCCAAGGCATCCACTGCCTTGCTAAAGAACCTGAGGGTAAAGGTGATGGACTGGCCAAGCAGGTCTCCAGACCGAAACCCCTTTGAGCATCTGTGAGGCATGCTCAAATGGAAGGTGAAGGAACACAAGGTCTCTAACATTCACCAGCTCCGTGATATTGTCATGGAGGAGTGGAAGAGGACTCCAGTGGCAACCTGTGGAGCTCTGGTGAACTCCATGCCCAAGAGGGTTAAGGCAGTGCTGGAAAATAATGGTGGCCACACAAAATATTGACACTTTGGGTGCAATTTGGACATTTTCACTTAGGGGTGTACTCACTTTTGTTGCCAGCGGTTTAGACATTATTGGCTGTGTGTTGTCATTTTGAGAGGCCACAAATTTACACTGTAAAAACAAGCTGTACAAGCTGTTTACATTGTAGCAAAGTATAATTTCTTCAGTGTTGTCACATGAAAAGATCCAACAAAATATTTATAAAAATGTGAGGGGTGTATTAATTTTTGGAGATACTGTAGGCAGACCACCCGTTCTGCCTCTCCGGGGAGCGATTGCAGGTGGCCAGCGGACATCGCGTCTGCCAGACCCGCTGATTGGCTCCCCCTCTGGCCAATCAGCTCCCACACACAGCCACTTACTATTGCAAAAAATGATGTACAGGTAATGTCGTTTCACACAATAGAGTCGACCTGCCGCAGTATATGTGTGGCAGCTGGTCAGCAAGTGGTTAAAATCTACAAATATGGGATATATAGTTCTGATCACTGATGTTCTGACTGCTTATCCTGTTTCTTGAGGCCATAAAATGCCAGGACAGTAAAAACACACAGCCTAGCCCACAGAGAGGGACCCAAAGTCCAAAAGGCACGTTCAAGCTTTCCAGGGGCATAAAATACTCTCATTAACTGATTGCTCACTATTACATTTTCAGAGACCATGAAGTGCCAGAACAATAAAAACACCCCACAGAAGTATAATTCCCATTTTGGAAGGAAGACGCCCCAAGGTATTTGTGGTAAGAGGCATGATGAGGATCTACATTTTTGCTACAATATTTTTAGAAAATGAAGTAACTTGATAAAAAAAAAGTTACGCAAAGTTATTTCAAATAAGATATTTCTCACACGCAGTATGGGCTTACCTAAAATGACACCCGAAAAATAAATTCCTCTACTCCAGGCGTGTCGAACTTCATGTCATTGGGAACTGCATTGGCAGTATTTTAGTACTTAGAGTTGACCACACTTTGTAATACAAGGACCTACCTAAACTTTCCAATCAGGCAGGTGCTTGCAGAGTTAATCTGATGGAGATTGTAGTATCACATTGTACAGAGTATTGCCAGTCATAAGTCTAGTACACACAGGCCGAATGTTGGACGACATCAACCAATTAAATAAAAACTGCCTGGCAGCTTGTCCGACAGAATCCGGCTTCTGTCGGATGAGCATGCTGGAAAAGCAGCAGCTGTCCGGAGCATTCTGGTGGAGAGGACGGCCTCATGTCAGAACACAATAGAACAGCAGGGTAGACCGCTGTACTAACATCACATAGTACAGCAGCTCTAACTGGAGCTGTCAGTTGGAATAAAAAAATGAGTACTAGTCTTTAGTGAATTTTCCCCAGGGCTCTTTTGAATGACACTGTAGGCACAGCACTTACCTTGGTAGATCAGGCAGGAAGTTGTCCTAGGTCATGGGTATGCGGTGTCCTCTAATTCACAAAGTACTTGCATGCCTCCACTTCACACAGCTCTGCTCATCCCTCTTTGTCTCCTGACGGGACAACACGTCTCACCATCAGAACATCCTATTCTCTTTGTGGGGAGCACCTGAGTCTGTCACATCGCTTCACACACCTATCTGTGCTTGGTCAGACCCACTATACTGCTCCTGTTCACTTGTCTCCCTCACTGCTGTGAGAGAGATAACCCAGACCAGCTGATTGTAAATACATTAGAGTGGGGGGGGGGGGGGGGGACGCTGTGCTGTTGTATCAATGGAACCACATGCAGTGGGAAGAGCCATAGTATCAAAGACTCAAGCTACCATTGATGGATATAAATCATGCTGCACTTGCCCTACCTTACATTAATATTTTTTGTCCAATCTGCTGTGTGTGGTGGATGAGGACCACACGACAAGGCCTGGAGAGCTGAATTCGGCCCACGATCCTTGTGTTTGACACATGCTCTACTCCTTCCAACTATGGAAATACCCCGTGCGTGATACTTTTTTGCTGTCTAGAGGTGCACAAATTCCAAGGAGCACCTTCAGGACTTCAAGGGACATCAATTATGCATGTAATTTCCTGACTGATTTCCTGACTGCCTTTTATAATTTCAGAGGCCCTAAAGTGCCAGAACAGTAGAAACACCCCAAAATGACCCCATTTTAGAAAGTAGACACCCCAAAGGTGAAAAAAGTAAACAGTGACAGCCAAATAAAAAATATTCACTAGGTCTGTCATATCAAAAATACAGCATTGTTTTCTTTTCCAAGCCCATATAGTAAGCCTTGGTTCACATTGTCAAGTGCTGGGAATGCACGTGTTCCCAACATGCTGCTCTTTAGCAGACATGCGGGGGTGCCATTAAATCTTATTGGCACTCCCAAGCATTGGTACCTATGCCGCATTTTCACATGCAGTTTGGTGCAGCGCAATTTTAATAGAAAGGGTAAGAGACTTCTATCCTTGAGTTTTTGTGGGTAGGGCAGACCATTGAAATACATAGGCTGCCTACACACAGAACGCAGCCTGCAGTAGTGTGAACCTAGCATAACACAGTTTTAATAACTGCTGATCATGCCAGTAGATCCATTATTTCCTACTTTCTGTAGCAAGCCAAACTGTGAGCAAATGTGAGCTGCAGAAGGTCTCAGTTTCAGCAGCTAAATGGTCAGAACACCAACTGTCCTGTACTTATGCTATTAATGCCTCTGACAGAGCGGAAACTGGCAAGAACAACTATTTAATAAACATTTGGACTCCAATATAAAAAAAAATCATGCACAACTACATTTATAAGGTAAGCTCTGCAATTTTGCCATTTGCCTCCCCCTTGGGTTTTTTTTATGTCTTTAATAGGCAGTGTTCCACTCTCCTGGCTTTATTTTCAGCCTTAAATCGGCTTTGGATGAGGTCACAAGGAACAGGGAGATGGGGCGAAGCGGGATAGTGACTGCTAGTCACCAAACAACGATGTATCAGTCTTTGAAGCTGGCAGAACTGGCTTCTCTCACCCTCTATCTCTGCAGTCCTGATGGTTTTCTTATGTGAGGTAAAGTCTTGTTGCGGTGCTGTGTGCTCCTGAAGGTTGGACAGTCTTGTCTCTCCTGTCTGCCTCTGGGGGGGGGCTGCCTGGGCTCACCTGCTGCTTCTTCTGAAGTAAGTAGCAGCAGCTGAAGACGCCGATGGGTCTTAACCAGACAATGTACCTATTTTTGGTGAGTATGATTTTCCTTATATATTTTGCGCAGATATGAGCTCACCACACCTGTCAGTGGCAGAGAAGACAAGAGAAGAGGGGGCAACATAGGACATATTTTTTTTAAAGAGTGCTCAAGGACAGCAAATGATGGCATTTTGCATTATTTTAGGAGCAGAAGCCCTAAACGCAAAAACATTCCAGAAAACATAAGACCTGTCATTGGTCATCTTCTCCTGACCAGGACAATCCACATTCCTCAAATTCTCACACAGGGCAGCTATCATGCTCCCCAAGAAGTTTATATGGCAATGGCCCACTATAGAAAATGCCTCGCCCAGCTTAGGGTGCTGGTTGGGCCTGCATGCAGTCTGCAGTGGCAGGGAAATTAAATTGCACTAATTGCTTCAAGGAAAGGATAAGAATTCAGATGCACAAAATTCAAAGCCTTATATTTAGGAGACTATAGCAAAAAGTATGCTTTAAATATCCTTGCCACAGGCAAGAAAAAGCAAGCGTAAGAGTTGAATGGCGGATGATGAAATGTCTGATGTGCATACTTATGATCTTGATCTCATTGGCCCCTTTAGTACCGGGGCCCAGAGGAGGAAAGAAGGAAAGGCCTTTTATTCCAATAAGGGCAGAGAGTAAAGAGCTCATTGATGAAGAATGGGAGAGACCTGAATGGACAACCAACTTACAGTACAGGTTCTCTAAGCATCCGATGAAGGTGGCTGATGCATGTTTATGTAATGACCTTCCAGGGATGAATGCCACCCTCCAGTGTCTGGCGCATCAAGTGTCCTTGCCTTTTTATAACTTAGTTGCCTTTAGGAATCCCTATGGTTTAAAAAGTGGACTTCGGGCTGATTCCCACCAGATGCAGTTCAGTGCATTTTTATTTAACATCAAAAATGCATGGACAGTGTTTAACATGGATCCCAATGGCCCATGTACACACCAGTGCAATGTTTTCTAGTGCAGTCTACAAAAGTAGTGGTTGCATTTTTTTTTCTGTATGGAACGCACCTGGAGCATGCAGAAACGCATCCGGATCGCAGAAAGTATTGTGAATTGTAGTGAACTGGCCCTCAGACTTGTAGAGAATCTATACAGTGGCAGGTTTCACCTGTCAACCAGCAACAGCATTAATTTTATGTCTAAAGCTATTAGAAAGGGCTTTAAATTCAAGAGAGATACCTGCAAGATTTGGCTCAATTCTGGAGGAGTGGAACGGGGCGGCTGACTTTTGGTGGAGGCTTTGTCAGTAGAGATGGGCACACCCCCAGGTTCGGTTCACACCAGAACTTTTAAACAAGGCAAATGTTGGGACCCGAATTTGAAAAATCAAAAGTCCACATTTTAAAGGCTTATATGCAAGTTTTTGGCCAAAAAAAGGGTATGGGGGCCCGGGTACTGCCCTCGGGGACATGTATCAATGCAAAAACATTTTTTTTTTAAATCTTTTTTTACAGGAGCAGTGATTTTAATGATGACATTTAAATTGCCGGCAATACAAAAATGTTAAAAAAAAGTGTGCCCCCCCCCCCCAAATCCATAACAGACCCTTTTACGAGCATGCAGCCCAGCAGATCAGGAAACCATACAAAGCCACATGCCCTCAACATGAGGGGGAGTGCTATGGGGCGGGTGGGCCCTGTCCCCCCACTCCAAAGCACCTTGTCCCCCACTTCAAAGCACCTTGTCCCCAAGGGCCTCTTCCCGACAACCTTGGACTGTGGTTGTGGGGGTCTGCAGGCAGGGGGCTTATCAGAATCTGGAATATCGACCGCCCAACGACTATATACGTCGGCCGTTTAAACCTAAATACCGGTGTTATGGCAGCAGGTAGCTGCCATAACCCTGGTATTTTTTTAAACGGCGGGCGGTCGGCTTTCCGATAAGGGTGGTCCCAGCGGCGGATTTGCAGCGGGATCACCCTTCTGGGGAGGCGGAAAATGTGCCCCCCCCCCTCCTGCCGCGTCCCGGTCCTTTGCCCCGCTTACCAGACCCGCCGGCAGCGGGGAAAATGATCCGGTCCCGGATCCTCACACACAGGATGTCGAGTGAGGGCAAGCTTGCCCTCACTCGACTCTATGGTCTTGGAGGACCGGAGCGATGGCAAACGTCGTTGCCTAGCAACCGGTTTAAAGGTCCCTCTTTTTTTTTCATCTTATTTATTTCTTTTTTTTTTTCATCTTTTAGTGTACTTGTGAGATC
Organism: Pelophylax lessonae; assembly: GCF_965119305.1. Taxonomy (NCBI): domain Eukaryota; kingdom Metazoa; phylum Chordata; class Amphibia; order Anura; family Ranidae; genus Pelophylax; species Pelophylax lessonae. Next base: position 225,077,253 of record NC_138775.1, read on the forward strand.
TGAGGACTTTTTGACCCCAGATCTCACAAAAAAGAGGTCCTGTCGTGCCCATTTCTATTACAAGGAATGTTTACATTCTTTGTAATAGGAATAAAAATGATCAAATTTATAAAAAAAAAAAAAAAACGGTGTAAAAATAAATAAAATAAATCGTAAAAAAAAAGCGCCCTGTCCCCATTAGCTCGCGCGCAGAAGCGAACGCATACGGAAACCCACATATGTAAATGGTGTTCAAACCACACATGTGAGGTATCACCGTGATCGTTAGAGCAAGAGCAATAATTTGAGCCCTAGACCTCCTCTGTAACTCTAAGATGGCAACATGTAGAAATTTTTAAAATGTCGCCTATGGGGATTTTTAAGTACCAAAGTTTGTCGCCATTCCGTGAGCATGCACAATTTTAAGGCATGACATGTTGGGTATCTATTTACTCAGCATAACATTATCTTTCACATTATGGAAAAAAATTGGGCTAAATTTACTGGTTTCTTATTTTTTAATTCAAAAAAGTGAATTTTTTCCAAATAAATTGCATTTGGAAGACCGCTACGCAAATACGGTGTGATAAAAAATATTGCAATAATCTCCATTTTATTCTCTAGGGTCTCTGCTAAATATATATATATATATATATATATATATATATATATATATATATATAATGTTTGGGGGTTCTAAGTAGTTTTCTAGCAATAAAAACTGATTTTAACTTGTAAACACAGAGTGTGAAAAACAGTGGTTAACAAGGGGGCCCCCTCCCTATGTGAATGAGTATTGGGTACATTGTACCCCTACCCATTCACCAAAAAAAGTGTCAGAAATAAATAGAAAGGAGGCAGTTTTTGAAGATTTCTTTATTAAAAAAACAATGTCCCCCGATGCAGTGTAACGCTCCTGCGTTTCTTATATGGTGTGGATTTTCAGCTGCAGAAATATTTCCACGTCAGCAGTCATGTAAGAGATATGCTGAGATACCATTCCCAACCTCAATGACTCATCATGTGTGGAAGGTCTTATTTCAGCCAGTAAATACACACAATTAGCAAGCTGGTTCCTAGAGTGACTTTATGTATGTGGTAACACAATGATGAAGGTTGAGGGATAGGTTGAGTGGAGGTGGTAGGTGATAGACACTTGAAGGTGAGACAGTAGCAGATGGATGCAGGAAGGTTTAGCAATGTTGTATGGTAGCAGATGACAGAATAGCAGGTGGACATACAAAAGAGATCAACCCAGTGCAGAAAAGTAGCAGTAGTCTCAAGAGCTAGCAATCTAGTTATGCAGATGTGATAAACAGTCTTTACTATGCAGAGCTAGATAGTGTAAGCTTAGTATAAGTTTATAGAGAATTCCCCTGCGGGGTACTTAGCACTATTAGCGATACAGCCGAAGGGTGGTTCAGGAGAGGCGGATGATCCAGTAGCGGGATACAGGGATCAGCGCAGCGAGGTTCCGTCAGCGAGGTAAGCTTGCAAGCATGGAAGCTTCAAGCAAGGTTAGCATCCAGGTAAGGGTGTTTGAACGAACACATGTGAGTGAGAACCGGCGCTTTAAATAGCCATCTAGTCCGGCGCTGGGTGATGACAGCTCCAGTCTTAAAGGTGTATGCGCACCTTTCCAAAAGTAAATGGTGGGGCGCATACACTTGTGGAAAGTGTAATTTAGGGTACCAAAGGTACCGGAACATTACAATACCCCCCCCCCCCCCTTAAGGCCTGCTCCTGAAGGCCTCTGGAGCTGGTTTGTCTGGGTATCTCGCATGAAAATTGCGGATTAATCTAGGGGCATGTATGTCAGAGGTGTTTAGCCAGGTGTCGTCTTGGGGCCCATAGTTCTTCCATCGAACTAAGTACTGAAGTCTTCTTCTGTAGATACGAGAATCCAGAATCTCTTTTATCTCGTATTCTTCTCCACCTTCAACTTGTACAGGAGGGGGAGGTGGAATATTAGGCCTTATTCCTTGGTCCGGAACATGGGGTTTTAGTAGCGACACATGGAAAATGGGATGGATTTTTAGGTCCATTGGCAATGTAAGCTGCACTGCAGCTTTTCCAATAAGTTTCTTGATTGGGAAAGGTCCCAAGAACAGAGGTCCAAGCTTTTTGCTAGGGATCTTCAGTCTCAAGTTTTTTGTTGAGAGCCAAACGAGGTCCCCGATAGTATACTGTGGAGAAGGTCTTCTACGAAGAACATAGTACTTCTTTTGTTGACTGTGAGCGTGTGCAATGGTAGTATTTAGTAAACCCAGAGAATCCTTTATTTGGGTAAGATAGTCTGAGGCTACTGGGTTATTTGAAGGAAGGATGCGTGGAGGGAGAATAGAGGGATGGAACCCATAGTTCAAGTAGAACGGACTCTGCTTGGTTGTACTGTGAGTTGCGTTGTTGTAGGCAAATTCTGCCAGGGGGAGAAGATCCAACCAATCATCCTGTTGGTAAGAAGTGTAACAACGTAAATACTGCTCAATGCATTGGTTGACTCTTTCAGTCTGTCCGTTGGTCTGCGGATGGTAAGGAGAAGTGAGCTTCCGCTCAATCCGTAGTATGTGACATAGTTCTTGCCAGAATTTAGAAATAAATTGGGATCCACGGTCAGACAAAAGAGTTTTTGGGATACCATGTAATCTGAAGACATGTTTCATCAGGAGTTCTGCCGTTTGTTTGGACGAAGGTAGTCTGCGAATAGCAATAAAATGTGCCATCTTTGTCAGATGGTCCACTGACACCAAGATGGTATTAAATCCTTTGGAAGGAGGCAATTCTACGATGAAGTCCAATGACAAAACCTCCCATGGAGTTTGGGGTATTGGTAGACTGCATAGTAGACCGGATGGTCTCGTAGTGTCAATTTTGGACCTGGCACAGACATTGCATGAAGAGACGAATTTTTGTATAGATGTTTTCATGTCAGGCCACCACAATTGCCGAGAAATCAAATTGAAAGTCTTTGTCATACCCATATGTCCTGCCATAGGCACATCATGCGATAATTCCAAGATCTTGGTGCGTAGGGTAGGTGGTATGTAAAGTTTGTCGTTGTAGTAGAGGAAGCCTTCTGCATCGGTATTTAGTTGTGGTGGGGGTGAATCCAACCTTATACCATGCAGAACCTCTTCCTTCAAGGAACGGACAACTCCAATAATGCGTTTGTGAGGTATTATAGGAACGGAAGGAATTTCAAAGTAGTTTTCTTCAGTTAGTCGTGATAGTGCATCCGCCTTTTTGTTCTTATCTGCAGGTGTGTAGGTCACTAAGAAGTTAAACCTTAGAAAGAATAGTGACCATCGTACCTGTCGATGCGAGAGAGTTTTGCTAGTCTGAAGATATTGGAGGTTTTTATGGTCCGTGTATATAATTATTGGTAATTGGGTGCCTTCGAGTAAATGTCGCCAATTCTCCAGAGCCAATTTTATAGCAAGCAGTTCCTTTTCACCCACGGGGTAATTTATCTCGGGACTGCTCAGGGATTTAGAAAAAAAGGCGACTGGATGAAGTGGTGAAGTGGGGGTAGGTCGTTGGGAGAGTATTGCTCCTACTGCCAGGTTTGACGCATCTACCTCCAGAATGTATTGGAGGGATGGGTCTGGATGGCGTAATATGGGAGCGGAAGTAAACCTTGTCTTTAACAAGTGGAAAGCCTTATTTGCTTCTTCTGACCATTTAAATGGTATTTTTATGCTAGTGAGCTGTGTGAGGGGTCTCACAATAGCAGAAAAGTTTTTTATGAACTTCCTGTAGAAATTTGAAAATCCCAGGAATCGCTGTAGCGCCTTGCGTGTAGTTGGTGTAGGCCAATCCTGAATGCAGGATATTTTACTCATGTCCATCTCGATTCCTGTTTTGGATATGATGTAGCCTAGAAAGAGTACCTCATCTTTATGGAACAAGCATTTCTTCAGCTTCACATAAAGATTATGTGCAAGCAATCTCGATAATACAAGTCTTACATGTCTTATGTGTTCAGACAGGGTCCGTGAATATATAAGTATATCGTCCAGATATACCACAACACAGACATCTAGTAAGTCTTTAAAAATATTGTTTATAAATCGTTGGAAAACTGCAGGGGCATTGCATAGGCCGAATGGCATCACAAGATATTCAAACAATCCGTATCTAGTTCTGAATGCAGTCTTCTATTCGTGTCCATCACGGATTCGAATGAGATTGTATGCTCCTTTCAGGTCTAATTTTGAAAAATAGGTAGCTCCACGCACCTGCTCAATGAGCTCAGGGATAAGCGGTAGAGGATAGCGATCTTTTATTGTGATAGCATTCAATTTCCTGTAGTCGATGATAGGTCTGAGACTTGAATCTTTATTGCGAACAAAAAAGAGTCCTGCTGCTGTGGAAGAAGTGGAAGGTCTAATAAAACCTTTTTCTAAGTTCTCATCCAAATAGGTTTTGAGATGGGCAAGTTCATCCTGTGAAAGAGGATAAACATGACCGAACGGCAATTTGCTATTTGGGAGTAGATCAATGCTACAATCATAGTCTCGATGAGGAGGTAATGTTTGAGCATTTTTCTCAAGAAAAACCTCAGAAAGATCCTGATAACATAGTGGTGCAATCTCATCTGTCACCACAGACAGAATCTTCCCGGAAAACGGGAGGTTACACGTTTCCTCGCAATAACAAGAAGGGAAGGTCAAGGACCGTTTCTTCCAATCTATGGTTGGTTGGTGTGTGTGCAACCAGGGAAGTCCCAACACAATGGGAAAGTGGGGTGAAGGTATTAAATCGAAGGTAGAAGTCTCCCTATGAGACTCGTTAATAGTGACTAGAAGTGCTTGTGTCTGATCGGTGATCGGACCAGAGGATAACGGAACACCGGTAATAAGACTTACTGAGACAGGTTTGAGTTTAGAAATAATAGGAATTTTATTTAAAGCAGCAAAACATATATCCATATAATTTCCACAAGATCCTGTATCAATCATGGCCTTAGTAGTAATCCTGTTCTGGTCCCACTGTAATGTCAAAAAAACAGAAATGTTGGGGTTAGTGAATGAAGTTGTCAATCCTCCTAGAGAGACATGTGAACACTCACCCTTCTTTTTGTTGACTAGGGGACAGACGTTTATCTTGTGATCCGGGGATGCACAGTACAAGCAGAGATTTTCATTTCGTCTTTTGGCTTTTTCAATAGTTGATAGCGGTGGGCGTATGGTTCCTACCTCCATAGGAACGGCCAGACTCCGAGAGGAAACGGATAATGGCATTCCCATCTTTTCAGCCTTTCTTTCTCGTAGTCTTCTATCTATGGTAATACTGAGTTGTATTAATGCATCCAGGGTTTTTGGCAGATCCGGTCGGGCGAGCTCGTCCTTAACGGCTTCTGATAGGCCAAGCCTAAATTGGGTTTTCAGAGATGCATCATTCCATTCTGAATCAAGGGTCCATCTCTTGAACTCTGCGACAAAGTCTTCTACAGGCCTCCTTCCTTGTTTCAAGGATCTTAACTGAAGATCAGCAGTACTCTGCCTATTGGGGTCATCATATAGGCTAGTGAGCTCTGCCAGGAACAAGGCATAGGAGTTGAGAAGCTGGTAGTTTTTCTCAAAAAGAGAATCTGCCCAGGCTCGAGGATCGCTTGATAGGTAAGAAATAATAGTACAAACCTTAATGTGATCAGTAAGGTAGGTACGAGGTTTTAGCAAAAAAAGTAACTCACATGCGTTTTTAAATTCGCGAAATTTTTTGCGATCGCCTGTAAATACCAAAGGGGGATTTATCTTGGGTTCAGGGGACTGAGCAGAGGTAAGTTGTGTCAGTCTAATTACCTGCTGCGACAGAGCCTGATTGTCTTCTTTTAATTCAGCAAGTGCGTGTATTAACGCAGATACTTGCTGTTTTAATTGTGTCACCTGAGTGGTTATTTCTGCTGAATCCATTTTTTAGGTTTGTTCAATCTGTAACGCTCCTGCGTTTCTTATATGGTGTGGATTTTCAGCTGCAGAAATAGTTCCACGTCAGCAGTCATGTAAGAGATATGCTGAGATACCATTCCCAACCTCAATGACTCATCATGTGTGGAAGGTCTTATTTCAGCCAGTAAATACACACAATTAGCAAGCTGGTTCCTAGAGTGACTTTATGTATGTGGTAACACAATGATGAAGGTTGAGGGATAGGTTGAGTGGAGGTGGTAGGTGATAGACACTTGAAGGTGAGACAGTAGCAGATGGATGCAGGAAGGTTTAGCAATGTTGTATGGTAGCAGATGACAGAATAGCAGGTGGACATACAAAAGAGATCAACCCAGTGCAGAAAAGTAGCAGTAGTCTCAAGAGCTAGCAATCTAGTTATGCAGATGTGATAAACAGTCTTTACTATGCAGAGCTAGATAGTGTAAGCTTAGTATAAGTTTATAGAGAATTCCCCTGTGGGGTACTTAGCACTATTAGCGATACAGCCGAAGGGTGGTTCAGGAGAGGCGGATGATCCAGTAGCGGGATACAGGGATCAGCGCAGCGAGGTTCCGTCAGCGAGGTAAGCTTGCAAGCATGGAAGCTTCAAGCAAGGTTAGCATCCAGGTAAGGGTGTTTGAACGAACACATGTGAGTGAGAACCGGCGCTTTAAATAGCCATCTAGTCCGGCGCTGGGTGATGACAGCTCCAGTCTTAAAGGTGTATGCGCACCTTTCCAAAAGTAAATGGTGGGGCGCATACACTTGTGGAAAGTGTAATTTAGGGTACCAAAGGTACCGGAACATTACATGCAGATCCATCGTCAATCATGATGGCCGCCACCATTGCCAGACCTGGAAAAAAAGACGCTCCGTCTGCAATTAGGGCTAACCGTCAAATGCCTGCCCTAATGTTTGACAGTTCTTAAATAGGTAAGGGGTGGGGCCCATCCCTTATGTATTTAGGAATTTTAAACGGCAGAGCAGGCATTTGGCGGTTTATCTTAGTTGCGGATGTTGTTTTTTTAATAAAGGAATTGTCAAAAACTGCCTCCTGTTTTTTTATTTATTTTTGACACTTTTTTTGGTGAATGGGTAGGGGTACAATGTACCCCATACTCATTCACATAGGGGGGCGGGATCTGGGGCCTCCTTCCTGATTCCGATAAGCCCCCTGCCCGCAAAACCCCACAACCACTGCCCAGGGTTGTCTGGAAGAGACCCTTGTCCCTATCAACACGGGGACAAGGTGGTGGGGGAGGGGGGGAGCCCATGTTGAGGGCATGTGGCCTGGTATTGTTCAGGAGGGGGTGCTTGCTCGCTCCCCTCCCCTTTCCAGACCTGCCTGAATGCAAGAATAACCCCAAGCATTGCAGTCGTGCAAAATAATTCCCTGTTAGTGGGATCAGTGTACGCAATAAAAAACCCCCAGCCCAGGTGTCAGTCGACGCCATAGTAACCCCCAGCACAGGTGTCAGTGGACACATTAATAACCCCCAGCACTGGTGTCAGTGGACGCCATAATAATCTCCAGCACAGATGTCAGTGCACACAATAGTAACCACCAGAACAGATGTCATTACACACAATAGAATGCAATTACCCCCAGAACAGGTGTTGGTATTATTAACCCCCTTCCCCACATTAGTGGTCAGTGGCATTGAAATTTAACCCCACCCATGACCACCAATTTGAGGAGAGGGGGTTAACTTTTGACTGAAATGACTGTGAATGCAGAAGGGATATGGTGGGTCACTGCCATGAGGACCAATGCAAGGTGGGAGGATGGAGGGGGTTAATGTTCACTGCCATAAGGACAACTGCAAGGTAGGGGGATGAGGAGATTAATATTCACTGCCATGAGGATCATTGCAAGGTAGGGGGATGAGGGTAACATTCTCTGCCATGAGAGCCATTCCAAAGTGAGAAGGTGGGTGATGGGGGGATTAATATTCACTGCCATTAAAACAAATACAAGGTGGGGGGGTTAACATTTACTGTCATGAGAACCAATGCAAGGTGGGGGATGGGGGGTTAGCATTCACTGCCATTAGGACCAATGCAAGATGGGGGGGTTATTATTCGCTGTCATGGGGACCAATGCAAGGTGGGGGAATGGGGTGTTACCATTCACTGCCTTTAGCGCCATTCCAAGGTGGGGGGATGTGGGTTAATATTCACTGCCACTGACCACCAAAGTTATCTCCCCTGTATTGGTGGTCATGGCAATCTTAACCCCCTCCTCAATTCAATCCTGGTCCAGTCCCATTCCCCTCTTTCCTGTGCTCTAGCATTAGACAGGGAGCAGCAGCGATGCTAATCAGTGTTCTTAAATACCACCAGTTGAGCTTACCTCAGCAGACATTCGTTCCTGCTCAGGTCACGTCATTCCCTTCCAGGCAGGTGGGCAGGCAGCCGGGATCATCCCATTTACACAACAGGCAGCAATAGCCAGCAAACAAGAGGTTCCTGCTCTGGTTTTTTCCTGTACCAGAGCACTTGAAACTGCTGGAGGAGGTCGGAAAAGGAGATTCAAGTTACGCAGCTAGAGAGAAAAGGGCATAATCCTAAAGGGGTGGCTGTAGCTTTGATTGTACCGACATTACAAAGGTTCATTACAAAGGATCCTAAAACTTCAGAAATTGGGACTTGTTATTTTAGTCCTAGGACAAAACATTTCTTTGGCACTGAGGACCACTATTGTCCTTGGCCTGGTGGCTTAAGGATCTGACTCTGGAACTGGGGAAACCCTTTCTTCCCATCTCTTGAAAAATTCTTGCGGCAAATGCCAGCCAGTTAGGGTAGGGGGAAGCCCTGGGAACTCTGTCAGTAATGGGGACTTGATTGAGAGGGAAATCTTGTCTTTTGATCAACCTCCACCAATGTCAGGAGGTCTGGCTTTACTGCAGCATTGGACCATCTTACTGGAGGGTCACATAATCAGACAATGCCACAGCAAAGACCTAAATCTATCATTGGTGGAACCAGAAGTCTCACCACAGCAAGAGTGTAGAGCGGGTTCTGTCTTAAGCAGGGATTCCCATTCCAGGCTTGTCTGCCGTGTACATCCCAGGTGTGGACAATTTGCTGGCAGACTTCCTCAGCACCACCACCCAGAGAAATGGTTTCTATAGCCAGAGGTGTTCCTAGACCTGTTCCACCTGAGGCACAGACTGCCATTAATAAGTTAAAGATTTTTCACGTCTGCACCAATATTGGTACTGCGTATATCCCAATCCTGAACAACCTTTTATTGTGGAAGTGGATGCATTAGACTATGCCGTAGGAGCTATCATTTCTCAGAGAAGAGGAGAAAAGATGAAGCTTCATCCCTGTGCTTTTTTTTTTTCTAGATCATTGTTTCCAGATGAAAAGCATTATGACATGGGGAATAAAGAGTTGCTGGCAATAACTGAAGCTTTTTCTGAATGGAGGCATCTTCTGGAACGAGCTAACCATCTTGTAACTGTTTCTCATTGATTATAAAATTCTGGAATTCATTCATTTTGCCAGGAGCTTGTCTTCTAGCACTGTCCTTTTCCAGGTTCAATTTTAATATCCAGTATCAATCTGGGTCAAGGAATGGTAAGGCTAATACCTTATCACAGATGTTGCCTGGGTCTCTACAGGAAAGCAATTCTAAATGTACAATCCTCCCTTAAAATAACTTTCTCTGGGTTACAAGTTCTAAGACATTCTTGAATCTCCTCTAGAGGGGTATAATAATGACCTACTTCTCGACCATCCTCCTAAGGACATTAACCGCACTTATAAGAACGGCTTTTGGATTCAAGGGTATTGTCTTTGTACTTGAATCTGCTCGGGTTGAAGCCCTCTGGTTGGTTCAGTACTCCAAACTTGCTGGGTATTTTGGGGTTTTTAAGACAGAAGAACTTTTATCACATTCCTTTGGTGCCCTGGTTACAAGAATGTTGTCAAAATTTACTCCAACCACTCCTTGTTCCATCAAGACCATGAGTGTCAATTTCTATGGACTTCTTGGTCAATTTACCTCTCAAAAGAAATGACCACAATCTTGGAAGTTGTCAACCGTCATAAGGTAGATGTCGACCGCTTATTTTACACCAGTTGAGGTGGCACCAACTACTAAACAAACTGCGGAACTGATATTTCTTAAACTACGTGGAATCCCTAATGATGTAGTGTCGGACAGAGAAGATCAGTTCACTTCTAAATTTTAGAAAAGCTTTTGCTCATCTTTAGGTGTTGCAATTAATCCATTTTTTGCTTTTCATCCCTCAGACTAATGGTCAGACCGAGAGGACCAATCACAATCTGGAGCAGTGCCTTTGATGTTTTGTCAGTTATCTTCAGGGTGACTGGGTGGACTACCTTCTAGCTTCCTACAGCAGAATTCGCTTATTCTAAACATTGCTCAAAGTCCTTTTTTTTTGGTTTTCCTAATCACTGGATATCATCCAGTTTTTATTCCTGATGTCCCTATCTCAACCCCAACTCCTGCAGTTGCCAACAGATTAACTGTTTTACAGGAGAATCCAGAGAAACTGATTAGGACTTTAAAGGAAGTTTAGGAATGTTACAAAGGTCCTGGCAGACATCGCACATCACTTCCTACCCTTCATGTGGGTTACAAAGTTTGGTTATCTACCAAAAAATTTAGGGTATAGTACATGTTCCACCTGCAAAGCTGGATTTAAAAGTTTGTGGGACCTTTCCAGATTTTCCAGACAATTCACCCACGACCTCCACCTGTTGCAACCCCTGAGATTTATCAGGGGTTGCACCATTTCTGTTCTTTTCCTCATCGGGGTCCTCATTTATTCATTGGCTTTTGATCTCATCACATGTGTTTTTCTATATTCTCCTCGGTTCTGGCTTGACACTTTTTTCCACACCTCTTCATCCCACTCTTTCAGTTTTATTTTTATTTTACTCCCCCACTTTCTCACCCACACTATGCTATCAGTAGAGATGGATGAACATCGGCCGGGGCAGTTCACGAACGTCAGCCGCAAATTTTCTCAAAAGTCTGCGAACCGCAAGTTTGGGCGGTGGGCTACATTGACTTTAATGGGAGGCGAACTTTAAAAACCTTTAGGTCATATTTGCAGCCACAAAAGACGTACTAGCTGTGCACAAATAGTCCCAGCACATGGACAATGTCATAACAGAAGTATTGCAATTGGAAAAGTTGCCCTACATTTTTTTTTTACAGCAAAAAATGATTTTATTTTTTTTTTCATAAATCAGCCAGAACTGACAGCAGCCGGTAAATACATGTCTAATACATATAGGGTCCATTCACACATCTGTAAAATGGCTCCGCATCCATTTTTCATTTCCAGTCTGAAAAATTAGGCATTCACTGGATAAAGAAGGAAGTGTCAGCCATTCCAGGCCCCAAAAATTAGCCCACATGCGTTTACCTGACAGCTAAGAACGTAGTATTCTGTGGCTGAAGGTACATTAGGCATTCACAGGATACAGAAGTAAGTGTCGGCCATAAAAGGCCCCAAAAATTAGCCCACATGCGTTTACTGACAGCTAAGAACGTAGTGTATTTGATGGCTTAGAGGTACATTAGGCATTCACAGGATACAGAAGTAAGTGTCGGCCAGTATTGGCCCCAAAAATTATCCCACATGGGTTTACCTGACAGCTAATAACGTAGTCGTCTGTGGCTCTAGGTATATTAGGCATTCACATGATACAGAAGTAAGTGTCGGCCATAAAAGGCCCCAAAAATTAGCCCACATGCGTTTACTGACAGCTAAGAGCGTAGTATTCTGTGGGTGAAGGTACATTAGGTATTCACAGGATACAGAAGTAAGTGTCGGCCAGTATAGGCCCCAAAAATTAGCCCACATGGGTTTAACTGACAGCTAAGAACGTAGTGTATTTGATGGCTAGAGGTACATTAGGCATTCACACAGGATACAGAAGTAAGTGTCGGCCTGTATAGGCCCCAAAAATTAGCTCACATGGGTTTAACTGACAGCAAAGAACATAGTGTATTTGATGGCAAGAGGTACATTAGGCATTCACAGTATACAGAAGTAAGTGTCGGCCTGTATAGGCCCCAAAAATTAGCCCACATGGGTTTAACTGACAGCAAAGAACGTACTGTATTTGATGGCTAGAGGTACATTAGGCATTCACAGGATACAGAAGTAAGTGTTGGCCTGTATAGGCCCCAAAAATTAGCTCACATGGGTTTAACTGTCAGCAAAGAACGTAGTATATGATGGCTAGAGGTACATTAGGCATTCACACAGTATACAGAAGTAAGTGTCGGACTGTATAGGCTCCAAAAATTTGCTCACATGGGTTTAACTGACCGCAAAGAATGTAGTGTATTTGATGACTGGAGGTACATTAGGCATTCACAGGATACAGAAGTAAGTGTCGGCCTGTATAGGCCCCAAAAATTAGCTCACATGGGTTTAACTGACAGCAAAGAACATAGTATTTGATGGCTAGAGGTACATTAGGCATTCACACAGTATACAGAAGTAAGTGTCGGCCTGTATAGGCTCCAAAAATTAGCTCGCACGGGTTTAACTGACAGCAAAGAACGTAGTGTATTTGATGGCTAGAGGTACATTAGGCATTCACAGGATACAGAAGTAAGTGTCGGCCTGTATAGGCCCCAAAAATTAGCTCATATGGGTTTAACTGACAGCAAAGAACGTAGTATTTGATGGCTGGAGGTACATTAGGCATTCACAGCATACAGAAGTAAGTGTTGGCCTGTATAGGCCCCAAATATTAGCTCACATGGGTTTAACTGACAGCAAAGAACGTAGTGTATTTGATGGCTAGAGGTACATTAGGCATTCACAGGATACAGAAGTAAGTGTCGGCCTGTATAGGCCCCAAAAATGAGCCATTCAATGGACATAAAATGCCTTTTATGCCGCTGTATTTAGCGAAAACAAGGACCAGGAATTGTTGTGGGTGGATGGCGCTCTGGCAGATATTTGTGGCCTGTCATGAGGAATTTCAATGAAACATGGTCTACTGGTCGCATGTTTTTAATTCCTCAGAGATCCATGCCTCATTCGTTTTTAAAAAATGTGAGGTAGTCTACACTGTCATGAGCTAGGTGAGTGCGCTTATCGGTCACGATCCCCCCTGCTGCGCTGAACGTCCTTTTGGACAGTATAATGGACAGGGGGCAAGCCAACAGTTCCATTGCAAATTGTGCAAGCTCTGGCCAGAGGTCAAGCCTGCCCACCCAGTAGTCCAGGGGTTCATCACACCTCAGAGCGTCCACATCGGCCATTAACCCGATGTAGTTGGACATCTGTTGGACACCTTTTTTTACGCTCCAACATTTGAGCCACAGAAGCCTTCCTTTTTCTAGAACAACGTGACGACGGCATCATGGAAGGTGGAGTGGAGGACAACTGTGAGGAGACAGGAGAAGGAGAAGAGGCTGGACAGGGAGAGCCTGAAGTGTGGCTTTGTGGGTTCTGACGGTGTTGCTCCCACTGGGCTCGGTGATGGGATTTCAGGTGCCTTCTTAAGACGGTTGGCCCTAGGTGAGTGTTGGGCTTACCGCGACTTATGCGTTGACTGCAATGGCTGCAGATGGCAACGTGTCAGCAACGGACACATTAAAAAAAGCCCACACTGCGGAGCCATGTGACGTCGTCCTGGGAGTGCCAGATTTGACTGTACATGGTTGATGGCTCGCTCCTGATACATTTGCAGTCTGCTTTGTACCTCTTGTGCAATGCAAGTTCTGCCTGCCTCTCCTCCCTATCTGCCGGTCTGTCAGTCCGTCAGTGTTACAAACAATTGGCCAGTAACTGTTGTCACTGTGTGTAGCACAGTTAACCACTTAAGCCCCGGAGGATTTGGCTGCTAAACGACCAGGGGGTATTTTGCGATTCGGCACTGCGTGACTTTAACGGACAATTGCGCGGTCGTGCGACGCTGTACCTAAACGAATTTGGCGTCCTTTTTTTCCCACAAACAGAGCTTTCTTTTGGCGGTATTTGATCACCTGTGCGATTTTTTGATCACGCGCTATAAACAAAAAAAGAGCGTCAATTTTGCAAAAATAGCAATATTTTTCCCTTTTTTTTTATATGAAATTTCCCCCAAAAAAATGTAAAAATCAAAATTTTTTAACATTTTCGGCCAATTTGTTTTATGCTACCTATGTTTGGTAAAAAAAATCGCAAAAAGCGTATTTTGATTGGTTTGCGCAAAAGTTATTGCGTTTACTGACTAAGGGAAAGATTTTTGTCATTTTTGTTGTTTTTTTTTTAACGCGTAATGGTGGCGATCTGCGACTTTTTTTGCGGTACTGCGACATTGGGGCGGACAGATCGGACCCTTGACTGACATTTTTGACACTTTTGGGGTTACCAGTGACATTTCTACAGTAATCAGTGCTATATATATGCACTGTTACTGTAAAAATACACTGGTAGTGAAGGGGTTAACTTTATTTGAGAGGGAGGGGCTGTGTGTGTCCCTAGGGGCGTGATTCTTACTGTGATTGGCTGTGGCTTCAGCTGTATGCAGAGTGATCAACGGATCTACATAGTAGATCCATATGATCAGCTCTCATACAGAGGGGAGAATGACAGGCACGCGCGGGGGGGTCCGTGACCACGCGGGAGCGGGAGCGCGCCTCCGGCGGCGCGCGCTTGCTCCCTAGACCCTCACAAGCTAGTGACGTAGCCCTACGTCACTTTGCCTGTGAGGGGCTGACCGCCGACGTAGATCGGCGTGCGGCGGTCGGCAAGTGGTTAACACAGAAAAAGAGGCCAAATTTTTGCAGGACTAAAATACAATCTTAGAAAATTATACTTTTAAATAACACCCCACTTCAATATGTGGTATTCGGGGCCACTGATCTATCACACCAGTTGTTCAAAAAATTGGCCAGTGAGTTTGGCACTGTGTGTACCAGACTTAACTCAGCAAAAGAGGCAATATTGTTGCAGGACACAAATACACTTGTAAAAGTATACTAAGATAACACCCCACTTCAATCTGTGGTATTGGGGGGCCACAAGTTTATTACAACAGTTCTACAAATAATTGGCCAGTAACTGTGGTCACTGTGTGTAGCACAGTTAACACAGTAAGAGAGGGCAAATTTTTGCAGGACTAAAATACACTCTTAGAAAATTATACTGTTAAATAACACCCCACTTCAATATGTGGTATTGGGGGGGCCACAGGTTTAGTACACCAGTTCTACAAATAATTGGCCAGTAACTGTTGTCACTGTGTGTAGCACAGTTTACACAGCAAGAGGCCACATTTTTGCAGGACTAAAATACACTCTTAGAAAATGATACTGTTAAATAACACCCCTTTCAATATGTGGTATTGGGGGCCACTGATCTATCACAGCAGTTCAAAAAAATTGGCCATTGAGTTTGGCACTGTGTGTATAAGACTTAACTCAGCAAAAGAGGCAATATTGTTGCAGGACACAAATACAATTGTAAAAGTATACTCAGATAACACACCCCACTTCAATATGTGGTATTGGGGGGGGGGGGGCATTGGTCTATCACACCAGTTATAATACATTATAAGTGCTTTTGTCACTGTGTGTAGTATTGCTGCAGCAACGCTCAGTCACCACATCTGTCACAATGCTGCACAGTGCACAATAATACTACTAATCCACTATAATATGCTTTCTACAAAGTATATTATACTGTGGATTATGCCACTCCCCCCCCCCCTTTTTAGTGCACTGCACAGCAATAGCAAAACATTTTCAGCCCTTTAAATGACTTCTGTGGACATCAACAGAGCGATTTGTGTGACTGCTGCCGATCTCTAACTGCCCCTAAAGCACAGACTGGATACCTGCCCCTATGTCAGGAAAGGAAGCGGAACTCAACCGCAATAACGATACTAGAAGCGGGTGCGCATGCGCGGGAGCGCGCCGGCGTGTGCACGTAGGCGTGCCGGCGCAGAGCGTGTGCGTCATCACGCCCATCCGGGCCTGATATAAGACACTCTCTGGCTACGCTCCGGTGCTGGTTTATCATCAGCTCCTGTACCCGTGACCTGTCTTCCTTGCGTTCCTGCTTTTGACCCGGCTTGCTCCTTTGACTCGTCTGCACTTCTCCCTTGATCGACCTCGGCTTGCTTGACCACTCTTTGCTCTAACAATACCTCTGCTGGATCTTCTGTGTACCAACCTTGGCTTGGACCCCCACGGACTCTCTCTCTTGTCTTGCCCCTCTGTACCTCCATTACCTCGGACTGATTTACTGTGTATGACCCTTGGCCTGGCATTAACCTTTTGTCTCTTTACACTGAGCATCTCTAGATCTCCTGGAAGCGGTCCTGAGTGTCCACACCATACCATCCATCCATCCGGTATTCACCCGCATCCAGTGCTCCTTGGGACGTGTCACCTCCTGTTTCACCTCCAGGGGTGATCCGCACCGAGCTGCAAGGGAAGCCCTCTCAGCACTTCGGCCTCCACCAAGGTAACTGACACTCTAACCCGAAAAGAGACTGGACCTATACCAAAAATTGCAGCCCTTTAAATGACTTTTGTGGACATTAACAGAGCGTTTGGGGTGTGAGCTGCAGCCGATCTCTCTAACTGCCCCTAAAGCACAGACTGGATACCTGCCCCTAACCTGAAAAGAGACTGGACCTATACCAAAAATTGCAGCCCTTTAAATGACTTTTGTGGACATTAACAGAGCGTTTGGGGTGTGAGCTGCAGCCGATCTCTCTAACTGCCCCTAAAGCACAGACTGGATACCTGCCCCTAACCTGAAAAGAGACTGGACCTATACCAAAAATTGCAGTCCTTTAAATGACTTTTGTGGACATTAACAGAGCGATTTGTGTGACTGCAGCCAATCTCTCTAACTGCCCCTAAAGCACAGACTGGATACCTGTCCCTAACCTGAAAAGAGACTGGACCTATACCGAAATACCAGCCCTGAAAAGGACTTTTGTGGATCTTCACAGAGCTATTTGTGTCTGGCAATCTCTCCCTCATGAACACAGCAGACCTCTCCCTACGCTGGCAAAAAGCAGAATGTGAAATGGCCGACAGCTCAGGTCTATTTATAGGGTAGGGGGCATGTCCATGTGCTGAAATGTTTTAATTGGCTGTCTCGTTCCACCTGACGGCTGTGTCATGGGTCAAAGTTCTCCCCAATGTAAACTAATATGGCCGCCGCAAACAACGCCATGTGTTTGCAAATTTGGCAGGTAGCAAACAAGCAAAATTCGCCGCGAACCGACCGCCGGGCAAACCGCAAGGCCATCTCTAGCTATCAGTACTATGTACTTCTCACCCACACTATGCTATTAGTACTATGTACTTCTATCAAGTAACAAACATATTCATTACACATTTTGTACTCATTTATCATAGATATCCCTCTATGTTGTTACTTCACTCCATCTATCCCAACCCACGCTCCTCCCTGTGTGCGGCATGATCTGCCCCGTCCACCTGCCTTGTGCGCCCTCAGCTCCCATAGGCACACAAGGCAGGCGGATGGGGCAGATGCTTCTACATTCAGTGCCGGGTATTGCCTGAGCTGCAATGTAAGTTTTGGGATTTGGGGGCCCTGTCCCCCTTCCCCCCCCCTCATATTTTTTAGACACATACCATACATCTACTCCTGATGAAGTGGCAATCCTAGTCTACGAAACGCGTTGAGTCCGCTGATGTTATGATTGCAGTCAACTAACCTCTACCTTTGGTACTTTGCCATGATGGTTCTTATGAACCTGGACTGGGGACTACTTACCAGCTTCCTTACTATCATGGTTTTTATACATTTTACATGTCATGTTTGCATATATGTATGTACTAATAAATGTGTTATTTTTGTCCCACCAGCCTTGTCGTGTCTCTCATACAAAGTCCCAACCCTCCTTTATTTCTAGTTGATTAGGGAAGAAGGCGCACAACACATCCCAATGTCTGCCTCATTTAAAGTCCCACACCTCCCCCCTCTCTACTCTACAAGGTGAAGAATATGTGGTTGAGAAAATGTTTGATTCCAGGATCTTTAGGAACAAATTACAGTATCTGGTTCAATGGGAAGGATATGGGCCAGAAGAAAATTCTTGGGAACCTGAGAAGAATGTTCATGCTCCTAGAATTAGCAAGAGAATTCCACCAAAGTTTTTTTCACAAACATGGCCCTAAGATGTCCAGGGGATGTTCTGGAAGGAGGGGAGTACTGTCATGATTGGCATCGGGATCTGAACCCACGTCTAATGCTGCATCTGGTAGTCAATATTCTTGCTGCGACACTTGAGATGCTGGGGAGCTCCCTACCTAATTCCTTGGACAAACTTGCTTTCTATCTTGTTTCTGGTGAACCTTGAAATCCTTGCTCCTCCCATTAACTTCCTATTTAAGCCATGTCTTTGCACTTCCTGTTTGCCAGATTATTGTGCTCTTTTTCAGCCAATATCTTACTCTTTTCATCCTGCTGCCATCAGTATATTCACTACCACTTGTTACCTACCTTGGCTTGCTCTTCACCTATGCTTCCACTTGATCCCAACCTGCAATCATTTGTTACCGACCTTGGCTTGCTCCTTGACTACGCTTCCGCTTGATCCCAACCTGCATCCACTTGTTACTGACTATGATTCTGCATGTTCTCTACCTGCTACACCTGCCATGTGACCCCAGCTTGCTCACCTCCTGATGGGGTGATCCTGAGGACCACAGCCTGACACTAGCAAGCAGCAAAACCCATTTCCACCTTTAGAAGCTCCAGTAAAAACCAGTTAGTGCTTAAACCTGCTTGTGTACTTTTCCTGCTGGTTGGTGGGAACCTCTGTATTGCTATAGTTACTGGTCTCTGAGCCTGATCCCTGCAGTCCCCAGTTATCTGTTAGTGTTTGCTTGCTGTGTTGCCCACCCCACAGTTGGATTGCTTTTGGATGTCCCAAAGGTGAATGACTTCCTGTGTTCCTCACTTATTGGGTCAGAAAGAATACAGGATTTTTGTACACATCATAAAATGTTTTTCTTGGAGTCCATTGAGGGACACAGGTCCCACCCCTCTGTGTTTATAATCATGCTCTCAGTGCTGTTTTGATAAATGCTGCATGCTGATAAGATTTATCCTGGACAGGCCTACAGTTTTTGGGGTACCAGTGTCCAATCTTTCTGAACGTGAATGACTTCTTGTGTTTAATGGATGCCAAGAAAAGGATTTTATGGTGAGTACTAAAATACCATTACCATCTATAAAATTACAAAAGGAATACAAAGGTAGATGTGATCTGTTATTCTTTTAGGACACAGGCACAAAAAATGCATTAATCCATATATACTGTATATATCTATAATTTCCTATTATATTTGCAGTCATATTTGTCACAATCTATGTCTCGTTTTAATGTCTCAGTATCTTCAAAAATGGTCTACAAGCTGTGTAATTGAAAAAGGATAAAATATGAATAGGCAACAAAATGTCTATGCATTAATACTGTACATAACTGGTAAAAATTCCATTGTTACCAAAGACTAGCTTAGATGGTTTCACACATTATGTTAAACAATGGCTTTACACATAAGAAATACCAAAAATGCATTGCATCATAAGTAATGCCAGTTTTGAATGCTTTCTAAACAGTCAAACAAGCACATACAGTACTTTCTCATTAGACTGCATCACATTCCTTAACACAGCCCACATAATCATTGAATGAAATGTGTTTCAGGGATTTCTGTTACAGCAGAAGTAGCTCAACATATCAGCTGCTGACATATGTTATTAACTACATGCCAATTTTTTTCAGCTATTCCAGACCTATCAGTTCTGTAAATTTCACTGTACTTGGCATTTATGCTACTGCCAACATCAGCCTTTTCTTTTTTGCCAATTTATACGGATGTTACATTTAAAAAACATCTGTAAGGCCTAATTGTTGCAACTGATTCTTAAATTACTACCATCTTTTGCTTTGAACGATAAATTAAGAATGGCCTCTGAGATGTAATATATTGCTTTAATATAGTAAATGGCTCTAAAGAAGTTATTTACTCTATGTATATTCCATCTTGACACAATACATTGCATATTTGCTTCTACTTAGTACTACATGGGCTAATTTCACTGTGCAACTTAAAGTCTCATTAAACCCAGACTATGAAAAACTCTCAATACATGCTATCTAACAGAGTGTTCATACTCACAAAGCCACTACAGCATTTGTTTTGTGTATAGTCCTCTACTGGGCATGCTCGATTTCAGTTCCCTTCCAAGCTCTTCATTTGCTCCTTTTTCCTATCTGTGCATATACATATCTTAAACCTGCTTTAAAGTACTGTACCTATACAATGTACTAATTCAAACATGAAAATTGAGAAAATAAAGTTGCCACTAAATTACACTTCCCATTTGATTTGTTCTCTTTGTGAACAAAGAGGTCAGGGGATGCCCCTCATGTATATCATACTCTTATCCTTGATCAGGGTCTGGTATGACTTTTATGGGAACCTCATGCAAAAAAAATTGCATAAGGTTCACCAAAAGTCAATACCAGACCCTTATTCAAGCATGCATCTTGGCTAGCCAGAAAAGGTGGGGGGTTGCAAAGTGTGTCTGTCCCATTCTTGAACGATACCAGGCCACATGCCCTCAACAAGGAGAAGAAGGTACCTTGACTGAGGGCCCGTCCTGGCAAAAGACCTTGTCGGCATGTTGATGGGCACAAGCACCTCTTCCCACATCCCTAGCCAGGTGGAGAGACTTAGCAAAATCTGGAAGCTCCCTTTAAAAAAAAGGGGCCCAAAGATATCTGCCCCTCTCTAAGTGAATGAGTAAGAGATTATCTATTCACGAAAAAATTAAATAGCAAATAAAACACAAACCTGTTCTAAAAAAGTATGTTTATTAATCTCTAAAATATGTCTCACAATATAGACTCAACGCCATGTAGATCCATCATCAATTGCAATGAATGATGCACCATCAATAAATACACGATCACCTGTACATTATGATTCTGTCCCCGACAGACTCTTGTCTCGTCTTACAACTCTCAGGCCAACTGCTCAGTGTAAACAGTCTGAAAGAGAAAGGATTGTCAATTCACCATTAATTAGATTATATCCTCCTATTATCACAACATCAAAAATCCATATTGGAGCACAAACAGATCCTCCTGCAAACCCTTCAAGCAAACAGGGAGAAAGTCTGGTGCCATGGAAGTCGGCTAAAACATTGTTTTATTAATGCAGATGAACATCAGTTGAAAAAGCCAACACATTTCGGCCATCAGGCCTTAATCATGGCCATTTTTTCAAGCAATGACTGTTGCTCACCTGCATTAATAAAAACAATGTTTTAGCTGACTTCCATGGCACCAACCTTTCTCCCTTTTTTGCATGGATTGCACATTGAGGTTTGCAGAGACTTCCCAGGCTGAGTGCTGTGTTCTTGAGGCTGACCAGGTATTACATAGAAAGTAGTAGCTCGGATAAACCTGTTCCACTTCAGGAAAATAGCTGGCTGATAAACTGGGAAAGGAGCAGTGTTCAATCCGCACAAGAAATAGTATTTCTGGGAGCTGTTCTAGACAGAAAGGATAATTTGTTACAATTGCCAAGGAAGAAGATTCCATTGATACTGACGAAAGTGAAGAATGCATTGGTGAGTAGTTACATCCTAGTATTCCACTGTTTGAACTTGCATTATTCCCTTTCACACAGTACACATAAACAGTGGGGAGTGATGCCAGTGGCATCAGTGGCCTTATTTGAACACATGCCCATATTTAGTCAATTACATTGACTAAATACAGACGTGTTAATATAAGGGCACTGTAGTAGTCACCAGTATCCTGCACAGTGGCGGCTGATGCTCCATGGGCTGGGGGGGGGGGGGCAGACGGACTGCACCATACTACCCCCATACCAGGCCGCACACCATAGCACACCATCAGCTCACTCACCTTGCATGGATATGTGGAGGGAGGGCAGGCAGCACACAGCTACGGCAGCTTCAGCTTCGGCTTCTTCCCCCTGTCTTCTGTGTCTCCTCCCTCCTCCTCCTCCATGGCCAATGGCATGGCTTCTCCTTTCGGCCAATCGGGAAATGGGTCTCAAGTCTGCTCTGACATATAACTGATGGGCATCAAACCCTCTGGTGGAAGAGATTCCTAAAAGCATGCATTCTTATAAGGCCACCTAGAAAACGAAACTTCCTGAAATGGGACTTGGCAATAGTCCTTCAGTTCCCTTTGAACAGCCCTTTTCATCCTCCCAGTGAAACTCAGCATTAAGGGCTGCCTTTCTACTGACAGTCAAATATTTTGTATGTGCGCTCCTAGGTCGCAGGATGTCTAGGCGCACAGAAAGGGGGGGAGTAAAGTTAAGGGTGCCACATCCTAAATATTGGTAGAGGAAATGGAAAGGAAGGAATTGGACTTTATAGGCACCAGTAAAAAAACATTTTTTATATTTTATTAGAAAATTCACAAAAACATAAATGACAAAAAACACAGAAAAAGGAGGTAAAAAAGGCCAAAATACAATGTACATATAATGCAGTAAGGCGACAAAGCCTCAAAACAGTATACAAATCGCATAGCCTGTCAAATACTAATATTTGTAACAACAGTCACATATATCAATCACATATGTTACAGAATAACCTATGTTTATGAGGCGGCCAAAGAGAGGGATAGTGACCGTCTCTAAAGGTCGTCTGTACAAAGTAGGTACACAGATATTAAATGAATCCCAGCTGCCCTACATGTTTCGCTTAATCTAGTAAGCTTCTTCTGGAGCATGTGATGAGAACAGACATCTGAGAAAAAGCTTTTTCAGGTGATCAGACCTTGTAATGAACCAAGCCTGGTAGGTTGGAATAATAACGAGGGGGGTCGGTACGCTGTAGTTGGAGCAAACTGCCTAACACAATTACCGGAGTAAACATAAGACAAAGTACTTCATATGACATGGGTACAGGACATAATCAAGGGCTCAATGTCATGGAAATCCGATCCCATCAAGAGGGGTTAGGTAATTGTTGGCGGTATCCCCATCCGGGGGGGGCTTACATCTGGTCGCTTTATCGGTAGCATACTCATGCCTAACACACCTGGGTCCTAGGCATATGAGGTATACCTACCTCGCCTGCCCTTGTTTGGTTCTACAGGTCGGGACTCTCTATTCCTCCGGCCTTCTTACCTAACCCCTCTTGATGGGATCGGATTTCCATGACATTGAGCCCTTGATTATGTCCTGTACCCATGTCATATGAAGTACTTTGTCTTATGTTTACTCCGGTAATTGTGTTAGGCAGTTTGCTCCAACTACAGCGTACCGACCCCCCTTATTATTATTCCAACCTACCAGGCTTGGTTCATTACAAGGTCTGATCACCTGAAAAAACTTTTTCTCAGATGTCTGTTCTCATCACATGCTCCAGAAGAAGCTTACTAGATTAAGCGAAACATGTAGGGCAGCTGGGATTCATTTAATATCTGTGTACCTACTTTGTACAGACGACCTTTAGAGACGGTCACTATCCCTCTCTTTGGCCGCCTCATAAACATAGGTTATTCTGTAACATATGTGATTGATATATGTGACTGTTACAAATATTAGTATTTGACAGGCTATGCGATTTGTATACTGTTTTGAGGCTTTGTCGCCTTACTGCATTATATGTACATTGTATGTTGGCCTTTTTTACCTCCTTTTTCTGTGTTTTTTGTCATTTATGTTTTTGTGAATTTTCTAATAAAATATACAAAATTTTTTTACTGGTGCCTATAAAGTCCAATTCCTTCCTTTCCATTTTCTCTTTCTACTGACAGTATCTTCAGCCAAGCATCAGGGATCTAAGCCTTCGGCTCATGAGAGGCTCATTTACTGAGAGAGTAGTCCTGAGGCCTGCAGCAGAATGTTTACCAGGAGTTTCTTCAAAATCCTATACAGATCGAGAGATAGTGCTTCTGATCATCTTTTTCTCAGAGGGTGTTCTCCATCCTTAAGACATGCCAAATCCCAAAGAAGTATCTTGAATCACCATGCCCTTTAGGGTGTCTGAGAGACTGTTTGTTTATCTCTAATGGCATATGGAAGGGACAGCAAACTTCAATAAGATTGATTTCCTCCTGCATAGTTAAAACAATCCAGAAAGCCTAAATATCTTGAAGGCTATTTGTTTGAGAAGAACTGATGGCTCACTCTACCAGAGCTGTGGAGATATTATAGGCAGCTTTGCGAAATATACCATTGGAAACCATATGACAAGTGGCAACTTGGGCATTGGTGAATAACTTTATTACGCAGCCTATCTGACTAGAGTAGAGTTTGACAGGGAACTCCTTGATCATTCTTTATATACTTGTCATTTAAAAAAAGTTGACTCACTGCAACAAAACAAAATCTTTCTTGTGTGTAGTAAGGAAGGTACAGACCCATCGTACACTACCATGGTGCTCCAGGAAAACAGAAAATTTTAATTTTCCTTTTATGGGACATCTTGATAGCATCATAAATGTGCCCACCCTTGTGAGGATAGTTACAAAGAATGATTCGGGTGAGTTGAAAAATGTATATAGATCCAGTCCTATGATTGAGGAGTGGAGCTACGACCCATCAGGAAAATGTCATGAAAATGCACCAAAATTACAGAAAGATTAGTATTTAGTTTTGTTTTTGTTGTTTTGTTTTTTTTTTTTTTTTTTTTAATTACACTTTAGACTGGTTAAACACACTGTGTTTAAGTGTAAGTGCACTGTGTAAGTGTACTGTGCAAGTGTAGCTAGGGCAAAAGTTAATGTGTTTTCAAAACTCAAAAATTGGGCATTTGATTGAAGAATAGGACAAAATCTACTCTCTTCTAGGGAGCAGTCAAATGAGTTACTGTCCCTGGTCTTGCCTGACAATAGCTGAAATGTTTTCCTATTGGTACATTAAACAAAGATTCCTTTCTTGTGGTCGAAAGCCATGTTTCCACATGCCCAAAATGAAAACATGCAGCTGTTTAAGATTAACTATTTTAGACTTAGTTGTGTTGGGAAGTAAATATCTGCTATGTTGTGTCTACAAATTCAAATGCCACAATTTTTTGTATGCATTTTGTGTTTGCTGTAGCAAGCTTTGAGTAATTTGGTTGAACAAGTCATTACCAGGATTTTTTTTTTAGTCCAGTATTTTGTTTGCATTATTGCTTTTTTGTCACTGTGACAGTATTACTACAATTTTTTTTTGAGAAAAAAGCATTATATGCCCTGAAATCTAAACTTCATCATGTGAGGAAATATTTTCTCTTTTTCAAATCAACTGCTAGTGAAAGTCGTTATAAATTATAAGTAATTCTCCCAGCTCGGGTTTCTTTTAAATTCACCTCAACTAGAAGAACTCCAACATACATCAGTAAAGAACTTAACAATAACTGTGGTTGGTCTTCCAAACTCAAATCCACTTGTTTTTCACTTCATTTATTTTCTCTGAAAGGTACTTGTTTGGCACTTCATCAACATTTTTAGCCTATAATAAAATGTTGCAATTACAACTTGGTGACTTGACTGCTAAAGCAGCCTTCTGCAAAGCAAAAGGTTGATGCCGAGTTCACACTACAACGGATAGCTGCTGGAGCACTTTACTGCTCCGGAAGCTTTTCATTGACGGCTGCAGTAGGGGGCAGTGTGGTGCACAATTCACGCATCAAACAGCTCCCTTTTTCTTGTTTTGTACAAATTATATTTCAAATATCCACTTCATTCATGAAGCTGCACAGCAGCCATACAGTGCCATGTTTAAATAAGTATGATGTGCTGCGATAAAAACAATTGTTTTCTGTGTTTCCTTGCAGTGACAGGCATTTTACAATGCAGTAAAACGTCTGTCACTGCATATTGTATGAAATCAACTTAGTTATACTTGTAGGCAGGCGGCTGGTGCTCCATGGACCGGGGGGGGCGGCAGACCTCCCCCACACACACACCAGGCCCCACACCATACCACCCCCCGCCGGCTCACTCACCTTGCAAGGATACATGGAGGGAGGGCAGGCAGCACACAGCTACGGTGGCTTCAGCTTCGGCTTCTTCCCCCTGTCTTCTGCGTCTCCTCCCTCCTCCTCCATAGCCAATGGCATGGCTTCTCCTTTCGGCCAATCGGGAAACGGGTCTCAAGTCTGCTCTGACATATAACTGATGGGCATCAAACCCTCTGGTGGAACAGATTCCTAAAAGCATGCATTCTTATAAGGCCACCTAGAAAACAAACTTCCTGAAATGGGACTTGACAATAGTCCTTCAGTTCCCTTTGAACAGCCCTTTTCATGCTACCAGTGAAACTCGGCATTAAGGGTTGCCTTTCTACTGACTGTATCTTCAGCCAAGCATCAGGGATCTAAGCCTTCGGCTGCTGAGAGGCTCATTTACTGAGAGAGTAGTCCTGAGGCCTGCAGCAGAATGTTTACCAGGAGTTTCTTCAAAATCCTATCCTGTATATGTTGGGAAGTAAATATCTGCTATGTTGTGTCTACAAATTCAAATGCCACAATTTTTTGTATGCAGTTTGTGTTTGCAGTAGCAAGCTTTGAGTAATTTCTTTGAACAAGTCATTACCAGGATTTTTTTTTTAGTCCAGTATTTTGTTTGCATTATTGCTTTTTTGTCACTGTGACAGTATTACTACTATTTTTTTTTTTTGAGAAAAAACATTATATGATGTGCTGCGATAAAAACAATTGTTTTCTGTGTGTTCTTGCAGTGACAGACATTTTACAATGCAGTAAAACGTCTGTCACTGCACATTGTATGAATTCAACTTAATTATAAAAGATGTAAAACTTCCGTGCTAGTGGTCTACTCGGAGAAAGGGATATATGTGCAACTAAGTACAAAAAGTATAAACGTGATGTAAGATTAGGCTGCAGCCTCCCTAAATAATAGTCCGAGGACTATCACCATAGATGAATGAAAAAAGAGGGATAGTGGCGCTGCCTAAAAATTGTGAAAAATATATATGTATAATGTAACGAAAATCTGGATAATAAAGTGACTGGTGCATATAATAGTATAATGCAGTGATATCAAACAATATATATCAATCCAAAATGCAATCAACTTTAAAAGCTTGCGAGCAGTGCATAATAAATCGCAAAATGCAATATTTAAAGGTGCTGGCTGTACAGGTTATAAAGTGACTGGTGCTTGCAAAAAATATCATGCGATGAATGAAATTAGCAATGACAATAACCAGCAAATATATTGATGTGCAATAAAGTGCTTATCAAAAAAAGTGCTACAGTGAATAAAAAGCCCCTCCCTACCATAAACTATGGTATGAGGGTAATATAAAGTGCCAATAGTGGATAGCAATCAATATGCACACAGAGGACAGTCCAGTGAAATTAAACAGTCTTTATGTCACATGCAATAACCAAAGGCAGGTGTAGAGAATTCAAGATCCATATAGGTGACAACAATCTGGTAATGCTATATGAGGAGTGACTCCGTGGTGGACGGTGAGGTGTTGGGTGACCCTTCTGGTAAGAGAACACACTTACCAGAAACACCCACCCCACACAGGGGTATAGAGCGGGTGTAGGAATATATCCAGCGATCCCTCGAATCCGATTGCTCCCACCTTTTTATTTTGTGAACACCATGTGTTCCTTATATATTAACTTAATTATACTTGTAGGCAGGTGCAGTTAGCTACTTTGCCACTACGAGGCTCTGTACCAGAATAGTGTCTGGTTACAGGAGATAGTGTTGTCAGGTGTCGGGCCCTTTTTTGCAAGAGCCCTCCTGTAGTTATGTCATGGGTGAATCAGTACCCACGTATAATCCAGATTGGAAGGAGCCCTAGTGAACTTTGGCATGGGGGCTAAACTTACTCAAACCTATGAGGATGTAGCCAGCACATGTAGGCCATGAACAGGGCAGGAGGCCTGGTGGAATGACCCTGTGTGCAGGAGGTACTGGCTGTAGCCTTTTTTAACCTCTATGGAGGTGGGGGCTATGGTGGAGAACTCTGTGTGAGGCTGCTTCCCGGGAGGATTCCCAGTAGAGATGTACCTATCAAGAAGTGGACTGCAGAGAGCACAGTCCTGTTGAGTACTAATGACCCCGGGCAAAGGAGAGACTGTAATAGAGATGGTTGCTGAGGTGCTGCGCATGACTTCTTTGGAATGTCCACTAAATGTGATTGACTGTGTATGTATGTCCTTGTGATGTGACTGTAATGTTGTTTCCTGTATACCACCAGTAGTGCAGCAAAACGACTTCTTGTGTGGACATTCCTTCCTTGAGGATACAATGGTCTAGGGCTGGAATATCCTGTGGAGCCTATGGCAAGGAGCAGGGTTCAAGATGGTGGAGAGTTCAGCCTCAGCAGGTAGGATAGTGTTCTAGCAGGGCTGGAGTGAGGGGTAAGGACCTGTACTTTTGGCACAAAATATAGTCAACCAATGTGAGCTATCCCTGTCACTGTGAAAAGTAAATAATCAGCTGCCAAGGCATTCCCTGTCAAACAGCCACACTTACAGTATGTAAGGGGTATATATAAGGCTAGGTTCACACCTATGTGTTTGCAGAAACACACTACAGTCTATTTAACATAAGTTAGAGGTTATGTTCACATCAATGCAGTTTCCACTGGTGTAATTCTTGGAATGGTGCAGGGACTTTTTTATATGTAGCATTGTGTGTTTTTGGCTCCACATCAAATTGAGGTAAGACACTGCTCAGGTCATTCAGTGTCAACTATTGAGGTGTCTCTGTACCCCCCACCCTGGGATCACAGCTGGGAATAAACACACTGCCCCCCGCAACACCTGCCAACACTAATTTAAAAATTACTAAAATCCCCTAACACCTCCTAAAGGGGCCCCAAGGTGCTGCAGTCTCCAGAAGCCCCAGATTTGATTGTGTAAGTTTGTGCAGCACCATTGGGGTGAGGGGGGATGTGGGCTGAGCAAGGGAATTACATTACCAGCAGAAGGCATGACTTACCTGGAGATGGGGGACATCTGCCATTACTTGGAGGGGGCAGGGCATGTGTATTACCATGAGGGGGGCTAACCTCTGTTATTACCTTGGTGGGGGCATTTGATTTGTTACAACTGGGGGAGGGGGGACCAAACATGTGTCATTACCAGGTGGGGGGTACAGGGTTGCCAACCACCAGTAAATTTACAGACAGTTTGTAAAAATCATCAGGTTTTTACACTGTCCGTAAATGTCTGGGAATGGCAACCGTTGCTCTTGAAAAAAAATATGGCCCAGCGTCAGCTTCTGAACTGCGCATGCAAGGTTACGATGGCGGCCAAATGGTGCTTGGGTTCAGGGAGGGCTCAAGGTGGTCTGGGGTGGGCGTAGTCACACATCATGGTGCTTAGTGCTTTTTCCAAAATGCAAGTCTGAATGGAAGGAGTGAAGCCACAAAGATAAGAGGGGGACACTGATATAAAGCTTCCCCCTTATATCAGTAAACCCCCCCCCCCAGTGTATTCACTTTGCAGAGGGTGGTCTGTGGTCACTAGCCCCCCCCCCCCCCACACACACACACACACACACACACACACACACACATACATCAGAGTGCCCAGCGTTCCTCTTTAAATCAGTGCCCTCAGAGTTCCCCATTACATCATAGTCTGCAGCAGGGCAGCCATCAGAAATTTTGGGGCCCCTTACACAGCTTTAGGCCTGGGCCCCCTGGGGCCTGGCCACCAACATTCCCCAGGGCCTGCCCACTGGCCTTCCCACTAAATCCACCCAGGGACATGGGGAGGAGGAATCAGTGTCCCGGCTTGTGTCCAGGGCTACAGCCTGTAGGTAGTGCTTCTTAGTTGTGGGCAGCATGCGGGCCAAAAGTTGCCTGCTAAAAGTTTCATTTAATTCTGTTGCTGTAGGGGGTGCAAGCCAGCCCTGGGCCCGGCCGGCCAGGCCCCTTGGGATGTTTGGGCCCCTTACAAGTGTATTGGCTGTCCCCCCCTGATGGCGGCCCTGGTCTGCAGGATTCTTTACAGTGCAGGAAGGCACTCTGTGGATCCTGATGTAAAAGGGAATGCTGTGGACCTTGATGTAAAGAAAAACTCTGTGAACTGTGATAGTGAGGGAAAATTCTGGGGGCTCTAGTGTAAGGGGGGCCTCAGGTGACCAGAGTCCGACTTACACCAGAGTCCACAGCATCCCCCTTACATCAGAGTCCTCAAGAGTTCTCCTTTACATCAGTGTCCTCAGAGTTCTCCTTTACATTAGACTCCACAGGGTTCTGCTTTACATCAGAGTTCCCGTTTACATCAGGGTTGGCAGAGTTCCCCCTTGCACTGTAAAGGGGAACCCTGCAGACTCTGATGTAAGGTTGAACCCTGTGTAGACTCAGATGTAAGGGGGAAATCTGTGGGCTCTGATGTAAGGGGAACTCTGTGGACTCATTAGCCACTTGGAGTATCCTGGCACGTGGTGGGAGTATCTTGGCACACGGTGGAAGTGGCGGGTGATAGTGAGGGGGCCCCAGGTCAAATTTCACATGGGGCCCACAAGCTTCAAGCTACGCCTGTGATAAACACAATTTGGAAACACTGACAATACCCATAACAAGTAAAAAGCCTGTGTAATTGTGGGCTACCTTAGTATATAAAAACAGTGATAAACTAATAAAGGAAGCTGCTGCTACCCCCTAAATGTGTTCCCACATCTGTAAGATAATAATTAGTAGACCTATGTGTTAGCGCTGCTAAATATACCAATAATTTATTAATTTAAATTAACAGTGCTTAAACAACAAACACCATGACATATATTTGTAGCACCCTACAGGTAGGTGCTAGGTAAATGCATAGTGGGCCTTGTCTGCCTAACAGCAGGGCCATGATTGCATTTTGGTTAGGGTGTCATGGCTTCCAGGTGTGCCTGGTGAGAGGGGAGTCTCCCCACTGGCTCTGTGAAAGGCTTCTCATAGGGCATTGGAGGAAACCCAATCAGGGACACATTTAGGCTTGTAACTATCCCAGAAGGCAGATACTGCTGCAAAGAATTCTGGGAGTGAGTATAAGTCTGAGGGGAGTGCGTCACTGAGCGTCTTTGGCGGGAAGCAGAGTCCCAGGAGGTAGAGGACGGCTGTCTTTCCTCCTGTCAGAGGAAGCGGATGTCTCGGGTGCTGCCTGAGAATCCAGAGAGTGCTGAGTTGAGCTGAGGGGGATCCGGTGTGCCGAGAACCAGCAGAGAGCGAGAGGGGTCTAGTCCCATGAAAGCCTACGCAGGTCGTGAGTACTGAGGATTGCCCCTGGGGGTCTGCCTAGTGTCAGAGGGGACCATTCCGGAGAAGGTTCTAGGATCCAAGTATCAGCTAGCTGTAAAGGGGGTACCTGGTCAGAGGACCCTGAAGTGATAGAGGGGGTACCTAGGTCGAGGACCCTGAAGTGTGAAAGGGGGCACCTGCAGTTTGGGCCCTGAAGAGTTAGTGCACAGTGTGAGTGCATCAGTTGATAGTTGAGCCATACAGGAATACACAGCAAGCTACCTCAAGCCAGTGCAAGGCTGGAGGGAGTAATCAGTGACCTTGCAGTGCAAGCAGTGTCAGACGTCAATGTTCTACAGTCCTGGATCTTCTGGACTACAGTCGGAGTTCCATCACAGCTTTCAGAGATACAGTGTGTTCAAAGCATCAGAAAGCGTTGGCTAGCGTCGTCTGGCGTCAAGACAGCGCTAATGGGCATTTTTGCCATAGAAGTCCCAGAATTATACATAGTCGAGCCAAAGGAGTATCCCACTCATCTCCCATCCCCTAAAAATACAATAAAACAACCAAAGAAAGATGCCGGAGTTGTCAATGTGTCAGTTCTCACATCCAGGGTCGCAGCTCACATGGGCTGGAGAGGTAACCGGTAACAATGGTAGACCCACATCAGGCCCAATGCCTGGAAAACCTGCTATATATTATATAAAATATTAATAACAAAGTAAATAGTTTCCAAAATAAGCACCTCCTAAAGTGCAAAAAATAGTGCAAAGACACTGTCTTTAGTCATGCAAGGTGCACGTGAAACAATAAATTCTGAAGTGCTGGAATAAAAAAGAAAGGCACTCCTTTGTGTAAACATGCAATTAATAGTCCAAAAACAGTTTCTAAAGCAAGTGCAATGTGTGAATCATTCCATAAGTGTCCACTTCTTAAATCTTGTGCTGCAATCCCAAGGTGAAGTGTCTGCTCGCCTCCATAATTAACCCACTAGGGGTCTAAGGCAATATTAGGACAGATGATCACTGCCGACCGCTCACTAGGTGCCTCCACCGTCCTTGCCAATACTTCAAATTAGCACATGTAGAAACAAAAAGGACAATCTTTAATGGTGCAGTACCCAAACATTCAGGGAGCAATGAGACAAATCCCAGCTTCACTCCCAGGTTTATTAGTTATTACCCATAACAAGTAATTTGCCTGGTCAACACAGTCAAAAGAGCATGACAATTTAACAGCCCCTGATATATACAGACAGTTGTAAAAATCACTGATTTTAAAAACTGCCCGTAAATTTACTGATGGTTTACAATTCTGCTCCCTGGGTGCCAAAAACCACTTGGATTTTTATATCAAAGCTCATCCAAAGGTGGAATTAGTGCTTAATGCTCATTGTGTGCAAAAAAGCTGCAAAAGCTGTTTTACTGTTACATAAATGGTCAGCTATAGCTCTTCCCTAGAAGGTAAACTCTGGATGATGGCACCATAAACTCTCCAACCCAAGCATTACTGAGAGTATCATTAACTGAGACATTGGTCAGAGGGGGGGTGCTATATTGAACACTCTTCAACAGACATGTTCACCTCAGGCAGGAACACAGACAGACAGGAGAAGCTGAGCAGTAGTACTGCTACTAACATCTGACCAGTTGACTGTAGCCTACGGCCTTCTTCCTGAAACAAGGCACCTATCAGGCTCCTAGCTGAGGGGCTGCAATGGTGGCTTAGACTTGGCTGTTGCCCATTGTTGTCCTGTCCAACAGAAAATATAAATACTTAGATGGGTTGAACTGTGACCAAAACATTTGCAAGCAGATAGCCATGGGGTTCATCCCTGCAGATTTCCCTTCATTCTTGGTGTTAAACCAGGCTTCTCCTACTCACTAGTTTTAGCCTCCATTGGGAAGGTTTTCAAGAATGTCAGCTCCAGCTGCCCACCAGAACCTTGCTATTTAAAATTGCCTTGCTGCTGACCAATTTATACTGTTGTGTCATCTGTAGTTTTCTAATTCTTGTAGTAAACCACCTGCCTGTACTATTTTTCACTAGTACGTTTTGGTCAATTCTCACTCATTAAAAAACTCCTATTGCTGTCCAAATTTACACTGTTCTATCATTTGTGAATCTTAATGAGAGTTTGATAGAATTGGGCAGTGGTAGGACAGTTTTGCATCAGTGAGAACAGGGACAGCCCCAGCGAACGCTGGCCAATTTTTTATCTGCTGGTCAAAGTGGGCCTATGACTGCTTGATGAAAAAGTATGTGTGGCTGCTAAAAGCCTTTTTTCAAACGTAATATAATCAGATTGGAGTTCTGCTGCTGTATGTAAACCAACACAATTGTAAAAGAGAAAAAACTGTAAATTAAACAGACAAAAAGGTGCTGCTGGTGTACATTGTCAATCAGCCCTGGCTCACACTGATGCGGGAAATGCAGCGAATCTTGTCCTGTGCTGCATTGCAATTGCATGGCGTCAATGTGATCTGCTACGGGTGTCAATGTAATCTTAACCGCACCCTGAAACAGATTGCAAAACGCAGTTTGACTGCCAGAATTGCATCGCATAGGTGTTAACACCCATTTGATGCAATTCAGGTGCGGAGGAAAAAAGGGTCTTACACCATTTTGGT
Organism: Pelophylax lessonae; assembly: GCF_965119305.1. Lineage (NCBI taxonomy): Eukaryota > Metazoa > Chordata > Amphibia > Anura > Ranidae > Pelophylax > Pelophylax lessonae. The sequence continues at coordinate 225,110,981 of NC_138775.1, forward strand.
ACGGATGCGATTTCAGCCATACAAAATGCGGTGCGATTCCTGTGTTAAGTATGAACCCAGGGTAAGACTGTTCATAAAAATCATACTTTTTCCACCACACCACAAACAACTTTAAAGTGGAAGTAAAGGCAAAATGTAAAAATCCGCTGACAGGCAGGATTTTTTTTATAACAGAAGAGACCCTAGGGGTCTCTTTTGTCATAAATCTCCCCCTTTCCTGTCAGCGGTACTGTGATCTGAGCTTGTGATCTGAGCTGCATGTGCAGCTCAGACCACATTTATGACCCGGTCTGTGTGCTGCTGCGATGTGACTCCCGCGTGCATGCACAGGAGTGACGTCACCACGGCCAGACCATTCCAGAAGGAAAACTGGGGGAAGATTGAAATGCCAGGGGAGCGGTGGCAGCACAGCGCTGGAGGGCTCTGTTTGCAGGTAAGTCTGTCATAATGTACTAATATGCAGTGCTCACTAGTACATTATGACTTAAGAGGAGTTCCAGACACCTGTCAAAAAAATGAAAGTCAGCAGCTACAAAATGTGTAGCTGCTGACTTTTAAAAAACAGCCACTAACCTGTCCCTCAATCCAGCGGAGCACTCAGCCCAGCCATCTTCATCCTCTGTCCTCCCGCGGTGGTGCTGGCATCTTCACTATGCCTTAAACTGTCACAGCCGGGTGCCACTGCACATTGTTAATGGTGGATGCAGTCTTCTGTCAGTGTCCCAGAAGACTGCAGGGGGAGCAAGGAAGGAGAACTTCCATTGCCAAACGCCATGGCCTCGGAACAGAAGTTGGAAGCAGGTACCTGCCAAAATGGGGTACCTGCTCCCCCCCAGCTCCTCAAAAGTGCCAATTGTGCAAAAGGAGTAGGGGGAAGAGTCCTTAAAGTGGAACTTCCCCTTTTGGGTGAAGTTCCGCTTTAAATCTGCAGGGAAACCATTTTTTAGAAATCCATCCTAACACTAAAATCTTTAAATCTACAGACATCCACGATCTAAGACTAACCTGTAAAGAAGAAATGGCTATACATACCTTTTTTTAAGCCACTCCGGTCTGGTCTCCAGCGGCGAAAGCTCTGCAGAGGAGACATCTGACTATGGCTGGGAAATGAATGGGAAGTGACATCACCCATAGACTTACTATGGGGCTTCTGCTGTCGGCTGCCTCTTCTGCCCCCATCTCCATAGCGAAGCCACCGCTGACAGCTCTACGTGGGACCAGACTGGAGGGGCTTCAAAAGGTATGTATAGCGATTTCTGCTTTACAGGGATAGATAAGTTAGTCTTAGATCAAGGATGCCTGTAGATTTAGAGACTTTAGTGTTAAGGTGCACTTCTATTTTTTGCCCACACAAATGACCCTCTCCCTGCTGTATGGTGTTTTTAAAAACAATTTTTACTTTAGTATATGGCAATGTTCAACCTATAAATCCCTTTTTTTTTTTCTTTTTTTTTTTTTTTTTACAGTAGTTTGCCTATTAGCTGGCCAAATTTTAATAACAAGGTTTGCCTCCATATACTTCAATGGAATATGCAAAATTCAGGTTTGCTGACAGATAGGTTTGCCCACCCCCAGTTCTGGGCACTTTCTAGAGTACAACATAATATATTGGCGCTACATAATTGAGGGAAACACATTTTCCTAACTTTATCTTAAAAACAATTGAAGTATTTGCCCCGCTTCTCCCGGTTTAGCTCTGTGACACATTGGTGGAGAATCATTGCCTTAGGCAGACCAATGTGTGAAACAAGTGAGTCATGTTGGAAATCCTTTGAGAAGCAGACAGCAATTGAAAAATGCCTTACATAATAGTCTATTTTTGGTTGTTTTCATTACACATATGTCCTGTCTCACCATAATGTGCCATGTAGCAGATGACAGAAGTTACAATCTGATAACATGAAAAAGTTGCCCGTGAACTTACACAATTATAGGATGGAGAACTTGGTAGGGTCTTGTGTAAAACTTTAGAAGCAAGATATGCTTGTGCAGTGCATCCGAAAAGTATTCACAGCGATTCACATTTTCCACATTTTGTGATGTTACAGCAGCCTTTCTCAACCCTTCCAACACAGAGGAACCCTTGAAATACATTTCTGATCTCGGAGAACCCCTGCTAAAAATTGAAAATCTACAATTCATGACACATTGGTGTGACAATCAGTGGGAAGAATGCTCCTTACTCTTGTCATCATTGGGAAGAATTACCCCCTTACAGATTGCTAAAAGGAACAATGGTGTCATTGGGAACTTATCTGAGAGGCAAAAATTGCCCATTTCTCAAGGAACCCCTAGAAATCCTCAGGAGGAACCCAGGTTGAGAAACCCTATGTTACAGCCTTATTCCATAATGGATTAAATTGTTTTTTTTTTCCTCAAAACTCTATAAACAATACCCCATAATGACAACGTGAAAGACGTTTGTTTGAAATCTTTGCAAATTTATAAAAAATAAAAAACGAAAAAAAATCACATGTACATAGGTATTCACAGCCTTTGCTATGACACTCAAAATTGAGCTCAGGGGCATCCTGTTTCCACTGATCCCCCTTGAGTTGTTTCTACACATTGATTGGAGTCCACCATGATTTGAACAGGTAAACACACCTGTCTATATAAGGTCCCACAGTTAACAGTGCATGTCAGAGCACAAGTCAAGCCATGAAGTCCAAGGAATTGTCTGTAGACCTCTGAGACAGGATTGTATCGAGACACAGATCTGGGGAAGGGTACAGAAAAATGTCTGCAGCATTGAAGGTCCCAATGAGCACAGAGGAAGAAGTTTGGAACCACCAGGACTCTTCCAAGAGAGGGCCACCCAGCAAAACTGAATGATTGGGGGAGAGGGGCCTTAGTCAGGGAGGTGACCAAGAACCTGATGGTGACTCTGAGCTCCAATGTTTCTCTGTGAAGAGAGAAGAACCTTCCAGAAGAACCACCATCTCTGCAGCACTCCACAAATCAAGCTTGTATGGTAGAGTGGCCAGACGGAAGCCACTTCTCAGTAAAAGGCACATGACAGCCCACCTGGAGTTTGGCACCTGAAGGACTCTCAGACCTTGAGAAACAAAATTCTCTGGTCTGATTACACTAAGATTGAACTCTTTGGCCTGAATGGTAAGCTCCATGTCTGAAGGAAACTAGGCATCACTCATCACCTGGCAAATACCATCCCTACAGTGAAGCATGGTGGGGTCAGCATCATGCTGTGGGGATGTTTTTCAGCAGAAGGAACTGGGAGACTAGTCAGGATCGAGGGAAAGATGAATGCAGCAATGTACATCTCTGGAGAGATCTGAAAATCGCTGTGCACCGATGCTCCCCCATCCAACCTGATGGAGCTTGAGAGGTCCTGCAAAGAAGAATGAGAGCAACTGCCCAAAAATAGGTGTGCCAAGCTTGTAGCATTATACTCAAAAAGACTTGAGGCTGTATTTGGTGCAAAAGGTGCTTTAACAAAGTATTGATCAAAGGCTATGAATACCTATGTACATGAGATTTTTTTTCTGTTTTATATTTTTAATACATTTTCAAAGATTTCAAACAAACTTCTTTCACCATGTCATTATGGGGTATTGTTTGTAGAATTTTGTGAAAAATAGTGAATTTTTAATACATTTTGGAATAAGGCTGTCACATAACAAAATGAGGAAAAATACTTTCCGGATGTACTGTACATGTACAAGCTATTGGGATCTAAGCACAGGTATATCTTGTTTTTATTGTATTGCAGGTCAGTGGTCAGACTTAAACCATGTACTGTCTACACACTCAGTGCTTTACCAAACAAAATGTTTTTTCATCTGGTTTAACAGTGACTGACCAAATTTCCATTACTGTGTGACCATCCCCGTTCCGCAGAAGCTGACTGTTTGATCGACGGAACACGCTGGAAAACATTTCCTGATCATAGGCTGTAGCCAATCAGCTGCAGTTGCCAATCGGTGTTTTCTGACAGTTTTGGGTGTCGCTGTCAGAATATAACATCCCGGTGTAGGGGATTCCTCCATTCACCTCATTTGTATGGATGGAGGAACATGTGCAGGCTGAATTAAAAGAAAGTCTATCAGTGTATGGCCAGTTTTAGGGCTTATATCTTTTTTAAAGCGTATCTAAACCCTAAAACAACAATGTACTATATTGCAGTTTACCAGTCCCTAGATGAGGCGCCTCACTTTCTGTGAGCTTAAAGTAATATTAAAGGTATTTTTTTTTTTTAATAAAGTAAAAAAGAGGTTATACTTACCTGCTCTGTGCAACGATTTTGCACAGAGCAGTCCCTTACCTCCACTTTGACAGTCCACTGCTTGTGCTGTCCTCTCCTCCATCCTCCAGGTGCCTCCTTGGCAAATTGTGTGCTTTTGGGGCTTGCACGAGCCTGTGCTCCCGAGTCAGGCTGTGTGTGTCCATAGACACACACAGCGCTAGTAAGCCTCACCCTTGCTCCCTCCTCACAGGAGTTTGACTGACAGCAGCAGGAGCTGCCCTCAGTGTGTAGACAGGTGTATTCTGTTTTCTCCACTGCTGGTGGAGCTCAACTGCAGCGGCAGTGCAGATGGAGAGGAAGTCAGGAGGAACATGGTTCCTCTATGGTTTCCTGGGGCAGGGATCTGGTTAGATGCTGACAGCCCATGTGACTCTGGCAGCCATCTTTGCTCAGGCAGAGTCTATTTAAGTGTACAAAACGATGCTTACAAATTGTGGAGACCAAGCAAGCAACCCCAAGCGCTCAAACGAGGATGGTGATGTGAAGATATACAGTGCTGCTACTTAAACAAATTACATATATATAACGGAATAAGATATCAAAAGCATATACTATTTCCAGTAGCGCAGGGATGGTGGTAACCTCTCACCATCAACGACGTATATACACATATATGTGTGAATAGTACCAGTCTCTAACACAGCCTGCCCATATAAGTCTATCACATGGACAGGACTTATCACTAAATAAAATCAAAATATTAAAGGTATTAAGTCCATATAAAATCCACCAAGACAGCAGAGGTAGCACAAAAGTCCGTAACTGCTAAACAATCCTGGGATGATAACTAGATGTGCAGATGTAGTAATGGATCACCATTTCTTGCCACCACCGTGCTCAGAGGGGGAGTAAAAATGCAAACTCACAGACCCAACTGGCTTAGCCACTCTTGTGACTAAGCAAACAAGCCAAATCGTATTCACATCCACCTGGAAGGATCATGGATATCCACAATAATGGGTAATTCCACAGTGCTCCAAATCATGTAGGAGAAAAATAAACTCCACTAGTGTAATAACGTCTAAGACACTTTTATTCACATCCCTGGAGTTGCTGTGATTGGAGGACAATCCGGTGGTCCTGCCTCCTGTTCAGAGCGCCAATTCTGAGGCGGCTGCTGTGTGTATTGGCGGGAGCTGTCACCGGGAGAACTCTATGGCTGCCGTGTCCGAGCCTCAGGTACCGGCCTCTCTCAAAGAGTCTATTTAAGACCCTGGCTCCTGGGTTTGGTGCACATTCAGCATGTGGGTAGTGTAGGAACAGCACACCCATCTGTCAGGGACAGTAATAGAGGTAGGGAAATGTTCCAGACAAGTAGGGAAAGCTTAGAGATCTGCCAATCTTCTTGGAAACCTTCCTACTTGGGCTCAGACTAGCCAGGCCACATTCCGCCCCTGAAGACAAATGCTGTCAGCTTGGCTGAGACCTGCTCCGCTCCACACTGCTGTCATCCGTGATTGTTCCTGCGTGGACTTCCTTCCGCCGGGCTTGTTGTGAACTGTTTTTTTATTGACTTCAATACAAGTTCCATTAATTGCATCTGGACTGAGTGTGTGTTATTACCGCCGCACTACGCTGCACCCACCCACAAGTGTCTCCTTGAGGGGAGCAGTGCTGCAGCCAGGACAGCCCCAGAGTAGTGAGAGGATTCAGGTAATTGTAAATTACTTTAAGCAACTTAAAAAAAAATACAAAGAGCCTTATCTTTCTTGTGTAAGCTACAAGTCCCATCAATCCATCATGTAGTAGAGATGAACAAAGGCAGATGTGATTAAAGTCCAGCCTGTGTAATGAACATGACTACCACCATAAATACAGTGGAAAAAAGGTTTGACATGAAGGGACAGGAAGTGTGTTATCCACAGGATTACCAGGTGAATTAAAGGAAAAAACCTGAAACATCAAAGGACTGGTAAGCTGCAATATACTGTATACCTACACACACCACTATAATAGTGTGTTTTGTGATAGTAGGCACTCAGGGTTAGTTATACTCCAGAGAATTGTACACAAAATTCTCTGCACAATATGGCATTCAGACAACATTTCCAATCCCTTTTTATGGTATTTATATATAATAATGCTGGGAACATGTTGTAGGGTATCAGATGAAAATGTCTGAAAGCTAAGACCTTTTCGGTTAACATGTAGGCAACTTGCCAGAATGCTTGTGGTGCATGACCCAAGATTGCTTACACATTTTATAATGCGAAAAAGTGAATGGCAATGGCAATTTATCTCATCAGGATGAATTTTACTATGAGAATATCTACTGAGCCAAGAAACAGAATTCCACTCATGAAAGGTCTGTAGTTAGTTATATTGCAATTCATTCACAAAGAAGGGTTCTTTAATCTGCATGAATGGTATCTATTTTTCTTTTAATACTGAACTCCTGGAATGGTATTTTTTTAACTTACATTGGTCCTGCTTGGCTACATCTAAGGCCGGTACAGCAGGAATGAGCTGGACTTTTATACTGCTGGAGCCGTTGGAGCTGCATGAAGGCAGCCTATGTTACTCTATGTGGTCACAGTGGCTGTATGGACTTCATGTCCTAAGGGGCAAGTTTGCAACCCCAAACACACACTATCTGTGTTCGGGGCTGCATACCACTCCTGCATGCCTGTCAAATTAGGACATGTGCCTGTGTATGTACAGCTATTGCATCATCATTCAGCAATGTATGCTTTCCTGCATGCAGCTCTAGGCGACTCCAGCCACATAAACATATGGCTCATTCATGAAGTACAGGCCACAGTACCCATGTGGATGAGGTCTAAACCTTCATATCTCATATCTGGAGGGCTACTGGGGATGCAGAAATACACTTTAGTAGCCTGGGCTATATACAGTCAGTGCTGATCTCTTCCCGGGTGCTGCTCAAGTGACTCACTTTCTGTGTACTGAATACAGTGGGTCGCTCACTTGGCACCTCCACCATTCAGAGAATGGCTTGTATTTTTTTTTTCAATGGCTGCATGAACACAATCCTTTTTCACTCTGTATGGCCCTTTGAGTCCATGTGAGCCCTAAAAAAATGAACTGTAAGGCCTCATACATACAGGCATAAAAAGCTCAAATTTTACAGGCATCTAGAATATTTATTGTCCCTGATGAAGTCAAGTGCGGTGACGCAACGTTTAGGGATTCCCAAAGATAACGCAGACTGGAAGTGACATGAGAGGATAACACTGCTGAGTATATTACCTCTATATGCGGATTTTATTCAGTTTTATTGTAAGCAGCTTTCTTTATATTAATAAATACCACTTTTTAACGTGCTACACTATGGAAAGCACTCTTTATCTTATTATTCTGACTCCAATTGTTGTAATAGTGACTTATCCCTTGCTGAGACCTATTCCTGGCCTGTATAAGCAGATACAATCACTGCAGATAATCGTTATCAGATAGGTGAACTCACCAGACACCATTTCTTTCCATCCACGTAGGTTTTATTGCAAGCGGTAGGTGTATCAGACAACGAAATGTGGCAGATGATTAAAGATGGTTTCTGCAGGCCAAAACATGCTAATGTGTTCCCGAATGCGAGCAGATTGTATGAAAGGCCTAGACAGATGTGACCAGCTCTATCCCCACAAGCATAAAGAAGCAGAAACAGTAAATACATCATAAATGGGAGGGGACAGGAGGGAACACAGAAGAGAGAGACAGAAAGGCAAGTGCAACAACCAAAATAACCACAAGGTGGCAGTAAAATGACCAATTATATAGACATTACCACAACTATGCATTATATTATATCTTATATATTGATGTAACAGCACACTTATATCCTAATATACACGCATACGGGATTAGCATCTTAAAGGGACCACCACCCTAAATTTGGAGGCACCATTTGGTGAGGATAAATAGGACACCTTCCACCTTGACTGACCAGACCACTTCATGAAAATACAGTACTTATAAGGCGCATTTATGCCTTATCTAAAGTGAGAGTTCTGTGAGCATATTGGTGACACACAGCCGTGGAAGAACATGGCACCTTGGGATATCACTTTGTATGAACTGTATATTATTACCCCATGTGACAGAATTCACAGATATATTTGGACATTATTTGATGTGTTTTTGCACTTTTTTGCACTTTATTTTTATTTAACAGAGATTTGTACTTTCTATGATGGAATTTATTCACCTACATTATTATTAAGGCATGTTATATGGCCTATGACTACCTATCTGGTTTAGGTATAAACTACACTCATCACCTGATTATTTTAGAAGTACGTTTCCTAGGCTGCACAACTCTAGCCTTCACTTAAATGTTATTGACCACTGAGAATACAGTTAAGGTGTTGCAACAACCTTTGATTTTATTTAATTTTCTTGCACATTGTACTTCACTTGCTAAGTGGTAGCGCAGGGGTTACACTTTCCACTTTATATTCATTAGTCCAGCATATTCTACACTTAGTTCAGTGGTACATTTGTGCCCATGCACATTAGTTTAGATCCATATTTTAAGAGCAATATTTTAGAGGCATAAAAATGAAAAATGCCCTATACACGTGTTTTTATGCATGTAAATGTATGCCAGTGGCTAGAATAAATGAGTAGAATGAGTTTACGTTCATACGCTTCGAAATGCCATACACTTATATAGGTGTGTAAAACGTGTGTAAGCGTTTTTTACACTTGATTTTTTTGCTGGCATAAAGATCCAGCATAGATAGGAATTCTTTTAATACACCCGTGCACATGAGGCCTACGACTGCACTTCTTTTCTTTTGATGCAGTTGATTTAAAGAGTAAGTTCAGCTTTACAAAAAAAGCACACTATGCTGTTTCATATGTAGCTTAGGCTGGCCATACATTATACAATTTTCTTACAATTTTCTGTACAATTTTCTTAAGGTTTACCTTCAACTATGTAGTACAAAGGCCTGCCTTATAGGATACAATTGAAAGTGTTGTTTAGTTTTGACCTCATATTATATATATTTTGGTAAATATAACAGAAAATTGTACAAGAATATTGAACATGTATGGCCAGTCTTAGAGTGCTAAACCTGAGCATGTACAGAATGCCCTCAAGGCTCTGTACTATCAGGAGATGGATTGGGTACTGTGGAAGAAGGAAAGGATCAGAGAAGACAGGATCAAATCAAACTGCCTTTTTACACAATGTGCAGGATTAACCCCTTAGAATCACAGTGATTATAACAAGCATGCTTTACTGCAAATACAGACTGATTTTACTGTAATGGGTTTAGTAACACTTTGAGGGCTGGTTAACACCATAAAGGGTGCAATCTCACACACCACATTTTTGGTTCCTGTTGTGGCACATTTGTAACCGCCCATAAATTTCATTGTAGGAATATGCAAAACAACACAACTTTTAAAATCACGCCGTACCAAACCGCATTGTACAATGCATTTTGGTGGCTGCAAAGACACCCAAGTTTGTGAGATGCATGGGGGTGCCCTTAAGAATTATTGGCACCTGTGCTGCCCCACAAATGGCATCGTATTCCTGAGCGATGCTGGAAAACGTGCTCCTCTGCACTCGATCCTGCACTGCAATTGGTGTGAACCTGACCATAATGTATTTTTTCAAGCACATACTTTAAAGCGTAACTCCACTTTTGTTGAGGAACAAATTTCCCCTCTGGGTGATCTCTGTACATTGCAGGGATTTTAACAAACTTTGTTGCAGATTCCTACCTTTTGTGATTCTGAAGAAATCATTGTTTGTTCCTCTGTGCCCCTGGGCTGAGTGGATCTAATGGGAGTGGTTTCATAATTATCTAGCAGCTACGGCAGCTGCAGGGCTCTAATGAGTGAAGCTGCTGGGCCTGCATCCCTTTAGACGTGCTCCTATTTGAAGTATCTCACCAAAAATGACATTTTTGTTGCAGGGGATGCCAGAAATCTGACTTGTATCTTAGGCAGAATTTTGGGAAAATCAGTGAGCCAATCACACAAGCAGGAAGTTATGTTTCTGGGGTGTGGTCAGTACACATTATGTGTACAGAACACCTCCAGGTAGCCATATTGCATTGCATTTTTAGAAAATTGCAACAGCTGAAGATTGAAAAGGAAAGGTAATTTTTAATAACATTCAATATGATTTGTGTCGGAATTGTATACGCTATATTGTTTTTTTCTATATTTGCTGATTTTTTTTTCCCCATGAAAGTGGAAGTTACCCTTTAACTTATCATTTTATATTTTTATTAGACATAATAACAGCATGGTGCTGTATATATTTAACTGAACACGTCAAGCCACAAAGCACCTCTTTGATCACATTTAATTTGTCTATATAAAATGGCTGGTACACACCTACTCATGCAAGCAAATACTGAATGTGATCCACATTTCTTATGCACTACTGCTTTCTAGGAACTGGAGCTTAATCTGGTGAGCTATAACATTTAACTTTCTAATCCAGATTGTCAAATGTATAACCTCCTTGGATTAATTGTACAATAAGAGATACAATGTGTACAGGTATGTGAAACAACTTGTTTTAGAGAGTGACATCTTTGTAAGGCCAATGTTTGCCTTTCCTAACATGTGCCTTTGAAAGATTTGTTGAAACAAATTCTATTTCAATATTTGAATGACAGTCCTATATATTTTCTTGGAACCTAAGAAGTGACTCAACTCTGAATGCCTTCAAGCTAGATCATCCCTTGTAGAATGGAAACTGGGAAACCATGACTTGTCACTGTTTATTTATTTATTTCTTAGGTAGGTTTGGATACATTTTCTTAACAGAACGCATTGAAAGAATGTTAGCTATGTAACAGAGTTGCTTATGGAAATAATGTCATCATTCTCTTATTTGAAGCCTAACTTGTTTTGTCTAGGGGAGAAGGGAAGCAGTTTTACTTTCCTGATCTTCCACTTCCCTGGAAGGTGGTAGTGAACCGCACAATCCAGTGGTGAGCCAATCATTTGGTGGAGGGGGGATTATGGTGTGGGGGTTGTTTTTCAGGGGTTGGGCTTGGCCCCTTAGTTCCAGTGAAGGGAACTCCTAAGGCGTCGGCATACCAAGACATTTTGGACAATTTCATGCTCCCAACTTTGTGGTAACAGTTTGGCGATGGCCTCTTCCTGTTCAACATGACTGCCCACCAGTGCACAAAGCAAGGTCCATAAAGACATGGAGAAGCGTGTTTGGGATGGAGGAACTTGACTAGCCAGCACAGAGTTCTGACCTCAACCCGATAGAACAGTGCTCCCCAACCTTTTTATCACCGCGGACCGGTCAACGTTTGATAATTTTTCTGTGGCCCGCTGAGGGGGGGACGTCAATGCAGAGTGACCAGCATGCCCCCAATCAATGCAGAGTGCCACAGCGTGCCCCCCTCAATGCAGAGTGCCACAGCGTGCCCCATTCAATGCAGAGTGCCACAGCGTGCCTCCAATCAATGCACGGTGACCACAGCGTACCCCCAATCACCACAGCATGCCCCCAATCAATGCACAGTGCCACAGCATGCCCTCAATCAATGCACAGTGCCACAGCATGCCCCCAATCAATGCACAGTGCCACAGCATGCCCCCAATCAATGCACAGTGACCACAGCATGCCCCCAATCAATGCACAGTGACCACAGCATGCCCCCAATCAATGCACAGTGCCACAGCGTGCCCCCATCAATGCACAGTGCCACAGCATGCCCCCAATCAATGCACAGTGCCACAGTATGCCCCCAATCAATGCAGAGTGCCACAGCATGCCCCAAGTCAATGCAGAGTGCCACAGCATGCCCCCAATCAATGCACAGTGCCACAGCATGCCCCAATCAATGCACAGTGCCACAGTATGCCCCCAATCAATGCACAGTGCCACAGCATGCCCCCAATCAATGCACAGTGCCACAGCATGCCCCCAATCAATGCACAGTGCCACAGCATGCCCCAATCAATGTACAGTGCCACAGCATGCCCCCAATCAATGCAGAGTGCCACAGCATGCCCCCAATCAATGCACAGTGCCACATCATGCCCCCAATCAATGCACAGTGCCACAGCATTCCCCCAATCAATGCACAGTGACCACAGCATGCCCCCAATCAATGCACAGTGCCACAGCATGCCCCCAATCAATGCACAGTGCCACAGCATGCCCCCAATCAATGCACAGTGCCACAGCATGCCCCCAATCAATGCACAGTGCCACAGCATGCCCCCAATCAATGCACAGTGCCACAGCATGCCCCCAATCAATGCAGAGTGTCACAGCATGCCCCCAAACAATGCACAGTGCCACAGCATGCCCCCAATCAATGCAGAGATGCCAGCGTTCCCCACGTGAAACCCCCCCCCGTGAGACCAGTGCACTTACCTCACGGCAGTTTCTCTTCAGTCCCCGCGTCTCCTCGAGTCCTCAGTCCTCCCGCCTCCTCCTCGGCCAATGGCATGGTGTTTGCCTTTCAGCCATTTAGGAAGTGGGAGGACCCGCTCCCTGATTGGCCAGGAGGAGGATCCGTGTGACAATAGCGAATTTTCATTCGCTATTGTCACACAATGGGTGGGCTCGGGGTGCACTGTGCCCTGGCCGCCACAGTAAAATAATTTAAAGTTCCTCGGGCGGTTTGGTACCGTTTGATCCACAGACCGGTATCGGTCCGCGGCCCGGGGGTTGGGGAACACTGGGATAGAACATCTTTGGGAGTGCAGACTGCGAGCCAGGACTTATCTCCAACATCAGTGCCTGACCTAACAAATGCGCTTCTGGAAGAATGGTCAAACATTCCCATAGACACACTCCTAAACCTTGTGGACAGCCTTCCCAGAAGAGTTGAAGCTGTTACAGCTTCTTGGGTAAAAATAAATGTTTTTGCTACATGTCCTGCAGACTGATGCTTCCTGCACTAATCCTCTCCTCCATTGACAAAAGTGCTTGCATTCTTTTCACAGACTGTAACACGTTCTGTAAATGGGAGAGAGGCAAATCAACAACAGGATCCTCTCCTCCATTTACAGAACATGTTACATTCTATGAAAAAAAATGCAAGGACTTTTGTCAATGGAGGAGAGGACAGAATGTCCTGCAGTGTTGGACCCCAAGCTATTTAACCCCGCAACCTCAGAGGTTCTCAGCGTTGCGAAGAGGACCAGGTTTCACTGGAGAGAGGGTTTCTACAGGAACCAATAGCCTGCAGGACGTGGGACATACTATAGGTATGTTATGTGACTGCAGCAGAAGCAAAAACTAAATTTTACCTAAACTACAGCTTTAAAGGAAACCTGCACAGATGAAGTTTGAAGGCTGCCATTGCTGGTCTGTCTGTCTGCAAATATCAGTTCTCTGCTTGTCATGCTCATCTAGTGTCTTCAGTTCTTACAAAGCCACTGACTCTAAACAACTATGCCAATTACAAGCTCTGACTTCACTATAAGTTTCCTGATCTGAATGCTCCCAGGTCAGTGAATCAGAATGTATTAAAGAAAAACTCTGTTAGGGGATTGGGGAGGTGGGAAACAGATTTAAGTATAAGGGCTTATTCAGAAACGCAAATTGGGGCAAATAGGCTGCTGCACTGATTAGCTACAGCACATAGCTCCCCCTACGCGTTTCATCATAGGTGACATCTTCCGTAGCGACTTATATGCTGTGTCCAGGCAGATAAAGCCTAGCCTCGCTCTGAGTACACCTGGATATTAATGCCAATATAGCTTTGAGTGACATTATACTCCCAAAGGACCCTAGCAGGGGAGGACTGGGCCAGGGGATAGGGGGGCAAATGCCCCCTGGGCTGCTCTGATGTCCTGTAAAAAGGCTGCACTGCTTCTGCCACAGACGTGCCCAAAGGATTCCTGGTGAAGAGAAGTAAAAAGTCCTCGTCACTGACCTACTGAGTGCGGGTTGAAGACAAGGACAGCGCAGACCTTTAGATGGTTTGCTGTCTGAGCAGAGGCCGGTTCCATGCCCCACTGGAGACTCTCCTCCCCTGGCCAGCCCCAACTCAACTGTCCCAGCTTCCCCCAACCACCCTCTGCTGGCCAGGTTGGGAACTTGGATTCAGAATTGGGTAGAGAGTACCTGGAGCAGGGCACCATGGGCCTTTGGTTTGCACTTTCCCCCTGGGCTGAATGTTGCCAGTCTGCCCCTGGACCCTAGCACCATCGTATGGCTTTATTTACACTATTGTGTTGCAGTATTGTGCAATAAAACACAGATTTAAGTATAAGGGCTTATTCAGAAACGCAAATTGGGGCAAATAGGCTGCTGCACTGATTAGCTACAGCACATAGCTCCCCCTACGCGTTTCATCATAGGTGACATCTTCCGTAGCGACTTATATGCTGTGTCCAGGCAGATAAAGCCTAGCCTCGCTCTGAGTACACCTGGATATTAATGCCAATATAGCTTTGAGTGACATTATACTCCCAAAGGACCCTAGCAGGGGAGGACTGGGCCAGGGGATAGGGGGGCAAATGCCCCCTGGGCTGCTCTGATGTCCTGTAAAAAGGCTGCACTGCTTCTGCCACAGACGTGCCCAAAGGATTCCTGGTGAAGAGAAGTAAAAAGTCCTCGTCACTGACCTACTGAGTGCGGGTTGAAGACAAGGACAGCGCAGACCTTTAGATGGTTTGCTGTCTGAGCAGAGGCCGGTTCCATGCCCCACTGGAGACTCTCCTCCCCTGGCCAGCCCCAACTCAACTGTCCCAGCTTCCCCCAACCACCCTCTGCTGGCCAGGTTGGGAACTTGGATTCAGAATTGGGTAGAGAGTACCTGGAGCAGGGCACCATGGGCCTTTGGTTTGCACTTTCCCCCTGGGCTGAATGTTGCCAGTCTGCCCCTGGACCCTAGCACCATCGTATGGCTTTATTTACACTATTGTGTTGCAGTATTGTGCAATAAAACACATTACTGCAATGCACAGCATTTATTTGGAATGGTGCTTCAGCAACATATACAACACACCACAATGCACATGTGTTCTAGTGTACCGAAATGCACAAAAATCTGCCATTTATGCATTGTAGTGTGCTGTGTTGAAAAAGAAATGTGCAAGTACACTAAAAATGGTATTGAGTTAAATTAATGGACTGTCTGACCCTGCTTCTATCTCCAGCCTATGCTGCCTGCCTCAACCCCTACCTGTGGACTCTGACTATTCCGTCACCTGCTGTGGCCTCTGCTTGGACACTGACTACTCACTTGCCTACTGCCTATCTTCACCTCTGCCTGGACATTTACTTGCTAGATCATCCCATCCTGACCCCTCAATGTAGCTACCCTGCTCCTGCATCCCAGTGTTGGTAGGTGCAGTAGGTTTGCCTGCCACTAGATGATTCTGTTGTCTTTATGGCTTGGTGAAAGTTATAAGAAGGTGTTAGCTCCTCTTTTAGAGAATCCCTCCTGGGGTGATGTAATGGGTAGAGTTAGTGACATATAACTGCCAGCTGTAGGTGGAGCTCAGTTTGTTCAGGGATTGGGAATAGATGTAATTTTGTACTGAGCTGATCTAAAGAGGCCTGTGTGGGGCTGAATTCCCAGGAGAAGTGGCACATATCATGTGATTTGCCTTGTCTATCCCTTACCTTCTTCTGCAGGTCCTGTAGCTTGGTGCATATGGCCTTGGGGCCTGGACAGAGTCTTCTAAATGTAAGTGACAGTAAATCCTGGGAGTAGATGTCATCAGGGGGTGTGCCTGGCTGGGCAAAGCTATAGATGGGTCATTTGGAAGCCAGTGTCAGTACACTAATGGAAGAACCTTGCCCCCCTGACCCTCTGATGCGGGTCCTCTGGCTTGGTTTTGCCTTGGAAAGCCTAATGGTTAGAGACTTTGTATACCTGGGGAGGGGGTTCCAATTCTGTAGTGCTCCCAGATGGAATAGATGCAAGGGGAGATGGCTAAAAGATGAGTACTTGTGCTCTGCACTGAAATGACTGCTGCAAGATGTACAGTATATTCTTGCTGGGGGTTCACTGCACCTGAAAAGCCTGGCAGATTTTAAAATGCGATATGTTATGGGAAGAAATTTGAAGATGTGAAGTTACAGTAAAGTGATTAAAATGCATCTGTGTGTGGACAATCCTTTGTTCTGAATTTTGGGGCCTCTAGCTGGAGATGTTGTTGAAAGGCCTCTGGCCAGGAGAAATGTGTATAACATGGTGGCTGCAAAGACAGGGGGATGGGTGCCCTATTCAAGAAGAAGTGGGGCAAGACTGCTACATCTTGTTGCCTACATCTGGCTTATCACAAGTCCCCTTTACATTTTGGTGGAGCTATCCTGAGTGTAAGCACCACTTTGCTGCACCATGTACTTGTTACACCAACAAAAATGACAGGGCTGTCCCAGGTCCTACTGCTTTAGTCTATAATCATGCAGACCCGAGCTGTGTGCTAGCCTGTATTCTGATGACGGGCTAGAAACCCTCCACTACAACATAACCTTGGTCCATAGTAGCATTGACCCATAAGCGTTTGGGAATACTTATGTCTATAAGGACTTACAATTCTTCTGTGGTTCGAGGTTATGGCTGTGCCAGTCCAGACATACACATGGGGTCAGGACCCTGTTTCATAGAGGGCTCTGCTCTTCATTGCAAAAAAGGCAACCTCTTTTCCTAACCACCACCACTCCCAACCCAACCAGGCCCATCAAGTCCATTTTCTTTTACTTGGCAATTAAATAGTACAACTTCCAAACATTGGCAAGGTAATAAGGGCAATCCCATAAACCCATGTCTTCTGGTACAGTGTTAAGTCGTTACTCCCTTTAGGTCAGTGTTGGAGGTCTGGTATTTTAAGGTCCATAGCTAATGAAACCCATATTGGGTAACCAAACAGGGTTGCAATTAACTCTCTGTCACATCGTCAAGAAACAATACAGCTAATGCTCATTTTCGTGCAGCTAATGCTCATTCTCGTGCAGCTACTGCTTGTACCAGCACACAGATGAGCTGGAACTAGCATCCAGCATGTATTGACATTTTGGGGCATCTGTGTCTACCGGCCTGCATGTCCACCTGCATTGGCACCAAGCTGCCTATTTAAAGGAGATCTGGCGTGTGCTAATTGCTGGATGTTTTTCAGCTTTTCTGTGATCCGCGTTCCTGCTTTTGCTGACTGATCTTCTGTTGTTAACTAAGTTTGTTTCTGAACTTGCTCTGTTTATTATGAATACCGACCTTGGCTCTTGCCTCTGACTATTCTCTACCTGGTTTCCTGATACTGACCTTGGCCTGCTAACAGACTTTGCTCTGCCTGATAATGCTGCTGCCTCACCATGTATGACCCTGGCTCACCTTTACTACATCTCTGACCGTGGCAATCACCTACTACCAAGCTACAGGCACCTGTGCTTCTTTGAGCCTTGTACCTCTGTCACCACATTCAGGGGTGCTTGGACCAGAGCCACAAGGGAAGCCCGCTCTTCAACACGGCCTCCAACCAAGGTACGTGACACATCCTCCCTCCCTAAGGTATACAACATTTCTCCACCCCCCCCAGACTACACCCTAAATCTGGGGTTCTGCCAGAGGGGCAGGAACAGCAGGTCACATATCCTTTAAGAGGAGGGGAACATAGCTAATGAATATGTTTAAGAGTCACTCAACTCTGGTTTTAAAAGAAAATCTATTCCAGTATGTATTCCTAACTAAAAAAAATACCTTCTTAGTCTCCTCCAAATTCTTTGTTTCTGCTGTTGACTTCCTGTTAGAGGATGGCTATGTTCGTGCTCCATGGTGACATTATACGTAGGAAAGTAGCCATCGTTTTTTTTGCTGACTTCCGAGATGGACAAGGGACTATGGAATGTGTAGTGTACATAGAGCAGTACACATGACCGCAGCTAACATTCCAAACAAACTGAAGTCAGGGTGGGAAAGGAACAGGTTCAGGAGCTCATAAAGGATGTTAAAAGGAGACAGTAAGAAACAATTTAAAGTGATAAAAACAATTTAAAGTGATATTAAATTTATTTATTTTTTTGCTTAAAAATAACAAACATGTTATACTTACCTGCTCTGTGCAGTGGTTTTGCCAGCCCCACCCCCTCTCTCTCTCCTCATTGGCTCACTGACTGTGATTGACAGCAGTGGGAGCCAATGGCACCAAGGAGGAGGGAGAGCCCCGGACAGGCTCTCGTGCAAGATTGCTGGATTGAGATGGGGCTCAGGTAAAAATTGGAGGGCTGAGGGGGGCTGCTGTACACAAAAAGGTTTTTTTATCCAAATTCAAAGAATGCAATAGGATAATAAACCTTTTTCCTTTAGAACCACTTTAATGAAAAATAGATTACAGGGCCATTAGGTAGTGGATGTGCAGGGATAAAAATAATTTAGTGTCACTTTAACCCAGCTGTTCTTAACCAAGGTTCCATAGGGTTCCTAAAGGGGTTTAGAGGGGTTTCTCAAGATGTTGCTAATTGACCTTTCATCTGAGGCTCCGTTCACATCTAGGCATTCTGGATCGCGGACAAAATCGCTGCGATTCTGCCTGTGATCCTGAATCACTGCAAATTGTGGGATGAGCTTGCGATCCCGGTCATTTCCAATGGCACCCCAATCACGGAACTTCTTTTGAGTGAAAGGCATCCCGTGATTCTGTTTGTGCAATTTTACAGTGATTCGTTGTTGACAATCACAGCAAAATCGCGTCGCGATGGGAGTGCCGTTGGAAATGACAGTGATTGCCAGCGGGTCCCGTGATTTGCCGTGATTCCCGATCGCGGGCAGAATTGTGGCGATTCCGCCCACAATCGAAAATGCCTAGATGTGAACAGAGCCTGATGGTGCCTGCATAGTTCCAGAGCCAACACCACTTGGAAAAATCAATGCCATGAGACAGGGACGTAACTACAGGGGTTTCAGAAGTTGCAATTGCAACCGGGCCCCAGGCTCCCCTGTACACCTGGATAGGAGGGGCGGCGGGGGGCAGCATGTAGAGAAATCACTGTCCTCCTTTTTCCTCCTGTAGCTGCAGGAGGAAAATGGAGGAGATTGGTTCCTCTGTATGCTTCCCCTGCCACTGCTCCTATCCAGTTCACTTGTGTTTGGCTGTGTGCTCCCCTGGCCCCCCCCCCCCCTCTACTGTGCTGCCCTCCCAAAATAAAATGATAAAAAATAATACAATTAAAATACCAAAACACTTGCGGCCGGGCCCTGGCATTTAACCACCGTGGGGAGGCCCTAAGATGGCAGGAAGGGGGCCCACTGCAGAACTTGTGAAAGGGTCCCGCTGTGGGACCGTAATAAAGGGCCCCGCAACAAGAATAAAGGGCCCCAGGATCAATGGGAAGAGCCCCAGACTTGAAGGGAAGGTCCCCGGCCAGGGGCCCGGGGGGCCCTTCATGGTTTCTTGCACTGGGGCCTTGAAAGTTCTAGTTATGTCTCTGGCATGAGATCAATGATCTTTTTACTTATCTCTAAAGGTGGCATTCTGACCACCACTGTAAGAGGCACACTTTCCACTGATTGCCAATAAATTGGTGATAGTAGGGGATTCTCGAGACCTGAAAATGATTTCATGTAGACCAGATGGATTCCCTGTATGCAACTACTGGTTTGTATTGTAAAAGCACAGAAATACTTTAGGGATATCTGTTGAGGTTTACATAATGAGAATTTTGTACATTGTATTCCTTTTCCATGTTTGTTTATCTTGAAAGCAGACCTCATGCAGGGTTTGTTTTGGTTTAATCCTTTCCGTGTTTATTATTGTTTATGAAACGATATATATGATCAGTGACCGGTGAAATCCATGAGCATTATCATCCTATTACCATAAGTATACATCACTTCTCAATGACGTCAAACAGAACCATTCATGAAAGGAACACAAAGTGAATGCATTTATCCCTTTTTATGGCCCCATATTTTTACAAGCACTGACTGTGCAGACAGAAAACACAAGCTCCCCCAGCTGAAGCACTTTCTCCCTCTTATGTGCCAATTAAGCTCCATGTAGACAGCGTGAAGCACCCACCCTTGGAAACGTTTTTGTTTACCAGTATACTTTGCCTGTGTGGACCGCACCAGAAGCCAGCCGCAGCGCTTCACGAAAACACCTGCCAGTACTTTTTCACATCTGTAGGCGGATTCATTGACATTGACGAGGTCCAACTTGTGGGAAATATTGGCACAGGGAAAAAATTCACATAGCAAAAAGTTCCCTTGGGTTTTGTCTTTTTGTTTTTTGTTCTTTTGTTGATGACATGATGTTTCGACCGATAAGTCTCTAAAGTGTCAAGAACAGCTGTGGCGTTGTGTATCCGACAGGCACGGACTGGCCATTATCATTACCAGAACATACTCTGATGGGATTCAAGCCAAGCGGGGCCCCTGCAGTTTGTGTAATAGTAAGATAGCAAAGGGAAAGCAAATTTACAGCTGCCTATACCACAACATCATCAGCCAAAAGAAGAAGGTGTTTCTTTCATTCCTAACCTATCCTTCTGACTTGGCTAGTTGGCTAGCTCAGTTCCTAAGGCTGTGGCTTTGAGTCACTGGCTTGGATCAAGTCTACAGATCAGAAGTTCTGACTTCACTAGCTAAATGTTTGTTTAAGGTCATTAAAAATAGAAACAGCAGTCAACTAGCAGTTTCAGCAATGGCAGTGTACATGTTTCTTTGAGGGGTTTCCTTTGGGTGCATTCACCTGTAACACCATCTAGTGTGCTAGAATAGGTTAAGTGTTAGTGTAGGAAAATTTGACCTGGCTGAGAGCCAGGCCTGGGATGAATCTGGATTAGGGCTGAGTGACTCAGCAAGCAGCATCTCTGGTGACTTCCCCTGCTTTCTGGAACCTTGAAGAAGCATCCAGAAGTAGAGGGTGGTGTCTAGGGGAAGCTGCTTGAAGTATTCATGAGGGCCCCAGCCAATCCACAGAAAATCGGGCTGGTAGGAAGCAGGCCACCTCATAAGAACTCATAGGACCTGCCAGCAGGGGCAGTCAGGTTGAAGATTGGAGTTGGAGTGCTAAGGAGACTGTTGGTGGCCCTTGAGGGTGCCCCCTAGTCTGGGGGGTGGGGGTGACCCGGGGCTCAGGTGCTGGAGGCACCCTCTACAACACAAGGAGGACCTGGAGGCATGGGAGCAAAGTAGAGGACAACGGGAGCAGGTCAGCATGTCTGGGAGGTCTCCTGAGTGTCAGTCTGGAGGACTGGTGATTGTCAGTCTGAAGGAATGGGGATTGTCAGTCTGGAGGACTGGGGAGTGTCAGTCAGAAGGACTGTGGAGGGCTGACAGGGCCTGAAGAGGTGGCGCTGGGACCAGTGACCACAGGAGGAAGTGCAGTTTATGTGTTAGTGATGTCACTCTATATTCCAAAAATATAGGGGCTGCGAGTCCTTGCCTGTGAAAGACAATTTTTCTGACTTTGAAGTGACTGTAAAAATTTGGTGTGCTTGGCTGTGCAGGGTGGGGGATTCCAGTTCACTGCAGCTCCTTAGGGGGTGCGCTAAACAGCTATACCATGTATTGCAGTAATGTGCTTTTAAAAAAGTCCCATTCATCATGGTCCTATGCACCCAGTGCACATGGACTATTAAATCATCTGCGGTAAAGTGCACCACTAATAGAAATGAGCTCAAACGTGTTTGGATCCTAGTCTACTGAGTCACTGAGGCAGTCATCTGTGGGCAGGGCATACCCCCATCCACAGCCACCAGCTCAACTCACCTGAATGATCTGCCAGAAAGTTGTTGGCTGAGGCATTCCCCACCACGCAATCAAGTATACAAGGTGTGTGTATGCATTCGGCTGCGGGGCTAGGAATACCTTGACCACTTGTGATTGGCCAAGTACTCTGACAGTTCCTGACAAGATAGCTCAAGTGGATTTCACCTACCCCCCATACTGCCTCACCCCCATACTGTCTCACTTCCCACCCCCATTCTGCCTCACCCCCCCCCCCCATACTACCTCACCTACTCATACTGCTTTGCCTACCCCTCATACTGCCTCACCTATGGTGCAAGTAGCTGCTCTTGCCTAGGGCACAAAATAGTCCAGCATCGGCCCTGACCAAACCGCCCATGTGCATGATGGCTTTACCATTCTTTTATACCTCACTGGTGGCCTGTTCCTTCAACCTTCCTTCTTTTCCCCACACTGTAGCCTCTGAGGCTCTTCAGAATGCAACACGTACAAGAGTGTTGGATAACTGTGACCTTTGCCGCATGCTGTGTTTCCTTCCTCCGACCTCTAATTCATTGCTGTATCTTGCTGTGATGTAATGGTCTGAGGAATAAATTACAGTGCACAGTGAGGGACATGGGCCACCAAGGATAAATAGCTCTTCTATTGCACATTGAATTACAGATAGTTTTTTTTTTTTTTTTTTTAAAAGCTCTGTCTTTTTAAAGTAATCATTGACATTCAGACCAGGTTTTACAAGCTGAAGTCTATGTGAAGTAGGCTTAATTTTATATGGGAAGTGTCTCTTCTGATCAATTTCAAGAGATACAGGTAGATCAAACTAATAGAGATGAGCTCAGGCATGTGAGGATCCTAGTCTCAACTCACCTGAATGATCTGCCAGAAAGTTGTGACTGTGCCAATCATGCGTGGCTGAGGCATTCCCCACCACGCAATCAAGTATACAAGGTGTGTGTATGCATGCGGCTGCGGGGCTAGGAATACCTTGACCACTTGTGATTGGCCAAGTACTCTGACAGTTCCTGACAAGATAGCTCAGGTGAATTTCAGCCTAGGATCCACACACACCTGAGGCCAACGCTACTCACCAATATGTGAAGTACACAACAATGAATAGATACATCCTGCTCAGTGATTTCCAATGGAAAGGAACTCTGTAGTTTATCCCATCAGTGGATAGCCTTACCATAAAATTAAAAAAAAAAAGAAGCAGATCCCAACCGGGGATTTTTAGGTGAAAAGGGTATGTGACTTCCAACGGATCGCATAGTTAACTAGTTGAATTTTGGAAGAGCAAAAAAAGGTAAGTATAAAGCAGTCGGAAGATGAGGTTTTTTTTTCCCTTAACCAGCGGGTTGAACAAAAAAAAGTGGCCCAATTCCCCCATCCACACACTTGATGGGGATGGGGGAATCACTCCAGCTAAGCTATTATGTTCTGATGGAAGGGAGCCTTCCCCCCTGTCAGAAGACACTGATCAGCACTGCCAGCTATAGCTGCTGGTGCTGATTTTGCAGAAATTTTGAGATCAGTAGATTGTCTTCTGTACAATCAGCCTGCCCATACATGGATCAAAATTCGCCTGGTCCCTGCTGAACCTACCTAATTTCAATTCTTGTATGACTGGCCTAAAAACTGGGAGGTGGGGGGGGGGGGTTCTGGAGCAGGGAAGAGGGACATTTAAAGATTAAGTATACTGAACTATAGTAATCATTAATGGTGCCTAATGGCTGCTAACAGCTTTAATAAAAACATAGGACCATGGGGGCTTCCATTTTTGACCACCTTCCAAAAATATTAGTTGCTTAGCTGCCCTTTAATATTTCCAGACACTGAGCATGGACACACTTATAAATCCAGAAAGTCAGAACTCTTCCTCTACATACACTATATTACCAAAAATATTGGGATGCCTGCCTTTACACGCACATGAACTTTTATGGCATCCCAGTCTTAGTCTGTAGGGTTCAATATTGAGTTGGCCCACCCTTTGCAGCTATAACAGCTTCAACTCTTCTGGGAAGTCTGTCCACAAGGTTTAGGAATGTGACTATGGGAATGTCTGACCATTTTTCCAGAAGCTCATTTGTGAGGTTAGGCACTAATGTAGGACAAGAGGCCTGGCTCGCAGTCTCCATTCTAATTCATACCAAAGGTGTTCTACTGGGTTGAGGTCAGGACTCTGTGCAGGCCAGTCACGTTCCTCCACCCCAAACTCACACATCCACATCTTTACGAACCTTGCTTTGTGCACTGGTCCAAATCATTTGGTGGAGGGAGGATTATAGTGTGGGGTGGTTTTTCCGGGGTTGGGCTTGGCCTCTTAGTTCCTGTGAAGAGAAATCTTAAGGCGTTGGCAAACCAAGACATTTTGGACAGTTTCATGCTCTCAACTTTGTGGGAACAGTGTGGGGATGGCCCTACCTGTTCCAATATGACTGCACACCAGTGCAAAACACTCAACATGCCTCTCAGCAAATAGCTTGGAGTGTCTACTTTACAAAATGGGGTCATTTGGGGGGGGGGGGGTTGTGCTATCTTGGCATTTCATTGCCTTCAAAACTGTGATAGGTAGTAAGGAGTGAAATCAACAATTTACGCATTTGGAAAGCCTGAAGGTGGTGATTGGTTTTCGGGGTCCTGTACGTGGCTAGACTGCAAAAAAGTCTCACACATGGGGTATCCCCATACTCAGGAGAAGCAGCAGAATGTATTTTGGGGTGTCATTTCACATATACCCATGGCATGTGTGATCAATATATCATTTACTGACAACTTTGTGTAAAAAAAAAAAAATAATAATAATAATTTTCCCGTAACTTGTGGCAAAATATAAAATATTCCATGGACTCACCATGCCTCTCAGCAAATAGCTTGGAGTGTCTACTTTGCAAAATAGGGTCATTTGGGGAGGTTTTGTGCTATCTTGAAATTTCAGGGCCTCTGAAACTGTGACAGGTAGTGCGGAGGTGAAATGCACAATTTATGCCATTAGAAAACCTGAAAGTGGTGATTGGATTTCGGGGTCCCGTACACAGCTAGGCTCCCAAAAAGTCTCACACATGTGGTATCCCTGTACTCAGGAGAAGCAGCAGAATGTATTTTGTGTGTCATTTCACATATACCCATGTCATGTGTGAGCTATTTATTTTTTAGTTTCAACTTTGTGTTTAAAAAAAAATGTAATTTTCCCAAAACTTGTGGCAAAATATAAACAATTCCATGGACTCACCATGCCTGTCAGCAAATAGCTTGGGGTGTCTACTTTCCAAAATGGGGTCATTTGTGGGGTTTTGTGCTATCTTGACATTTCAGGGCCTCCGAAACCGTGATAGGCAGTGAGAAAGTGCAATGAGAAATTTACGCCCTTTGAAATTCTGAAGGTGGTGATTGGATTTCGGGGTCCCGTACACAGCTAGGCTCCCCAAAAAGTCTCACACATGTGGTATCTCTGCACTCAGGAGAAGCAGCAGAATATATTTTGGGGTGTAATTACACATATGCCCATGGCATGCGTGAGCAATATATCATATCAATGACAACTTTTTGTAAAAACAAAATTTTTTTTTTTTTTAGTCATTTTTCAAACACCTGTGACAAAAAAATTAAATATTCAATGAGCTCAACATGCCTCTCACTACATTCCTTATGGTGTATACTTTCCAAAAAGTGGTAATTTGGGGGGGTTTTGTGCTGCCCTGCCATTTTAGCACTTCAAGAATGTAGATAGGCAGTCAGAAATTAAAGCTGCGTAAATTCCAGTATTCACACCATAGATTGTAGACGCTATAACTTTTGCGCAAACCAATAAAAATACGCTCATTGAGAATGTTTTTGTCAAAAACATGTAGCTAAATACATTTTGGCCTAAATATATGACAAAAATTGAATATATTGGATATTTTTTAACAGTCAAAGTAGAAAATGTAAATTTTTTGCAAAATTTTTGCTCTTTTTTTATTAATATCGCAAAAAATAAAAAGCGCAGAGGTGATCAAATACCACCAAAAGAAAGCTTGTGGAAAAAAAAAGGATGTAAATTGTATTTGGGTACAGCTTTGCATGACCGCGCAATTGTCAGTTAAATTAACGCAGTGCCAAGTTGAAAAAAGTGGCCTGGTCATTAAGCAGGAAAATCCTCCAGTCTTAAAGTGGTTAAACAGGTACCCGCTCCCACTTCCAGCTCAGTTTGCTGTGGCTTTGTGTTTTGCGCATGTGCAGTAGGAAACTGGCTGTGAAGCCACAAGGCAAGTCAAGATGGCTGTGCCAGCACCTGATATTCTGATTGAAAAATCAACTTGGGTGAGGACACTGCTGGATTCCTGGACAGGTAGTATCAAAATATACCAACTGGTAATCAGTGCAAATATAGTGTAATATTCCAAAACATTTAGAATAAAAATCAAAAGTTGCTGCTATCACTATAAAAATGTTTTCACCACATCAAAATACCATAATAAAAAATTACAGTGTTGCGCTACTTGAAATAACAAAACAGAAAACCATGAAATTACATATCCAATCTTATTGCATAGACTAGTGCAAAAAAAACATGATTAAAGTGATATTTGATCCAAATATCATAAATGACCCATATAACTATAACAATTCATAAGTAACAGAATATTAAGTCCATCAAAATGTATCCCAAAGTTGTGCAAGATAGCGAAACAAGTGCAAAAAATGTAGAAAGTGCTTCTGCTCTCCCCCACCAATAATGGATGGCCGCTCACCTCCAGCTCTGACCCCCTTTTTTACCAGCAGGTCAGAACTAGCAATTCCCCTCTGGGGATATAAGCTGTTCCTCAGTGTCTGTTAGCGTTAGGGATCCTAATAATCCTCGCCAATCCTCTCCCAGCAGGTAGGTGCCCTAAAATTAAAATGAAAAATCAGCAGCTTCAGTTTTTGTAGGTGCTGACTTTTCATTTTTTTCTGAAGGAGCCGAAAGGTCCTCTTTAAAGTCCATTTGCCGACCCTCCGCAGTGCATATACTGCAGCAGAGCGGCTCGTACAGGCACTGTAACGTACCTGTACATTGGGGCTTTGTTCCGGGTCCACTCGCGCATGCGCCCCCGCACCCAGGACCCAAGCTGTCATTCACCGCAGAACAAGCCAATAAGCGATCCCGCCCAATGATTTACGACCAGGACACGCTGATCGGCTGAGCGAATGACAGACTAGAGCCCTGTGTTGGTAAACAACACAGGGCTCTCTACAGGGAGCAACAATGTGTGTTTTTTCTCCCTGCAAAGCAGAGAGTAAAAACTGGCACATTGCTTAGTAAAAACAGCACACGGTACACACAGCAACCATTATAGGCACAAAGTCCACTCTTTGATTGCCCCTAAATGTTAAGTCCTTCCCTGCCAGTGTCACTAATACAGTGACAGTGTATATTATTAGCACTGATCACTGTATTAGTGTCACTGGTGATGTCAGTGTCAGTTCCTAGTAAAAGTCGCTGATCACCACCAATACTAGTAAAATAGAAGAAATTTGTAGTCAATGAGAATTCATGAATAAGGTGGACCTATGGCCAATGTA
Organism: Pelophylax lessonae; assembly: GCF_965119305.1. Taxonomy (NCBI): domain Eukaryota; kingdom Metazoa; phylum Chordata; class Amphibia; order Anura; family Ranidae; genus Pelophylax; species Pelophylax lessonae. The sequence continues at coordinate 225,138,398 of NC_138775.1, forward strand.
TTTCCATCTAAGGTTCCCTGTCACCCTGCAGATGGTGATATGATATGTGGATGGTTGGATGCTCTAAGGTATTTGTCAGCTGTGTCCTCAACTGCACCTACAGTGGGTACAGAAAGTATTCAGACCCCCTTAAATTTTTCACTCTTTGTTATATTGCAGCCATTTGCTAAAATCATTTAAGTTCATTCTTCTTCCTCATGAATGTACACATAGCACCCCATACTGACAGGAAAACACAGAATTGTTGACATTGTTGCAGATTTATTAAAAAAGAAAAACTGAAATATCACATGGTCCTAAGTATTTAGGCCATTTGCTCAGTATTTAGTAGAAGCCCCCTTTTGATCTAATACAGCCAGGAGTCTTTTTGGGAAAGATGCAACAAGTCTTTCACACCTGGATTTGGGGATCCTCTGCCATTCCTCCTTGCAGATCCTCTCCAGTTCTGTCAGGTTGGATGGTAAACGTTGGTGGACAGCCATTTTTAGGTCTCTCCAGAGATGCTCAATTGGGTTTAAGTCAGGGCTCTGGCTGGGCCATTCAAGAACAGTCACGGAGTAGTTGTGAAGCCACTCCTTCGTTATTTTAGCTGTGTGCTTAGGGTCATTGTCTTGTTGGAAGGTAAACCTTCGGCCCAGTCTGAGGTCCAGAGCACTCTGGAGAAGGTTTTTGTCCAGGATATCCCTGTACTTGGCCGCATTCATCTTTCCTTCGATTGCAACCAGTCGTCCTGTCCCTGCAGCTGAAAAACACCCCCACAGCATGATGCTGCCACCACCATGCTTCACTGTTGGGACTGTATTGGACAGGTGATGAGGAGTGCCTGGTTTTCTCCACACATACCGCTTAGAATTAAGGCCAAAAAGTTCTATTTTGGTCTCATCAGACCAGAGAATCTTATTTCTCACCATTTTGGAGTCCTTCAGGTGTTTTTTAGCAAACTCCATGCGGGCTTTCATGTGTCTTACACTGAGGAGAGGCTTCCGTCGGGCCACTCTGCCATAAAGCCCCGACTGGTGGAGGGCTGCAGTGATGGTTGACTTTCTACAACTTTCTCCCATCTCCTGACTGCATCTCTGGAGCTCAGCCACAGTGATCTTTGGGTTCTTCTTTACCTCTCTCACCAAGGCTCTTCTCCCCCGATAGCTCAGTTTGGCCGGACGGCCAGCTCTAGGAAGGGTTCTGGTCGTCCTAAACGTCTTCCATTTGAGGATTATGGAGGCCACTGTGCTCTTAGGAACCTTAAGTGCAGCAGAAATCTTTTTGTAACCTTGGCCAGATCTGTGCCTTGCCACAATTCTGTCTCTGAGCTCTTCAGGCAGTTCCTTTGACCTCATGATTCTCATTTGCTCTGACATGCATTGTGATCTGGAAGGTCTTATATAGACAGGTGTGTGGCTTTCCTAATCAAGTCCAATCAGTATAATCAAACACAGCTGGACTCAAATGAAGGTGTAGAACCATCTCAAGGATGATCAGAAGAAATGGAAAGCACCTGAGTTAAATATATGAGTGTCACAGCAAAGGGTCTGAATACTTAGGACCATGTGATATTTCAGTTTTTCTTTTTTAATAAATCTGCAACAATGTCAACAATTCTGTGTTTTTCTGTCAGTATGGGGTGCTATGTGTACATTCATGAGGAAGAAGAATGAACTTAAATGATTTTAGCAAATGGCTGCAATATAACAAAGAGTGAAAAATTTAAGGGGGTCTGAATACCTTCCGTACCCACTGTATATTGCTTAGCGATCTTACATTTGTGGGGCTCTTCTCCTCCCTTGGTTTTCTTTCTCCTCTGTGGAGATTCTTAGGGGAGTATCTGGGCATATATGTTGCTTACAGGTTGTCTATCTTTTTTCATTTCTGCCTATGCTGAGCACTGTTTTTGACTGTGAACAACAAATACTAGCATGATTCACATGCAAAATATTCCTATCTTTAAGTATTGGCAAGGGACCTCAGATGGAAATACATTGGCCATAGGTCCACCTTATTCATACATTCTCATTGTGTACAAATTGAACTAAAGTGGATATCCACTGTGCATATCTGTCCCCATCTGAAAGCTGTATTCTTAATGTGATGCATCATTTCTCTTTGCTACTAAGCTAAAGAGGTCCTGAGGAAGCTGGTTGTTGTGAAACGCGTCAACCACTTGGATCATACAGCAAAGAAAATTTGTTGCAGTCAAAGTTATGGCTTACACCGCATTCAGGAATATTTTTCTATGTTTTTAAACTTTTTTTTGAAAATTTGTAATAAATATATAATTTTTATAATTTTTGTGTGACCGTCTCTCTCTGGTACCAGTAAAGTCCGAAACAAGTAAAGGTTTTTTGGTAGTAAACCAGACAAATAGAGAGACCTTATTAACGAGGACAGGGTTCTAAATCCCCTTCATTCTATCTAAAAGGAAAAAAAAAAAATGTTTTGCCTTTAGTTTGACCTTAATAAACCAGAGTGAGCGGGATGTATATAGTCTCAAACTTCAAATTTGGGCAGTTGTGATTTCACACACAGATGCAATCACACCTGTCTTTTTATTTTCTTCCTCTCCATAATTTATGTTTCATTTGTAGCCCCATCCCCAAGACTCTCCCTTTAACTCTTGGCAGGGGGAGCCTCCCTGTGGACTTCGATAGATAAAAGTATGAGAAGAATGTTCTTGTGGAAAGCTGTGTTGGATTGGGAACCTTACAGATTGTAAAATGTCATAGATGTCATAGATCAGCATGACATGAGAATTCTCCCTAAGAATGTACATCTTTAGCATGCCCAGGGGAAAAAAAGGGAGGAAACCATGTAAAGGTTTTCACTTTTTTAATTTAGACAATGGTATAATGGATCGTATAGCTGTAAATACATAGATAAGTCAAGTTCAGTAAATTCTAGTTCAAATATGTTACATTCCACTGTGAATACTCAAGATTACAGAAAGGTATTGATGGCAAAATGTAGTCATATAAATTTGGTGTTTTAATACTCATTGTTAATCCTACTTCTCAAAAAAAGAGCACAAGCAATAGGTTTATTATAAAAGCATATGTAGTCACAAAGATCTATAGTCATACAGGATGATACATTAAAAATGACCTTAATTGAGCCCTGGTTTTCAGATATACACTGATCAGCCAAACTTTTATGACTATCCACCTAATTTTGAGTAGATTCCCCTTTTGCTGCTATAATAGCTCTGGCCTGTCGAGTCATGGATGCCACTAGACCTCTAAAGGTATGTTGTGTTATCTGGCACCAAGCTGTCAGTAGCAGATCCTTTAAGTCCTGTAAGTTTCAAGGTGGGATCGGCATGGGCGTCCGCAGGCAGGGGCAAGGGGGGGCAAACGCCCCTCCCTGAAATCTCAACTTCCCCTTTCAAGTAGTTGTTAAGCCACTTTATACCATCCTGTCTGGTCCGTTTAATCCTGTGTGTCTGTGTATGTGTCACTGACACAGGAGCAGACAGGCAGGGAGAGAGGACAGAGGAAGACAGGAGGGCTGCGGATGACGGAGGCACGTAAACTTACCACAGTGTCAGGGCTCAGCAGCCATGGTAAAGTGTGGTCAGTTTACAGAGAGGAGGACTTAGCCAGGCAGGATCAGCCAGGTATTTTATGTGATAGAAGGGGCCAAATTACACAAGCACTGTGCTGTATAACATGCTTTAAGGTAACAGGACAGGATCAATATATATATATATATATATATATATATATATATATATTTTTTTTTTTTTTTTTAGGTGAACAAATGCTTTAAAAATAAATGCTGCTGTTTGGTCTTTAAAAATAAATACTCAAAATAAGTATAATGGTTAAGCCCCTCCCCTTCATGACATTGTTGAAAAGCAGTGTAGCATGGGTGACCTTAAAATGATGCCCCCCCCTCCCGAAAAAAAGTTCTGCGGACGCCCATGTGGATCGGTCTTGTTTTTCTGGCACATCCTACAGATGCTCTATTAGATTAAGGTCTGGAGAATTTGGAGACCAAGTCAACACCTCAAACGCGTTGTGTTCCTCGAACCATTCTTGAATATTTTTTGCAATGCGGCAGCGCACATCACCCTGCTAAAAGAGGTTACTGTCATCAGGGAATACTGTTTCCATGAAGAGGTGTACTTGGACAGCAACAATGTTCAGGTAGATGGTACCTGTCAAGCAACATACACATAAATGGCAGGACCCAAGGTTTCCCAGCCGAACATTGCCCAAAGCATCACACTCCTTCTGCTGGCTTGCCTTTTTTCTATACTGCATCCTGGTGCCACCTCTTCCCCAGGTAAGTGACGCACTTGCACCTGACCATCCACATAATGTAAAAGAAAACAATTAATTTGATCAGGCCACCTTCTTCCATTGTTCTGTGTTAGTATGATCATGTGCCCATCGTAGGTGCTTGGGGCTGTGGATGCGGGTCAACATGGGGACCCTGACCAGTCTGCAGCTATGCAGCCGTATACACAACAAACTGCTATGCCCATTTTTTCTGCTCTCAGCACATCAAATTCAGGGACAACATATTTACTCTCTGCACACAACCTCAGTGGCAATTGCATATGTGTGGCCCACCTTTCCTACTCAACAATCCATGGGATCCTGTAGGCGGGGTGAAACACATCAGAGGGCGTAGTCTGAGAGGAGCAAGGCTGAAGCCGCATCTTACCTTTTCTATTTGGGCTGAGTCTGTAGTGTGCGGTATCCCATCAATTGTTTCTGTGTACCTTTCCTGGAGCCAGGATAGGCTCTTTGGATGCTGGCACCTGTCAGCTATGTGAGACACTGTGGAATTTCACAGTGGCTCTTTAAATGGCACTCTAAGCTTTCTAATACAGGCCACCTTTCCTACTGATGCATACATGTCTTGCGCAGTCAGCAAGAGGTTAAAGTGAAATTGGCAAGCTTACAAAAAAAAACTATAAAGCTGGCAATGGATATCACAAGCCCACATTCACACCTGAGTGATTGCATTTGCAAAGCGTTATAATGCTCAACATGAAGACCCCCATCATATTCAGTGATGCCCATTCACACTTGAGTGTCATGCTAGCACTTGTCACCGAAAAAAACATGAGCAGTTTTTTTCAGGCAGAAATATGCATTTGGCCTCACAGACTTCAATGGGAGCACCCACGTATCTTAGAGTTTTCGAGGGCACCAGTGTGCTGAGTCAACCACCAGCTTCTTATATCTCTTGGGATTTCAGGTGGTGAGATCTCGCCATTCGAGGTTCCTGGTCACTATGTCAGCTACAAAGCAGCTCTATCTGGGCAGTTTTTATTGTCAACTAATACAGAAGGAGAAAATAAAATATATGGTAGGAGGGAATTGGGAGTAAACCAGAGATATACAAGAAATCAGCCTACAAGATGGGCGGCACAGTGGTGTAGGGGTTAGCACTTTCACCTAGCAGCAAGAGGGTCGCTGGTTTGAATCCCAACCACGACACTACCTGCCTGGAGTTTGCATGTTCTCCCTGTGCCTGCGTGGGTTTCCTCCGGGTACTCCGGTTTCCTCCCACACTCCAAAGACATGCTGGTAGGTTAATTGGATCCTGTATAAAATTAGACCCTACTATGTATGTATGAATGTGAGTTAGGGACCTTAGATTGTAAGCTCCTTGAGGGCAGGGACTGATGTGAATGTGCAATGTATATGTAAAGCGCTGCGTAAATTGACAGCGCTATACAAGTACCTGAAATAAATGATTTAAATAAAATACAAGCTTTTGACCCCATGTTGAAATACCAGTTTTCCAATTGGACACCAACTGCCTTTTAGTGCTCCCGCCCGCCCTTATGAATTGATAGGCAGGTGCACATTTTTTACCCCTATTTTACTGCAGGAGAACGAAGGTTCTAGCTGGAAGCCTCGGACATCCACCAGGCCATGGGCTTCTACTTGGATTGCATGGTGGTTAATCTAGCTCTGGGTATGACACAGTATTTTCAGCATTTCAACAATCTCCCAAATTTAGACACCGATGTTTTTCCCGACATCTGTAAAAACATTTCACAGAATATTAACCAAGACCCTGAGAGAAATCTATCCGCTGTTATTGGAAAGTCCCCATTCTTGATTGCTGTTTTTTGTGCTTAATGCAATGTTTAAACACTGTGTTGTTCCAGCATGGACAAAAAATGTAGATTTGTAACAACTGGCAGCATTTACTCCAGCCATTCTACAAGCAGTGGTTTCTGATCAAAGTCCTCATATCCAAGGCTTGTTTGAGCCTGTTAAAAGATAACTCACAAACTGGCAGACTTCCAAAAGTGCCCATTGCCAAAAAAAAAAAAATCACACTGCACACAATCAACAGTTTGTTCTTACGGTTACATTTTTTACATTCTTTCTGTGGCTCCCCCAGGAAGTGAAGAGCCAAGCTGGCGTCACAAGTGACATCATGACATGGGATTGAATTGGTGGTGAGAGCACATATGTATGAGGTCAGTGGGAATATTAATAGCTGTTAAAAAAGCAGAATTTAGGGCTAATATACACAATTCACAGGGAAACAAAAAGTATAAGAAAAAAGTACTGTTGCCCTTAGTAACCAATCAGGGTGCTCTTTTTATTCTTTAGAAATTGAAATATGAATTGTCAGTATGGAGCCTTTAGTGTGGCAGTAGGATAAATGATCTTGAACTCTTAGGGGTTAGCCCCACTCCGTCATCCCTCCCACTGATCCTGCCAATATGGATACCAAGGAAATAGTGTTGGGATGCAGATTGGTTCCTTAAAGTACATTTATCATGAGATGAAAATGGAAGCTGCAATTGCTGACCTGCTTCTGAAATGTGTTAGCTGCCAGGCTATCATGCTTACCCTCTTGCTTCAATACCTTGAGGCTTTTACCTGGGATTTTGGCACCCGGAACTCTGTGGGAGTCTACTGCAGGTGCCTGTAGACACCTCTACTCTGATGTCAGTTCACCAGGCCTAAAGCAACCCTGTTGATCTGCCTAAACAGAAGTGTACCTGTAAAAGAAGATAGTATACATTTGCCAGGGAAATCTTCTGCAGAAGTTTGAAGGGAAGCCAATACTTTTAGGAGGGTAGATCTCTTGACTTCCCCACTGGGTTCCTTCCTCTGACCTCCATGTCACCACTGTATCCTGTATTGGGTGGAGGTAGGAACCAGTGAATACTGGGGGAAGTGGACCACGGATCAGGAGATCAACACCCCTGGAAGTGTTGGTTTCCTTTAGGACTTCAGCATATAAATTCTCAATACAGGAGCAGTGATGAAAGAGTATGCAGTTGAGTGGAAGAGTATTTTCTATAGAGACCTCTCATTGACCCAAAGGCATTTTATCTTCTCACTGCCGCCAGCACATTTATTTCCTTCAACTGGAACCAGGACATTTTTACCCAACTCTGACATTGGGGTATTTTTCTTCCCACTGACCAGCAATGTATGATGCACTTTGTTGGTTCCTGCACCCTATAAACTGTGCTATATGTTACATACTCCTGACCCCTGTTCTGTTTATATTATTATTTTTTTATGCACATAGCCCTTGCCACTACTTTCTGTAAGCTGTGCTGTACAGTACATATTCTAGACCAAAATGTTTCTTAACCTAAAAGTCATTGGTTGCTTAGCACTCCCCAATTCTATAAAATGTCTTCTTTAGGGTATGCTTGAACAAAGTGTAAGTGCTAACAATTTACTAAGTCTATACATTGTGTGCATTAACGTGTATGTAATTGAAATGTTTCACTTTTTAAAAACTATACTTTGTGAAAATGTTTGTTAACCTGTGAAACTGTTACTTGTGGCACAGTAAGTAAGGAGTATTTTGTGGGTACAAAGACTGCTGCATATATGTGAAGTGTATGCAGAGAGTAGGTTTGCATCATTACAGGTACAGTCGGTGCCGTGCTTAAAGCGGAGTTCCGGACACAGAATAGTTTTTTTTCTATCAATACCTCCCAAATTGTCACCCCCCCCCCTTCATACATCAAGTAATCCTGTTTTTTACAGTATAATAATCGATTGGCAATTATAAAATAAAATGTCCTGAGCGCCGCCATCTTTGTCCGGGTTCCCCTGAAGCAGCTGTGTGTTAATGGATGCTCTGCTTCCTGGTTCAAGATGGAGAGGGGCCGGTGAATGCAGCGCGAAATCTCGCGCATGCCCAGTACTATGCGATCGGCATAGTATAGGGATGCCTATCATCGCGTTATTTCCTGTTTGCAAATAACGCGATGAGAGGAGCAGCCGGCCGCCTACGTCACTGCCCATTGCATCCTGGGAGTGATGAGTAAGAGCTCCCAGGACGCATTGCGGGACAGGAAGTGACGGCGCGGGCCGCGGCCGCAGAGGGAGGAAGTGGAAGGAAAGGTGAGTATATTTTCTACAATAATAAGGTAAGTAAAAAAAAAAAAAAATCGTAACTACCCATTTGTTTTTCAAGTAACAAATAGCAAGCGGATGGCCCCAAAATCGATTAGGCTGATTTTGTGGCCGGAACTCCGCTTTAAATGTTTTATGGAAGAAGTCCTTACCACCGGTTTGATTCTCACTTTAACCTGTATTGTCTTATAAAATCACACCGGCAATAACATACATTGACATACATATATAAATGCATACAATGATTTTAATTTTTACACTTCTATGTTGAAGTCAGTATTTGCATATTAGCATGTTCCCAGGGTGCTATTGAAATAGTCTGGAGTTGTTTGCATTTATATGGAAATAGCAGATTACTAATATGAATATCACTGAAGGTATAGAGTGCAGCACCAAAAAAATATTCAGATTTCTATTACGGATGTCTATGCACTCCTTCTTTTATGGTGTTAACCCCCCCCCCCCCCCCCCCCCCTCCCTTGCAAAGGTATGCAGAGCAAAGGCAGTGGCACCAGAGAGAATGTTTTTCAAAATCCTGCTTCAAGAATCAGTGCTATGGATAAATAGGCACAATGAAGACATAAAAAGCTAAATAAACTGCTGAAGTCAGTTAAACAAAATGAAGGCAAGTTAAATGAAGACTAGAAGTTGTATGTGTACTTCCCAAAAAGGGCATCAACATCACAGGTCAACTATGTCATCAAGTTCAATTTGTGAGGAACCTCTTTCAGTCTAGCTGTAGCAAGTCATAAAGACATCATGGAACATAGACTTTATAAAGGCTATTAAAATAGACCAGTCTTTACTTTAAAACTAATAAACTTCCAGCATAAATGAATAGCAAATCTCAGGGCCGGATTGAGAGCATCATGGGTTTGGTGCTGAGGATCTTGAATGGCCTTAAGGTCCAGCTGCGCAGGCCTTGTACAACATGGGATGCCCTCTCTGAAGCCCATAAACGCATCCACGCATGGGCAACTATCCCTCTGTGTCCGGCCTTTGTGCTATGTAGGGAGGTGCTGAGGGAGCTGCCTAGGGAAGCGTGCTTTCACTTGTAGCACTGAAGCCAGACGTCTGTGTTTTACAAGTGACAGTAGAGATCAGAGGGACTGAGAGGACGCCCGGACCTGCCGCCCTGTAGAACCTTTCTCTGTGGAAACTCCTTCCCATTACAAACAAAACAAACAGCATAAGAACTGAAGAGAGACCTCCCGGTGGCACAAATTGGTACTACACCTATACTTTATAAACAACAAATTGGATCAAGACTGGGACTGTTTCCCCACTGGTACTTCCAAGCATTTCACAGATACGACAAGTGTCCAACCCCAATTCCTGTGTGAAAATATAAGGACCAGAAGCAAGGTCCCAAGGGCAGATCTCTTTTAACAAATATGGTGGAAAAATTTCCTTGACAAAGGCATAACGCCGAAACGCGTAAGTTTTCAAGATATCTCTCCCTACGGACTCCACGCCACCAGAAGCGTGGACAGATAGAGAGACATGCCATTGTCACCATATCACTATGTCACCACTCCTCCTCTGATTCACCATCACCTATAACCCACACACTCTATGTTTATCATTGTATATTTATGCTACCAATCTTTTTTTTCAATAAAATTGTATAAAACAAAAATCTGTTGTACTAGCCCATAAAGTCCCAACTTACCTGGCTTGAGGCAGGTAAGAAAAAAAATAAAATTAACCCTGCCAGTTTACATCCTCTTTAATATATTGTTACCCAATATGGTTGGTAACTAGGCAAGCATAACATTGATTAACAATGGTAATAACAGTTTAGCATACAAAGTGAGTAACAGAAAGGACTAAGCATAAGATGTGCCCAGATTTTGTGTCCAGATCACCCTAAACAATAGCAAGGCCACCTCAGGTGCAAAAGTGAGCAGAAGTAAAGTTTAATCTGCCATCTGGTGGAATTTTACTGCCAGAGAGCAGTTATGGTTGCGATGCAAGTCCTAGGGTATTCGCCAAAAGAAATGGAGGATGGTAGCAAGGCAGGGGAAGAAAGGGGACTTGCAGAACAATTCTTATGGGAGGACCAGTCCTTTGGGATGTTCTTCTGCTGGCTATTATTGGGGCCCTATTATAGCGTTGGTGCTGTAGCCTATGCCGAAAACTGATCCCTGAGCTAAAGCTAGGGTTCCCAGATAAGAATGGACAGTAGTTAAAGTGGTTGTAAAGGCACAAGGTTTTTTACCTTCATGCATGAAGATAAAAAACCTTCTGTGTGCAGCAGCCCCCCAGCCCCCTACCCAAATACTTACCAGAGCCCCCTCTCGATCCAGTGATGTCCACTAGAGCCTTGTCTCTCCTTGGACTTGCAATCCTAATGGCCTTTTGGCAGCAGCGGGAGCCATTGCTCTCAATCACAGCCAGTGAGACAATCAGGAGACGGCAGGGCTGAGCCGCGGCTCCATGTGTGACAGGTCGGGAGGGCCGATGTGAGACCCGAGAAGAGGAGGATCTGGGCTGCTCCGTGCAAATCCATTACACAGAGCAGGTAAGTATGACATGTTTGTTATTTAAAAAAAAAACAAGGCTTTAATATTACTTTAACTAAGATAACAGGAGCTGTTTATAAACTCAATATGAATTAATAATAAGAGGTTCACCTAATAATAAGCTTCAAGGAGACAACTAAACACATACATTAGCTCCGACCTACTGTAGCTATTTGGCACTGTGCATGTAAAATATTAACAATAGAACAGAGACATTTCTGTCACTAGACTTCAGATACACACATAAAGTGCAACATTTAACCCATGGGGACACGAAACTTGCCTAAAAGTCTCTGCTTCTGGTCTGGATGAAAGGTCATGTGGTCCAGCTATTTGCATATTTCCTGAGAACTCCCATTTAAATGTATCACAGTCGCCCAATCTAGGGTTTCTAATCCAGCAAGTAGGGACAGTACTTGTCTATAACCAACTAACTCAATGATAACTAGCAAGCAACAGCTATTTGCAAATAAAGACATAAGAAGGATGCATCTCCCTACAATGCTATACATATACCAACTATGAAACACCACGTCCTGGTCTTACTATTGGTCATTGGAGTTGTCCATCACAGTAATGAAAGGAGTGGGATGGGGTGGACCAGAGCTTCTTCATCAGAAATTGAAATTATTTTTAGATTATAGAAATCCAGATTTTAGGGCTCACTGTAAAGGTATCTGAAACTATTGTTCGTGAATATGAATGCCGCCAGTTTACCAGTTTTAAATAATGGCAATTTTACTTAATAAAAAACAAAACTTAGGTGGGATCTACTTGAAAGAGGAATTGTTCTGTGTAAACAAAGCTAGCATGTGTGACCCTTTGGGGCAATTAGGACTTTTGGCGGTTTTAGAGGTCCTAGGCTCTGCATTGGTAGATTCAGGTATTTGAGATCTTCATGATGATATTTACAGTATATTACCAAAGTATTAGGAAGCAAGGTCCATAAAGACATGGATGAACAAGTTTGGGGTGGAGGAACTTGACTGGCCAGCACAGAGTGCGGACCTCAACCCGATAGAACACCTTTGGGATGAATTTGAATGGAGACTGCGAGCCAGGCCTTCTTGTCCACATCGGTGCATGACCTCACAAATGTGCTTCTGGAAGAATAGTCAAACTTTCCCATAGACACACATCTTCTAAACCTTAGGGACAGCCTTCCTAGAAAAGTTGAAGCTGTTATAGCTGCAAAGGGTGGGCCAACTCAATACTGAACCCTATGGAGTAAGACTGGAATGCCATTCAAGTTAATGTGCTGGTAAAGGCAGGCGTCCCAATACTTTTGGTAATATAATGTATATAGGAAATTAGTGTGGGAAGGGATAAGTTTGGAAGAGCAGATTCTTCAGTCTATTTTGCAAATGTAACCTTTCCAGAAAATGGTAAGAAAAAGGTAAGGTCGCCCAAACCTGATAAATCAGATTTTTGTGAATGCCATTTGCAGTAACTGTTGCCTTCTTATTTATATCTGCCGGCAAAGGTCTAGAGTCACTTTCCGTAAGTTATACAGGTGTCTAATACTGCATACTCTGTATTGTAAAATAAACCTACTGTATTAAGAATCCAAGGGGCAAAAACCATCTCCTCCATATTCACTGCTGTAAGAGGGTGGAAATTTACAGTGCCTTGCGAAAGTATTTGGTCCCCTTGAACTTTTCGACCTTTTGCCACATTTCAGGCTTCAAACATACAGATATAAAACTGTAATTTTTTTGTGAAGAATCAACAACAAGTGGGACACAATCATGAAGTGGAATGAAATTTATTGGATATTTCAAACTTTTTTAACAAATAAAAAACTGAAAAATTGGGCGTGCAAAATTATTCAGCCCCCTTAAGTTAATACTTTGTAGCGCCACCTTTTGCTGCGATTACAGCTGTAAGTCTCTTGGGGTATGTCTCTATCAGTTTTGCACAACGAGAGACTGAAATTTTTGCCCATTCCTCCTTGCAAAACAGCTTGAGCTCAGTGAGGTTGGATGGAGAGCGTTTGTGAACAGCAGTTTTCAGTTCTTTCCACAGATTCTCGATTCGATTCAGGTCTGGACTTTGACTTGGCCATTCTAACACCTGGATATGTTTATTTGTGAACCATCCCATTGTAGATTTTGCTTTATGTTTTGGATCATTGTCTTGTTGGAAGACAAATCTCCGTCCCAGTCTCAGGTCTTTTGCAGACTCCATCAGGTTTTCTTCCAGAAGGGTCCTGTATTTGGCTCCATCTATCTTCCCATCAATTTTAACCATCTTCCCTGTCCCTGCTGAAGAAAAGCAGGCCCAAACCATGATGCTGCCCCCACCATGTTTGACAGTGGGGATGGTGTGTTCAGGGTGACGAGCTTTGTTGCTTTTACACCAAACATAACGTTTTGCATTGTTGCCAAAAAGTTTGATTTTGGTTTCATCTGACCAGAGCACTTTCTTCCACATGTTTGGTGTGTCTCCCAGGTGGCTTGTGGCAAACTTTAAATGATACTTTTTAGGGATATCTTTAATAAATGGCTTTCTTCTTGCCACTCTTCCATAAAGGCCAGATTTGTGCAGTATACGGCTGATTGTTGTCCTATGGACAGAGTCTCCCACCTCAGCTGTAGATCTCTGCAGTTCATCCAGAGTGATCATGGGCCTCTTGGCTGCATCTCTGATCAGTCTTCTCCTTGTATGAGCTGAAAGTTTAGAGGGACGGCCAGGTCTTCATAGATTTGCAGTGGTCTGATAATCCTTCCATTTCAATATTATCGCTTGCACAGTGCTCCTTGGGATGTTTAAAGCTTGGGAAATCTTTTTGTATCCAAATCTGGCTTTAAACTTCTCCACAACAGTATCTCAGACCTGCCTGGTGTGTTCCTTGTTCTTCATGATGCTCTCTGCGCTTTAAACGGACCTCTGAGACTATCACAGTGCAGGTGCATTTATACGGAGACTTGATTACACACAGGTGGATTCTATTTATCATCATTAGTCATTTAGGTCAACATTGGATCATTCAGAGATCCTCACTGAACTTCTGGAGAGAGTTTGCTGCACTGAAAGTAAAGGGGCTGAATAATTTTGCACGTCCAATTTTTCAGTTTTTTATTTGTTAACAAAGTTTGAAATATCCAATAAATTTCGTTCCACTTCATGATTGTGTCCCACTTGTTGTTAATTCTTCACAAAAAATTACAGTTTTATATTTTTATGTTTGAAGCCTGAAATGTGGCATTGACTGGGTGCGATGGTCCATGTCCCCCAGTGTATACTGTGTCACACAGACTGGGTCTGGACCAGTTGGGGGCTCTGCGCACTCTAGTCAAGCACATAGGCTGTAACATACATAATTGTTTTCTTGTGTCTTAGAGATACACAATAACTGTACACATGTTTGACATTCATTTGGCTACTTTGTCTTGCTGTTTTACATGGATGCTCTGGCACTGCTGGGTGGCTGACGGGCTGGCTCCCATCACCTTCCCGGGAGCTGCGATGCGTGCTGTATGCCCCCCCCCTTCTCCCCTCTCTCGCAGTTTCGGGAGTTCAGGGGGGCAGAGCCACCGCGCATCGGCGCCACGCCCTGCGCCGACGTGTGACGTCAGTTTGGCGCCAACACGCCGACGACTGTTGTAAAATCTCAGTGCATAAGAGGGAGTCCGCCGGATGGTCTAGCAGGTCTGCCATTCCTGCGGCTCCCTCTACATATGCACTGACGTGACGCTGGACGCTTTGAGGCGGCGGTTCTTGGCGGAAGTGAGGTACACCTCTTTCAGCTCCAATCTTCGGTACTCACTCTTCCTATTGTTTCTCCCTTATCCCTATCACTCGTTTGATTCACACATTACTCCTGTATTATCACTCACATTGTCTGACCACTCCTCTGGCACATTGATCTAACCAGGGGGATCTAACCCTATTTTCACTATTACTTTCATTTTCTATTCAATTTCACTTTCTAGTCTTGCTTCTAATTGGATACTCATCTTTTGGGCTCTCTACAATTCCACTCTTTCATCACTATATAATCTTTTTTCACTTATTTTAGTACTCATTTTCCTCATTCTCAACAATACTTCTTCACACCCTCCTTACAGCCACATTCTCTTTTAATCCTATACATTTCACAGTTTATATCTCATATATATTTTTTAATTTTTTAATTTTTTATGCAAGTAATTTTGTACATAACACATAACATATTCATTCTTACCATTTACCTTATTTACTCCATAGCTACATTCTACATACATTCCATCCCCTTCTAATAATTTTTTACTCTTATTATGCAAGTTATATTATGACCCCTCATACGATATACATCTTTTTACTATTTATTTCTATTTACTTGATATAGATACATGATACCATCAAGAGTATTACAGTTCCCTCCATTTCCCATTCTTTCCGGTGTGTGGCCCCTTCTGTTATTGCCGTGATCCTCGGCGTCCTCAGCTCCCGGGGGAGACAATTGGGTCCTCTCCGCCTCCATTACCAGTCGTTGCCATGGCTGCCATGTAAGTTGGGACTGTGGGGGTTATTCCTCCCTTCCCTTCCCACTTTCAGCTTCCACTAACCATCATTCTTTGTAATACCTTATATGTATATTGTTTACTTTTAGATATGGATCATGCATCTACTCTGAAGAAGTGGCGGAATTATGCCACGAAACGCGTCAGTTTATGGATGTTATGACTTTACTCCAATACTCCTATGGTTGTCAATTGTTATGTTGGTTCTTTTGAAGCTGTTCTGGGGATTACTCACTCTTTTTACTACTCCAGCTTTATACATACCATATGTTTTATCTTGTACAACAATTCATGCCATTTGTATACTATTATGAGTGTAATAAATGTGATATTTTATTCTACTAACCCTGTCATGGTCATGTCTCTCATATAAAGTCCCAACCTCTCCATTTTGTTCTATATGAATTTAGGGATGGAGTCGCATGGCTAGTCCCACCATGCGCCTTCTTTTCCCCCCCTTTCCCGAAATGTGGCAAAAGGTTGCAAAGTTCAAGAGGGCCGAATACTTTCGCAAGGCACTGTAGGTGTGGAGATCTCACTTCTGAACTACCGGGAGTAGATCAGAAGCCATTGAGTGACTCAAACTGACCCGCATCAAATTTAGAAAATTCAGCGTGTGAATGCTGTTCTTATAAATCCACTAATACCAAAATGCTAATTCTTCCACAAACCATTGTTAGTGACTTGTCCTGCTTTCTCATATTCTTATCTTTCTGCCTAGTCATTAAACACCCACATAAAAAGATATTTGATCATTCTAACATCCACAGACTCCATGCATCCCACCCCCTCCTTTTCTAACTTTCATCTGTTCTCTCAAAGTTCCCTTAACAATGAGGGTTTCTTTTTTGTCTGTAATGTTTCTTTTTATTTATTGGATGGTCTGCGGGTGTCTGGAGTCATTATCATTATTATGATTGTGCTCATTGAGAAATGCAGACGAGCCTGTGGGAAGCCTACACATCATGGGGGTCAGGCCAGGGCATGTCTGAGAGGAGGGGAAGAGTGGCTTGATCCCCCGGTTCTATCTAGACAGGCAATTCCTGTCCTGCAATTCAAAGGGTGACCATAGTATAACATCACCAAAAATTCCCATGATCTATTCTATAGTCTTCAACATTTTCTGGTACAATCATTTTTTATTGTAAAAAAAAAAACATAACAATAAAAAACAACCGTTACCCACGCAGGGGTACAAGATAACAAACATAACACCAAGACATGGACAAGAAAACATATGAGCAGTTAACTTTAGAAGAATAAATGTCCACTGAGCAAGCTAGGGGAACAAGTCGCAGGTCCACGTGTGTACTCTGGGCCCGAGGGCCGACAAGGGGAGCTCATGTGTCAGGTGCACTAGTTTGCGTCAAGGGGAAAGGTGCGTATAGGTCTACTGGACACTCCCAACAAGGGGTCAGGATAAATAACTAGAAGCGAAGAGGGAGAAGGGAGTTTATCCAGTAGAACTGTCCAGTGAGGAATGAGGAAAACTCAAAAAGATGGACCTGGTGGCACTAACTACAGGTCAACAAAAATGCCTTAGGTCAGCGGGCCTAGGGTCGCACAAAAGACCGAGGACGGCAGCCTTCATTTTCATATTTTGTTAAAATGTTAGAAAATGCATCTGACACAGTCCATTTAAACGTCAACTCTTTTATTACTAACTGGATAAATAGCCTTTTCTGTCAATGTGTCTGAAACAAATGTTTCTGCTGTACATAGCAACCATCCAGATTTTTCCATTCATTCTTCTATAATGATTTGGGAAAGCCAAATAGAACATCTGGTTGGTTGCTATAAAATGTACAGGCACTTCATGCTTTAGGCAGAGATAAAAAAGGACCCAATTGTGTTGGTAGGCATCCGAACGTGTGCTTCATGTTAGAACTCTTGATCTGCGTACTTGCACCAGTACCCCAGAACATTAAAGCCATTGGGTCAATAGAAAGACCAAGCAATGGTCACTTTTGAAAGGTGAGGTCAGTAATGGAAGCCTCCATATTTCTCTAGGCGCTTAGCTAAAAACTGAGCCAAGCTTGCAACATATCACTAAGGAGATGTGCCCATTTATCAGCAGGAGAAATCATAGTAGCAGCAGGTTTTCTTGAAAATAATTTTCACTATACTTACTTTAACCACTTAAGCCCCGGAGCATTTGGCTGCTAAAAGACCAGGGGGTATTTTGCGATTCGGCACTGCGTGAATTTAACGGACAATTGCGCGGTCGTGCGACGCTGTACCTAAACGAATTTGACGTCCTTTTTTTCCCACAAATAGAGCTTTCTTTTGGTGGTATTTGATCACCTGTGCGATTTTTTGATCATGCGCTATAAACAAAAAAAGAGAGTAAATTTTGCAAAAATAACAATATTTTTCACATTTTTTATATGAAATTCCCCCCAAAAAAATGTAAAAATCAAATTTTTTTAACATTTTCAGCCAATTTCTTTTATGCTACATATGTTTGGTAAAAAAAATTGCAAAAAGCGTATTTTTATTGGTTTGCGCAAAAGTTATCGCGTTTACTAACAAAGGGAAAGATTTTTGTCATTTTTGTTGTTTTTTTTTTAACGCCTAATGGCGGTGATCTGTGATTTTTTTTGTGGTACTGCGACATTGCGGCGGACAGATGGGACCCTTGACTGACATTTTTGACACTTTTGGGGTTATCAGTGACATTTCTACAGTAATCAGTGCTATGCATATGCACTGTTACTGTAAAAATACACTGGTAGTGAAGGGGTTAACT
The DNA here is from genome assembly GCF_965119305.1 of Pelophylax lessonae. Taxonomy (NCBI): domain Eukaryota; kingdom Metazoa; phylum Chordata; class Amphibia; order Anura; family Ranidae; genus Pelophylax; species Pelophylax lessonae. The sequence continues at coordinate 225,156,531 of NC_138775.1, forward strand.
TTATTTGAGAGGGAGGGGCTGTGCGTGTCCCTAGGGGCGTGATTCTTACTGTGATTGGCTGTGGCTTGAGCTGTAGGAACACTGATCAACGGTCCTACATTGTAGAACCGTGTGATCAGTGTTTCTACACCGGGGAGAATGACAGGTGGCTTGTTTACACAAGCCACCTGACTTTCTCCCTCTCCCCCGACGATCGCCGAGTGACCGGCGGACATCGGGTCCGCCGGTCACACGCGTGGGGGGGTCCGTGACCGCGCGGGAGCGGGAGCGCGCCTCCGCGGGCGCGCGCTCGCTCCCCAGAGCCTCACAGGCTAGCGACGTAGACCTACGTCGCTCTGCCTGTGAGGGGCTGACTGCCGCAGTAAATATACTGTGAGCAGTCGGCAAGCGGTTAAGAAATTCATATATGTAAGTTTTCTACATGCATGTGACAGCTTTATGTGACAAACAGGCAGTGTATACACTATATTGTCAAAAGTATTGGGACACCTGCCTTTACACGCACCTGAACTTTAATGGCATCCCAGTTTTAGTCCGTTCAATACTGAGTTAGCCACCCTGTGCAGTTATAACAGCTTTAACTCTTCTCGAAAGGCTGTCCACAAGGTTTAGGAGTGTCTATGGGAATGTTTGACCATTCTTCCAAAAGCGCATTTGTGAGGTCAGGCACTAATGTTGGACAAAAAGGCCTGGCTCGCAGTCTCTGTTCTAATTCATCCCAAAGGTGTTCTATCACTCCTAAACCTTGTGGGCAGACTTCCCAGAAGAGTTGAAGCTAGCTGCAAGGTGGGCCAACTCAATATTGAACCCTACGGACTAATACTGGGATGTCATTAAAGTTCATGTGCGTGAAAAGGCAGGTGTCCCAATACTTTTGAAAATATATCGTGGATTCCAAACTACAGCAAAATACATCCAAAGGACAGAAATAATCTAAGTTGATCAGTAAAGCTGATTCTCTATTTTTCTTAATTATTGTGGAGACAACTTTAGCTCTATATTTCACAGCTATGCACATTCTATGATGACAAACAGATATGGTGAGAGCATTTAGAAAATATAACGTGTATGCTACCCCATTTCATATTCCTGATTTTTGTATGTTGTACTATGTACTTCTGTTAAAAAGTATCACGTTCTCTTTGTATTTCTTCCTTAGTGTGAAATCCCTGTTGAATGAATCTGCCTGACCCCTTTCTTTCTTATTTCAAACTGACCTTGCTAGGTATAGAAGCACATCTAGTACATTCCGAATACACCAGATCAAATACACAAAGGGATTGGCTGACAGATTTACCTAAACTAAAAGGCATGTACCCGTGTGGACACTGCCACATCTGTGAATTTGTGGAAAAAACCAATACTTTCACAGACTCGTCAGGTACTAAAAACTACAGTATAAACTCATTTATAAACTGCAGTACCTCACGTCTTCTATACCACATTACATGCCCATGCAATAAAATCTACATTGGGAAAACCAAAAGAACACTCCGAATAAGGATAGGAGAGCACCTGAAAAGTATAAGACTGAAGGAGGAGACCCCAATAGCACAACATTTCAAAGAAAAACATGAAAGCAATCCAAAGGGACTCAAAGTCAAAGGTTTCTGGGCACTAAAAATTCCAGCAAGACGCGGAGACTTTGACCAAGTCCTGCTACGCCACGAAAAAGCCTGGATATTTAGACTAGACACTTTGACCCCAAAAGGCCTGAATAATGAACTAAGTCTCAAAATATTTTTGGACCCATGAGCCCATCCCTGAAACTCTATCCTAACCCCCCTCCAGAACATATCCTCTATATAACCCTACAACACTTAATTTCTGGAATGTTTGTCCTATATACACTAAATAAGATCTACAGAGAATCTAAAAATATCATCTCATCATAAGGGGAAAAAAAATATATAGTTTTTCTTAAATACCCCCTATATACTCTAAACCCAGTATCTGCATTATTCTGTCCCCTCTGCAGACGCCATCTATATAATTACCACATAAAACTGACATAAGTCTTTTTAAGCCTCTTCTTTTAAGTCTCTATTATCCTTTGATTGTAATTTATCTATACTTAGTCAGTTTCTTAATTACTCTATTACTGTTTAAAACCGCACAGTTATCTGGAATAATTGTAACATAAGGGCATTACCTATTTTATCCACAAGATGGCACCACCTAAACCGGAAAAAATCATCCAATCAGAAATAAACACAGACTATTTAAACCATCATCTAATAATGCCCTTTACGTTCTGAAGAAGCGTGTACAATCACGCGAAACGCGTCAACGGCTTATGGCAGACGCCACCGCAAACAGCCCATCCTCAACACAGGAACCGCCGACTTTGTAGAAGTCTTTAACCGCCGTTACACCGGATCAAAAAGACTCAACACGTGTATGCAGCAGGAAAAAGCACTTGCACGGAGGAGAAGCAGGTCTCCCCTTCACCCTTTCCCCCCTGTCAGATCCCGCTATACAGCGTTCAACATAAAGCACTATATTGGTGGAACGGAGCAACGGAGCAACGGAGCAACGGACAGTAACAAACGGCGTGGTTTGAAAAACCACACAGAGGGATATCAATCTGGATGTTCCCGCGAAGCTCTGAGGTAATATAGCTCTACGATACCGAGACAGGTCGACCGGACAACGAGCGGTGAGTAAAGACAACACATACACTGTTCGATTCTTCTGTCTTACAATCGGGCACAGCCCAGAAGACACTCATCATACTCATACCTGTCCAGGTCCCGGGTACCAAGAGCCCTCATTGCCGGTGAACAAAACACAGACACTACCCTCTTAATCACAAGTTCAACACACAGGAAAACGAAATCAGTTTCACCCCCTCCTTCCACAATAAGGATCAATTGGATCTGACAACTCTTCACCAAACCCCCCCTTCTCCCCCCTCCACTTTTCCTCCCCCATCCGCATAGATTCTACATCAACACAACTTGCTGCATAGTGTTATACTCCCTAAGATAGGATTAAGATTACTTTACAGCGCTATCAAATCCTCACAATATGAGCTCCAACGCACAGATCTGAAATATCATTAGAAGAATAAATTTTCCTTCTTTTGATTACTGGATTCATCCCATACAGGGGCATTATTTTTACACCCCACTTTGAAAAGACATGTTGTGACTTTGACCAAATTTCATCCTAACTACTTGACAGTCGGGAGAAGCCTATGTGATATTTCACTTGCATACTCTGCATGTACTGTAATTCAATATTTACATGCTGGTTCTGAAAGAAGTTGTTTATACTTACCTTTAATTTGCAAGTGATTTACCTCCATAGGCAACATATGGTTCTATAAGAAATACATTATACAAAAGAAGTGATACACTGTTCCATTGGAGGTACTACTCCTAACTACCACTATCTTTTGAGGGTGGGCAAGGCACGGTGGGGATTATCGCTTCAATTAGCTGCCCCATCGTTATTTGTCCAGAGAACAATGTCCTAAATAGATGATTTTAATTAGTCATCTTTTTCTATTGTCAACTGTATATGTCATTTTTATTTATTTTTTGAATAATTTTTTGTAATCACCAATAAAGTTTAAATATGCACCTCAGAAATTTGTGAGCCAAGTAATTGCAACCATCTTGAGAGGATCTATATCCCCTCTACATACCCCCCCTTTTTTACTCCCATAGTAATATTACGGTTGCCTGTGGTTCCTGGTACTATACTTACCAAAAACTGAGATATCATATCCATCTGGATCCGATACCGTGATCACACCTATTCCCTGGTATTTTATTTTTTTGTCTTGAATATACACCCTTGATTCCATATGAATCAATTCTCCATCCAGGTTTGAACGGGTTGATCTAGCATTAAAAGGTGATACAACATTGACCTCTCTGACCTCTGCCTTGTAATAATATTTCCAGCTAATAAAACTTCATAAGCTTGATTTTATATTCACGGTTTGGTGCTTAATAGATGGCGTTTGTACTGGGTGACATTTATGATGCAGAAATTAGAGCTACATTCGGAATAGATAACTCCCCAGAAGAAACAGAAGATGAAAATCTGAAAATACAATTCAAAGAACACAAAAAACTACTGATAAAATCCCTAAACAGGAGATGGGATATCCTCTCTCTGGAATCATATATAGAACAAGGAATAATTCCGAGAGGCCTAAGAGAGAGAGTAATACCTGCAGAACATCTACACACCACCAGATTCCTTGAAAAGTGGAAAACTACCTGTATAGAGCACGGTATAAATATAATGAAATTAATAGTGGAAGAGGAAAAAATCCAACTGGAAGAAATACAAGATCAAATCAAAATAACGGCTAGCAAACTTGAACCCTTAAAGGACCTCAATGAATTTGAAATTCAAAACGACCTCCTCAAAAAAGAAATAGAGAGAGTACAAAAATCACTCCGCCAAACAAAACAATCAAAATTTCAGCGAGATCAAGGAGATTGGGCAACAGGAGAGATTTTTGATCTCAACCCCCAACACAGAAGGAATAGATCTAGAGGACGTGGAAGATCACCAAGAAGTAGATCAAGGAACCAATCGTATCAATCTGGTAGTGAGGAAGATGAACGCTCGGTCTCTTTTTTAGAGGAAGACCAGCTGGAGGAAAACAATCCTCCAGCAGCACCAAAGAGTATTTTGAAAAAAGCTCCCAGAGGAAGAGGAAACAGAAGAGGAAGAGGAGGGGCAAAAGAAGGCGAAAGAATCGAGACGAGACAACAAAAATTAAATACCAGGAACGGGCGATAAATCAAACAGGTTACAAGGACCTCATAAATCCATACATTCCTACCCCCCAAGACCTCATAACCTTACCCTCATCTAACCATAACGAAGATACCCCAAAGTTAGATACTGAAGAAAATGACCAAAAAGTCATTAATTTATCCGACTTCCAACTAGAAGCTAGACACATTAAGCTTCTAAAGAGAGGATTATCCTTCTCTCCCAGGGAAGGAATGGACCATTTTGAGGTTTACAAAGACATCTGCCTTTATTTAAGAAAAATTTACTTCAAACTATTATACTCCGCAGACAAATCAATAACAACTGAACAGGAAAAGATAAACCCTACAGACCAGGAAGCCCTCGATATCCTTAATTCACTTCTAGAAGAATGTGACCCAGAAGATGATGAACCCCAAGAAGAAAATATGGAACGTAGAAAAGCAAACATCACCATTAGATCTACTGTCATGCCTAAGTTTAATAGCAATAAATGGCTAAATATGTTCCTAACACTTGTGGAAGAAGACCTTAAAAAAGTAAACTGGGACTGGAACCCCCCGGATAACCTATCAGGCCCTGAGAGGAAAGCACTTACAGACCTTAAAAAAGCCTCCAATCTAGTTATAAAGAGAAGTGATAAAGGAGGAAATGTCGTCCTGATGTCTGAAAATCTATACGAAAGGGAAGCTATGCGACTCCTCTCTGACACCCAAACATATAAAAGAATACAACAAAATCCTTTCCCAACCATCGTCCAAAAATTAAATGAGAGACTAAACTTTGCAAAGGAAGCCTACCTTATTACAGAAAAAGAAAAGCTTTACTTAAAAATAACGGAATACAACACCCCAACATTCTATATCTTACCCAAGATACACAAAAACCCACTATCACCACCAGGAAGACCAATAGTCTCAGCAGTGGGAGGTCCACTAGAAAAAATAGGTAAATACCTAGACGCCCTCATAAAAGAGCTAGTACTAGACCTACCCTCATATGTTCGTGACACTGGAGATGTACTAAATAAAATCTCAAATCTACAATTTGAGGGAGAGGTACTCTTGGTAGGTATAGACGTTGAATCGCTCTATACGTCTATACCGAACCAATGGGGAATTCTAGCAGTACACCACTTTCTGGATAAAAAATTTCCATTATTGGGAGCACAAAATGAATTCCTAATAGAGATTCTTGACTTTGCACTGCGTAACAACTTCTTCCAATTCACAGGCCATTACTTTCAACAAATAAGAGGAACAGCTATGGGAGCCCCATGGGCACCATCGTATGCCTGTCTGCACCTGGGATTCTGGGAAGAGGAAGCTGTAGGCACCTCGTCTATGTACCACAGCCATGCACTTACCTGGCTGAGGTACATAGACGACGTGTTCATGGTATGGAAAGGTACACAACAAGAGCTTGATAACTTCATGCAAGAACTCAACACAAACAATCGGAACATCCATTTAACCTACACTGCAGACAATCATCACATCGCATTCCTGGATCTGAACATCTACCTGGAAAACGGAAAACTTAGAACCACCACCTATAGAAAACGTACGGCAGCAAATACCTTACTCAGAGCAGACAGTGCGCACCCTGAACCACTGAAGAAAGGTATCCCTGTAGGGCAGTTTATAAGGTTAAAAAGAAACTGCTCCAAATACAATGATTACCTAATTGAAGCAAATAAGTTATACAAAAGATTTAGAGAGAGGGGATACTCTCATAGAACCCTTCGACGAGCAAAACGTAAAGCAGGCCAAAAAACAAGAAACCAACTCCTCAACACATCAAAACCAAAACATGACAAAAACATCACAGCCCCACCTCGCCTTATTACAAAATTCGGAAATCAATGGAAAGAAGTCAGGGAAGTATTAAATAAGCACTGGCACCTTCTACAAATGACAGACAGAATTAAAAACGTGGTAGGACCAAAACCACTACTAGTGGCAAAAAGATCTAAAAATCTTGGAGACCATCTAGTACATTCCGAATACACCAGATCAAATACACAAAGGGATTGGCTGACAGATTTACCTAAACTAAAAGGCATGTACCCGTGTGGACACTGCCACATCTGTGAATTTGTGGAAAAAACCAATACTTTCACAGACTCGTCAGGTACTAAAAACTACAGTATAAACTCATTTATAAACTGCAGTACCTCACGTCTTCTATACCACATTACATGCCCATGCAATAAAATCTACATTGGGAAAACCAAAAGAACACTCCGAATAAGGATAGGAGAGCACCTGAAAAGTATAAGACTGAAGGAGGAGACCCCAATAGCACAACATTTCAAAGAAAAACATGAAAGCAATCCAAAGGGACTCAAAGTCAAAGGTTTCTGGGCACTAAAAATTCCAGCAAGACGCGGAGACTTTGACCAAGTCCTGCTACGCCACGAAAAAGCCTGGATATTTAGACTAGACACTTTGACCCCAAAAGGCCTGAATAATGAACTAAGTCTCAAAATATTTTTGGACCCATGAGCCCATCCCTGAAACTCTATCCTAACCCCCCTCCAGAACATATCCTCTATATAACCCTACAACACTTAATTTCTGGAATGTTTGTCCTATATACACTAAATAAGATCTACAGAGAATCTAAAAATATCATCTCATCATAAGAAGAAAAAAAATATATAGTTTTTCTTAAATACCCCCTATATACTCTAAACCCAGTATCTGCATTATTCTGTCCCCTCTGCAGACGCCATCTATATAATTACCACATAAAACTGACATAAGTCTTTTTAAGCCTCTTCTTTTAAGTCTCTATTATCCTTTGATTGTAATTTATCTATACTTAGTCAGTTTCTTAATTACTCTATTACTGTTTAAAACCGCACAGTTATCTGGAATAATTGTAACATAAGGGCATTACCTATTTTATCCACAAGATGGCACCACCTAAACCGGAAAAAATCATCCAATCAGAAATAAACACAGACTATTTAAACCATCATCTAATAATGCCCTTTACGTTCTGAAGAAGCGTGTACAATCACGCGAAACGCGTCAACGGCTTATGGCAGACGCCACCGCAAACAGCCCATCCTCAACACAGGAACCGCCGACTTTGTAGAAGTCTTTAACCGCCGTTACACCGGATCAAAAAGACTCAACACGTGTATGCAGCAGGAAAAAGCACTTGCACGGAGGAGAAGCAGGTCTCCCCTTCACCCTTTCCCCCCTGTCAGATCCCGCTATACAGCGTTCAACATAAAGCACTATATTGGTGGAACGGAGCAACGGAGCAACGGAGCAACGGACAGTAACAAACGGCGTGGTTTGAAAAACCACACAGAGGGATATCAATCTGGATGTTCCCGCGAAGCTCTGAGGTAATATAGCTCTACGATACCGAGACAGGTCGACCGGACAACGAGCGGTGAGTAAAGACAACACATACACTGTTCGATTCTTCTGTCTTACAATCGGGCACAGCCCAGAAGACACTCATCATACTCATACCTGTCCAGGTCCCGGGTACCAAGAGCCCTCATTGCCGGTGAACAAAACACAGACACTACCCTCTTAATCACAAGTTCAACACACAGGAAAACGAAATCAGTTTCACCCCCTCCTTCCACAATAAGGATCAATTGGATCTGACAACTCTTCACCAAACCCCCCCTTCTCCCCCCTCCACTTTTCCTCCCCCATCCGCATAGATTCTACATCAACACAACTTGCTGCATAGTGTTATACTCCCTAAGATAGGATTAAGATTACTTTACAGCGCTATCAAATCCTCACAATATGAGCTCCAACGCACAGATCTGAAATATCATTAGAAGAATAAATTTTCCTTCTTTTGATTACTGGATTCATCCCATACAGGGGCATTATTTTTACACCCCACTTTGAAAAGACATGTTGTGACTTTGACCAAATTTCATCCTAACTACTTGACAGTCGGGAGAAGCCTATGTGATATTTCACTTGCATACTCTGCATGTACTGTAATTCAATATTTACATGCTGGTTCTGAAAGAAGTTGTTTATACTTACCTTTAATTTGCAAGTGATTTACCTCCATAGGCAACATATGGTTCTATAAGAAATACATTATACAAAAGAAGTGATACACTGTTCCATTGGAGGTACTACTCCTAACTACCACTATCTTTTGAGGGTGGGCAAGGCACGGTGGGGATTATCGCTTCAATTAGCTGCCCCATCGTTATTTGTCCAGAGAACAATGTCCCAAATAGATGATTTTAATTAGTCATCTTTTTCTATTGTCAACTGTATATGTCATTTTTATTTATTTTTTGAATAATTTTTTGTAATCACCAATAAAGTTTAAATATGCACCTCAGAAATTTGTGAGCCAAGTAATTGCAACCATCTTGAGAGGATCTATATCCCCTCTACATACCCCCCCTTTTTTACTCCCATAGTAATATTACGGTTGCCTGTGGTTCCTGGTACTATACTTACCAAAAACTGAGATATCATATCCATCTGGATCCGATACCGTGATCACACCTATTCCCTGGTATTTTATTTTTTTGTCTTGAATATACACCCTTGATTCCATATGAATCAATTCTCCATCCAGGTTTGAACGGGTTGATCTAGCATTAAAAGGTGATACAACATTGACCTCTCTGACCTCTGCCTTGTAATAATATTTCCAGCTAATAAAACTTCATAAGCTTGATTTTATATTCACGGTTTGGTGCTTAATAGATGGCGTTTGTACTGGGTGACATTTATGATGCAGAAATTAGAGCTACATTCGGAATAGATAACTCCCCAGAAGAAACAGAAGATGAAAATCTGAAAATACAATTCAAAGAACACAAAAAACTACTGATAAAATCCCTAAACAGGAGATGGGATATCCTCTCTCTGGAATCATATATAGAACAAGGAATAATTCCGAGAGGCCTAAGAGAGAGAGTAATACCTGCAGAACATCTACACACCACCAGATTCCTTGAAAAGTGGAAAACTACCTGTATAGAGCACGGTATAAATATAATGAAATTAATAGTGGAAGAGGAAAAAATCCAACTGGAAGAAATACAAGATCAAATCAAAATAACGGCTAGCAAACTTGAACCCTTAAAGGACCTCAATGAATTTGAAATTCAAAACGACCTCCTCAAAAAAGAAATAGAGAGAGTACAAAAATCACTCCGCCAAACAAAACAATCAAAATTTCAGCGAGATCAAGGAGATTGGGCAACAGGAGAGATTTTTGATCTCAACCCCCAACACAGAAGGAATAGATCTAGAGGACGTGGAAGATCACCAAGAAGTAGATCAAGGAACCAATCGTATCAATCTGGTAGTGAGGAAGATGAACGCTCGGTCTCTTTTTTAGAGGAAGACCAGCTGGAGGAAAACAATCCTCCAGCAGCACCAAAGAGTATTTTGAAAAAAGCTCCCAGAGGAAGAGGAAACAGAAGAGGAAGAGGAGGGGCAAAAGAAGGCGAAAGAATCGAGACGAGACAACAAAAATTAAATACCAGGAACGGGCGATAAATCAAACAGGTTACAAGGACCTCATAAATCCATACATTCCTACCCCCCAAGACCTCATAACCTTACCCTCATCTAACCATAACGAAGATACCCCAAAGTTAGATACTGAAGAAAATGACCAAAAAGTCATTAATTTATCCGACTTCCAACTAGAAGCTAGACACATTAAGCTTCTAAAGAGAGGATTATCCTTCTCTCCCAGGGAAGGAATGGACCATTTTGAGGTTTACAAAGACATCTGCCTTTATTTAAGAAAAATTTACTTCAAACTATTATACTCCGCAGACAAATCAATAACAACTGAACAGGAAAAGATAAACCCTACAGACCAGGAAGCCCTCGATATCCTTAATTCACTTCTAGAAGAATGTGACCCAGAAGATGATGAACCCCAAGAAGAAAATATGGAACGTAGAAAAGCAAACATCACCATTAGATCTACTGTCATGCCTAAGTTTAATAGCAATAAATGGCTAAATATGTTCCTAACACTTGTGGAAGAAGACCTTAAAAAAGTAAACTGGGACTGGAACCCCCCGGATAACCTATCAGGCCCTGAGAGGAAAGCACTTACAGACCTTAAAAAAGCCTCCAATCTAGTTATAAAGAGAAGTGATAAAGGAGGAAATGTCGTCCTGATGTCTGAAAATCTATACGAAAGGGAAGCTATGCGACTCCTCTCTGACACCCAAACATATAAAAGAATACAACAAAATCCTTTCCCAACCATCGTCCAAAAATTAAATGAGAGACTAAACTTTGCAAAGGAAGCCTACCTTATTACAGAAAAAGAAAAGCTTTACTTAAAAATAACGGAATACAACACCCCAACATTCTATATCTTACCCAAGATACACAAAAACCCACTATCACCACCAGGAAGACCAATAGTCTCAGCAGTGGGAGGTCCACTAGAAAAAATAGGTAAATACCTAGACGCCCTCATAAAAGAGCTAGTACTAGACCTACCCTCATATGTTCGTGACACTGGAGATGTACTAAATAAAATCTCAAATCTACAATTTGAGGGAGAGGTACTCTTGGTAGGTATAGACGTTGAATCGCTCTATACGTCTATACCGAACCAATGGGGAATTCTAGCAGTACACCACTTTCTGGATAAAAAATTTCCATTATTGGGAGCACAAAATGAATTCCTAATAGAGATTCTTGACTTTGCACTGCGTAACAACTTCTTCCAATTCACAGGCCATTACTTTCAACAAATAAGAGGAACAGCTATGGGAGCCCCATGGGCACCATCGTATGCCTGTCTGCACCTGGGATTCTGGGAAGAGGAAGCTGTAGGCACCTCGTCTATGTACCACAGCCATGCACTTACCTGGCTGAGGTACATAGACGACGTGTTCATGGTATGGAAAGGTACACAACAAGAGCTTGATAACTTCATGCAAGAACTCAACACAAACAATCGGAACATCCATTTAACCTACACTGCAGACAATCATCACATCGCATTCCTGGATCTGAACATCTACCTGGAAAACGGAAAACTTAGAACCACCACCTATAGAAAACGTACGGCAGCAAATACCTTACTCAGAGCAGACAGTGCGCACCCTGAACCACTGAAGAAAGGTATCCCTGTAGGGCAGTTTATAAGGTTAAAAAGAAACTGCTCCAAATACAATGATTACCTAATTGAAGCAAATAAGTTATACAAAAGATTTAGAGAGAGGGGATACTCTCATAGAACCCTTCGACGAGCAAAACGTAAAGCAGGCCAAAAAACAAGAAACCAACTCCTCAACACATCAAAACCAAAACATGACAAAAACATCACAGCCCCACCTCGCCTTATTACAAAATTCGGAAATCAATGGAAAGAAGTCAGGGAAGTATTAAATAAGCACTGGCACCTTCTACAAATGACAGACAGAATTAAAAACGTGGTAGGACCAAAACCACTACTAGTGGCAAAAAGATCTAAAAATCTTGGAGACCATCTAGTACATTCCGAATACACCAGATCAAATACACAAAGGGATTGGCTGACAGATTTACCTAAACTAAAAGGCATGTACCCGTGTGGACACTGCCACATCTGTGAATTTGTGGAAAAAACCAATACTTTCACAGACTCGTCAGGTACTAAAAACTACAGTATAAACTCATTTATAAACTGCAGTACCTCACGTCTTCTATACCACATTACATGCCCATGCAATAAAATCTACATTGGGAAAACCAAAAGAACACTCCGAATAAGGATAGGAGAGCACCTGAAAAGTATAAGACTGAAGGAGGAGACCCCAATAGCACAACATTTCAAAGAAAAACATGAAAGCAATCCAAAGGGACTCAAAGTCAAAGGTTTCTGGGCACTAAAAATTCCAGCAAGACGCGGAGACTTTGACCAAGTCCTGCTACGCCACGAAAAAGCCTGGATATTTAGACTAGACACTTTGACCCCAAAAGGCCTGAATAATGAACTAAGTCTCAAAATATTTTTGGACCCATGAGCCCATCCCTGAAACTCTATCCTAACCCCCCTCCAGAACATATCCTCTATATAACCCTACAACACTTAATTTCTGGAATGTTTGTCCTATATACACTAAATAAGATCTACAGAGAATCTAAAAATATCATCTCATCATAAGAAGAAAAAAAATATATAGTTTTTCTTAAATACCCCCTATATACTCTAAACCCAGTATCTGCATTATTCTGTCCCCTCTGCAGACGCCATCTATATAATTACCACATAAAACTGACATAAGTCTTTTTAAGCCTCTTCTTTTAAGTCTCTATTATCCTTTGATTGTAATTTATCTATACTTAGTCAGTTTCTTAATTACTCTATTACTGTTTAAAACCGCACAGTTATCTGGAATAATTGTAACATAAGGGCATTACCTATTTTATCCACAAGATGGCACCACCTAAACCGGAAAAAATCATCCAATCAGAAATAAACACAGACTATTTAAACCATCATCTAATAATGCCCTTTACGTTCTGAAGAAGCGTGTACAATCACGCGAAACGCGTCAACGGCTTATGGCAGACGCCACCGCAAACAGCCCATCCTCAACACAGGAACCGCCGACTTTGTAGAAGTCTTTAACCGCCGTTACACCGGATCAAAAAGACTCAACACGTGTATGCAGCAGGAAAAAGCACTTGCACGGAGGAGAAGCAGGTCTCCCCTTCACCCTTTCCCCCCTGTCAGATCCCGCTATACAGCGTTCAACATAAAGCACTATATTGGTGGAACGGAGCAACGGAGCAACGGAGCAACGGACAGTAACAAACGGCGTGGTTTGAAAAACCACACAGAGGGATATCAATCTGGATGTTCCCGCGAAGCTCTGAGGTAATATAGCTCTACGATACCGAGACAGGTCGACCGGACAACGAGCGGTGAGTAAAGACAACACATACACTGTTCGATTCTTCTGTCTTACAATCGGGCACAGCCCAGAAGACACTCATCATACTCATACCTGTCCAGGTCCCGGGTACCAAGAGCCCTCATTGCCGGTGAACAAAACACAGACACTACCCTCTTAATCACAAGTTCAACACACAGGAAAACGAAATCAGTTTCACCCCCTCCTTCCACAATAAGGATCAATTGGATCTGACAACTCTTCACCAAACCCCCCCTTCTCCCCCCTCCACTTTTCCTCCCCCATCCGCATAGATTCTACATCAACACAACTTGCTGCATAGTGTTATACTCCCTAAGATAGGATTAAGATTACTTTACAGCGCTATCAAATCCTCACAATATGAGCTCCAACGCACAGATCTGAAATATCATTAGAAGAATAAATTTTCCTTCTTTTGATTACTGGATTCATCCCATACAGGGGCATTATTTTTACACCCCACTTTGAAAAGACATGTTGTGACTTTGACCAAATTTCATCCTAACTACTTGACAGTCGGGAGAAGCCTATGTGATATTTCACTTGCATACTCTGCATGTACTGTAATTCAATATTTACATGCTGGTTCTGAAAGAAGTTGTTTATACTTACCTTTAATTTGCAAGTGATTTACCTCCATAGGCAACATATGGTTCTATAAGAAATACATTATACAAAAGAAGTGATACACTGTTCCATTGGAGGTACTACTCCTAACTACCACTATCTTTTGAGGGTGGGCAAGGCACGGTGGGGATTATCGCTTCAATTAGCTGCCCCATCGTTATTTGTCCAGAGAACAATGTCCCAAATAGATGATTTTAATTAGTCATCTTTTTCTATTGTCAACTGTATATGTCATTTTTATTTATTTTTTGAATAATTTTTTGTAATCACCAATAAAGTTTAAATATGCACCTCAGAAATTTGTGAGCCAAGTAATTGCAACCATCTTGAGAGGATCTATATCCCCTCTACATACCCCCCCTTTTTTACTCCCATAGAAGCACATCCTTCCCAGTATGGTCAGTTTTCTGGCCTTGCTAGGAACACAGCCATTGCCTGCCAGCGGTGATCAGATGTGGGACAGATGCTGGTTTTCCAGCACGCCCGTTCAGCAGAAGCTTCTATAGAACAGACAACTGTACACACTTTCGGCTGATTTTCAGCCCATGTGTGCAAGGCTTATTTGGGAGATTCCTCAGCCCTTCCTCCTATTCTATCCAAGTGCTTATTGCTGCACAGGGAGATCTAACTTGGAGAGTTTCTCTGCATGTGGGCCTGATCCTTCTCTCTGTAAAGAGGTAAATGAAGATGAAAATGCACCACACTCACTATTGGGAGCTGCTAAGGCATTTCCCCCTGATACTCCAACAACACATTTCGAGGATGAGCAGATATGTCCTTGCTGGTCAGTCGTGGGAACCTGTCGATGTGCACCTTATATGAAGTAAAGATAGTCTCGTGACACTTATCTCCTAACAATTGCTCAACAATCTACCACAGTAGTGCTAAAGATCAACTTTTGAGCTAGAAGATTTTTTGTTTAGTCTCCAAGATTAAAAAATTGGTAATGTAGCCCCCAATCACTGCAACTAAGAGATTTAACCACTTCTTGGCAGTCACCTCTTTTACAGCAAAAAAAATCAATCTGCTACTTAATTGATTATTTAGCCCTTGGCTAAGAGCTGAACTACATACCATATATTATTGGAATCTTGTACTACTGAGTGATTTAATCCCTTGATGGCCATCACTTCAAGTGTAGTATATCAATTTCACAACATTGCAGGCAAAAATGAACCATGCAAGATAAAGCAACAGGTTCACTTGACTGCTGCCCTTTCCACCACTAATACTCACCTTCACTTCTTCAATGTCATATTCGCCAATGAGTAAAAGCCTAGAGTAAGCAAAGGCAATTTGTTTGGAGCTTACAAAATGCCAGGGACTAAATTACATAGATATTGAATATATTTAACATAAAGATTATTATACAGGATTTATATAGTGCCACCAGTTTGCACAGCGCTTTGCAGATCTGTGAAGGAACATGGGTATACACATGGGCAAGGCACAAGCTCAGTTTAGGAAGTTTTCAAATCAAGTGTAAATCAGTAGCATTTGATTAAATCTATCTATATTAGTTAAGGCCTTAAGGTGCACATCGACAGCTTCCCAAGATTGACCAGCAAGGACATATGCCTTGGCAGCACCCAATGGTGAGTGTGGTGAGTATGCATCTTCATTTACCTCTTTTGAGAGAGACGGATCAGGCCCATATGCAGAGAACAGAGTTATAAAGTATCCCCCTGTGCAGCAATAAGCTCTTGTTTTCCACCCATAGGAAGCCAAATGTAGCCCAATTTACACAAGTGATACTAAAATGTGGGTGCTTTAGTTGCTATTTTCAGCCAAACATCTTGAGCCAATAACAGCAAATTATTTTAGGTAAGTTGGCTATTTTGTAAATTATTTTTCTGTTTTATAAGTAGTCAAAGTAGGGAGTAGAGATTCCTGCATAACAGGTTTTACTCAGCTGGTAGTGTAGTTGAATCTGCATAGTTTTGTTCTTTATAACCTCTTCAGATATACAAGGAGATTGCATTTCCCAGAGTTAATTTCGAACCAAGTGTTTTATAAGTGATAATGGTATTTCCCTTGTTATCTTTAATTCTCGCATTCCAGTAGAACTCATGGCTCTGTCTAGAATTGGAATTCGATGTTGCACTGTATATAATATAACATATATATATATATATACACACACACACACACACACACACACAGGTGCATCTAATAAAATTAGAATATCTTAAAGTTAATTTATTTTTTCAGTAATTCAATTTAAAAAGTGAAACTCATATATTATATAGATGCCTTACACAGAGTAATATATTTCATGTATTCCTTTCTTTAATTTTGATGATTATGGCTTACAGCTAGTGAAAACCCAAAATTCAATATCTCATAAAATTTGAATACTACGTAAGACCAAGAAAAAAAAAAAAAAAAAAAATTGAATACAGAAATGTTGGCTTACTGAAAAGTATGTCCATGTACAGTATAGTATGCACTATACCAATACTTTAATCGGGGCTCCTTTTGCATGAATTACTGCATCAATGCGGCGTGGCATAGAGACGACCAGCCTGTGGCACTACTGAGGTGTTATGGAAGTCCAGGTTGCTTTGATAGCGGCCTTCAGCTTGTCTGCATTGTTGGGTCTGGTGTCTCTCATCATCCTCTTGACAATACCCCACAGATTCTCTAATGGGTTTAAGTCAGGCGAGTTTGCCAGCCAATAAAGCACCGTGATACCATGATCAATAAACCAGGTATTGGTACTTTTGGCAGTGTGGGCAGGTGCCAAGTCCTGCTGGAAAATGAAATCAGAATCTCCATAAAGATGGTCAGCCGAGGGTAGCATGAAGTCCTCTAGAATTTCCTGGTAGAGGGCTGCACTGACTTTGGACTTAACCACTCTACTACCGCTCACAGTAATACTACTGCGGCAGAGTGGCTCGTTCCCGTCCAGTCACGTAGTATTAACGTGACTGGACTCCTCCCCTTCTGGGCGGCGCTTGCGCGCCGCCGGAGGCTCGCTCCCGCTGTTTTCATTCACAGCGGGAGTCGGGCCAGGGGAGGAGCAGCGGCGATCGCCGCTGCTCTTACCCGATCGTCGGGGATCGAGTCTGGAGATCCGCCCGCTGTGTGTAAACACAGCGGGCGGATCTCCATAGTGACAGGGAGTGACAGATCGGACTGTTCAGCATAGCTGGACATCCGATCTGTCCATGAATCACACAGTCACCTCCCCCCCTACACGTCAGTAAGCACCAGGCATACATTAACCCCTCCCTCTCCAATAAAATTAACCCCTTCCCTGCCAGTGTCATTTTTACAGTAACAGTGCATATATATAGCACTGATTACTGCAGTAATGTCACTGGTACCCCCAAAAGTGTCAAAAATGTCAGTCAGGGGTCCGGTCTGTCCGCCGCAATGTCGCAGTCCCGCAAAAAAAAATCGCAGATCGCCGCCATTACGCGTTAAAAAAAAAACACCAAAAATGACAGAAATCTTTCCCTTTGTTAGTAAACGCAATAACTTTTGCGCAAACCAATCAAAATACGCTTATTGCGATTTTTTTTACCAAACATATGTAGCATAAAACAAATTGGCCAAAAACTTTTAAAAAAATTGGTTTTTACATCTTTTTTGGGGGGAATTTCATATAAAAAAATGTGAAAAATATTGTTATTTTTTCAAAATAAACGCTCTTTTTTTGTTTATAGCGCAAAAAGTAAAAATCGCACAGGTGATCAAATACCACCAAAAGAAAGCTCTGTTTGTGGGAAAAAAAGGACGTAAATTTCGTTTGGGTACGGCGTCGCACGACCGCGCAATTGTCAGTTGAAGTCGCACAGCGCCGAATCGCAAAAAGTGGCCTGGACGGAAGACAGCAAAATCCTCCGGTTGTAAAGTGGTTAATAAAACACAGCGGACCAACACCAGCAGATGACATGGCTCCCCAAATTATTACAGACTGTGGAAAATGTTTGCATTTTATTTGGAAATCAAGGTCCCAGAGTCTGGAGGAAGAGTGGAAAGGCACAGAATTCAAGTTGAATGAGGTCCAGTGTGAATTTTTCACTGTGTTTTATCAAGTCCAAAGTCAGCGCAGCCCTCTACCAGGAAATTCTAGAGCACTTCATGCTTCCCTCTGCTGACCAGCTTTATGGAGATGCTGATTTAATTTTCCAGCAGGACTTGGCACCTGCCCACACTGCCAAAAGTTCTCTAATACCTGGTTTAATGATCATGGTATCACTCTGCTTGATAGAGAATCTGTGGGGTATTGTCAAGAGGAAGATGAGAGACACCAGAGCCAACAATGTATAACACCTCAGCAGTGGCACAGGCTGATCGCCTCCATGCCACGCCACATGCAAAAGGAGCCCCATTCAAGTATTGAGTGCATACTATTCTGTACATGGACATACTTTTCAGTAAGCCAACATTTCTGTATTAAAAATCCTTTTTTTTATTGGTCTTATGTAATGTTCTAATTTTCTGAGATACTGAATTTTGGGTTTTCACTAGCTGTAAGCCATAATCATTAAAATTAAAAGAAAGAAATGCTTGAAATATCTCACCCTGTGTGTAACACATCTTATATAATATACGAGTTTCACTTGTTGAATTAAATTACTGAAACAAAATAAATTATTTGATGATATTTTATATATATATATATATATATATATATATATATATGATATATATATAAATATATATATATATATATATATATATATATATATATACATGTATACTGTGCAAAAGTTTTAGACAGGTGTAAAAATATGTAATAAATAAGATTGCTTTCAGAAATATGTTAATAAATAAATAATAATAATGTTAATATTTTTTTTTTTTTTTTTTTATTATTATTATTATTAATTAACTAAATGGAAAGTAAATGAACAGAAGATAAATATAAATCAAGTCAATATTTGTTGTGACCACCCTTAGCCTTCAAACCAGCATCAATTCTTCTAGGTACACTTGCACACAGTTTTTGAAAGAACCTGGCACGTAGGCTGTTCCAAACATCTTTGAGAACTAACCAAATGTCTTCTATGGATGTACGCTGCCTCATATCCTTCCGTCTCTTCATATATTCCCAGACAGACTCCATGACGTTGAAATCAGGGCTCTGTGGGGGCCAAACCATCTCTTCCAGAACCCTGTTCGTATTTAAACTGAAGATAGTTTTTAATGTCATCGGCTGTATGTTTGGTCTCATTGTCCTGCTGCAGAACACATTTGGGGCCAGTCACATGCCTCCCTGATGGTATGGCAAGATGGATAAGTATCTGACTGTATTTGTCAGCATTAAAGTCACCACTGATCCTGACCAAATCTCCAACTCCATTTGCAGAAATGCAGCCCTAAATTTGTAAGGAACCTCCACCATGCTTCACTGTTGCTCTGTTCCTGTGAATTAAAAAGGCTGAGAAAACTGTTCTATTATGTATATGCAGTTACTCTTTGGCACACTTTTTTTAATCAGGGGTCCTCCAGAGGTTGTTAGGGTTTTTTTGAACAGTGAGAAATATTTTTTCCTCTCAGGTAAGTTAGCTCTGACACCAGTGATCTTTTCCATTATCCTTAGGAGAAATTCTTACTACTAGCCACAAATGAAGGGGAATTCTTCTCTTTGACCACCCCCCTAATGTGCACTGGGCTGTGGAAATAGTAACTATTGTCCGGGGTTCCCTGGAACCAGAAAGTTATTTTAAGTGTTCCTCCATGTTAAAAAAGGGAGAAAGGCTGGTTTTGATTAACCCAATTAAACTTAGGAAAGAACTATAGAAGAAATGTAGCACGTCATTGTGCAGTAACGCTAAGCAAGTATTTAAACCTTTTTATTTAAAATAAGCAAATATGGTTGCTGTGTAAAAAAATGTAAAATGTAAAGCTGTCATCTAAAGAGTGATATTAGTTTGAGGTGTTTGCTAGATAACCAACACCTCTAGGGGCTTACTCATACCATTGCATACCTTTAGGAGCAAAGTTTCTCTTGAGTGCCCAAACATCCTGATCCTTTGGGTGACTACAAGTTAATCATGAGTTGAAGCTTTATATTGTCTATAGACATGAGACAATGTTAACCCATACCAGCTATACTGTATATGGTTGGAAAGAGCACTACTTTATATCTGTAAGTCCCTCCCAGCTTCGGGAGACATACTATGCTCAAACTTCAGGAGTCAAACCCTCCCCAAATCTCAATCCTTAAGGGAAGAATTAATCAGTGAGGTGGTATTTTTGTCAGCCAGTTGGTATGTTTTGTTTGAAGATGTGTCAGAGCCACAAATTAATGCATAAGCCTCCTCCATTAAGGTAGGAAGGATGCTTTGTTCATTATGAGGATGTCCTTATAGTGACGTGAAGATCCAAGATCTTTATATCCACTGTCTTGTACTTGTGGGCAGGGCCTACTAGCCCTGCACGTGGGGGTATTTGTCGCCGTGCATGCGGGCTCTTCACGGACTTAGAGATGAGCTATACACTGTGTGCAGGAGTTGATTACAAAGAGTCCCTCTGTAAAAGTGCTGCACTGTTTTACTACACACCCTTCCTTGATGTATGTTGCAGTTTAGGAGGCACACTGCTGAGCCTATGCCCATTCCACCAGTCCAGAGTACCTCTGTCACCTCACTTCCAGTGACAGAATGGGGTCCCGCTAAGCACCTAGCATGGACCTCATGTGTGCTCTCATTTAACTTCTTGTCTCCTCCTTTTACTTGTCTTGCCAAGCTAATCCTTAGTAGTGGCTTTGTTTCATAGCCCGTTGTGCGTTACAGACGTAGTTCTTTTAATTACGCCATAATCTACCATGCACCCCTTGAATAACTTTAGACCAGGCTTAGGAACAGTTTAGAGTGGTAGTAAAGTCTACCTTGTATACAGTACTTGTACCTACAGGGAAACCTAAAATAAGGCTTACCTGTAGGTACAGTAATGTAACGCTCCTGCGTTTTATGTATGATGTGGATTTTCAGCTGCAGAAATATTCCACTTCAGTAGTCATGTAGAGAAACGCTGAGACACCAATCCCAACTCCCAATGACTCATCATGTGTGGATGATCTCAATTCAGCAAGTAAATACACACACTCAATAAGATGTTTCCTAGAGTGACTTATGTATATAGTAACACAGTGATGATAGGCTGAAGAGACAGGTTGGGTAGAGATGGTAGATGACAGACACTTGAAAGGAAATGTTCTTGAAAGTAAGATAGTAGCAGATGGGATGCAGATAGGTTTAGCAATCATGTATGGTAGCAGATGACAGAGTAGCAGGTGGACATACAAGAGAGATCAACCCAGTGCAAGAACAGTTGGTAGTAGGCTCAAGAGCTAGCAATCTTAGATAATGCAGATGTAGTAATAGTCCTTAGTATGCAGAGCTAGATAGTGTAAGCTTTAGTATGAAGGTTATAGAGGTTTCCCCTGTGGGGTACTTATCACTAATAGCAATGTAGCAGAGGAGAGGATCGGCAAGAGCGGATGATCCGGTAGCGGGATACAGGGATCAGCGCAGCGTGGTTCCGACAGCGAGGTATGCTTGCAAGCATGAGAGCTTCAAGACAGGTTAGCATCAAGGCACAAAGCAGTTTGAACGAACACATGTGAGTGAGAGCTGGCGATCTAAATAGCCATCCAGTCCGGCGCTCAGTGATGACAGCATCAGTCTTAAAGGTGTATGCGCACCTTACCAAAAGAGAATGGTGGGGCGCATACACTTATGAAAGAGTAATTAGGGTACCCAAAGGTACCAGAACATTACAGTACCCCCCCTTAAGGCCGGCTCCTGAAGGCCTCTGGAGCTGGTTTGTCTGGGTACTTCGCATGAAAATTGCGGATTGATCTAGAGGCATGTATGTCAGAGGTGTTTAGCCAGGTGTCATCTTGGGGCCCATAGTTCTTCCATCGAACCAAGTACTGAAGTCTTCCTCTGTGGATACGAGAATCCAGAATCTCTTTTATCTCATATTCTTCTCCACCTTCAACTTGTACAGGAGGAGGAGGTGGGATAGTAGGCCTTATTCCTTGGTCAGGAACATGGGGCTTCAGTAGCGACACATGGAAAATGGGATGTATTTTGAGGTCTATTGGCAATGTAAGCTGTACTGCAGCTTTTCCAATAAGTTTCTTGATTGGGAAAGGTCATAAGAACAGAGGTCCAAGCTTTTTGCTAGGGATTTTCAGTCTTAATTTTTTTGTTGAGAGCCAAACGAGGTCCCCGATAGCGTACTGAGGAGAAGGTCTTCTGCGAAGATCATAGTACTTCTTTTGTTGACTATGAGCGTGTGCAATGGTAGTATTAAGCAAACCCAGAGAGTCCTTTATTTGGGTAAGATAGTCTGAGGCTACTGGGTTATTTGAAGGAAGGATGCGTGGTGGAAGAATAGAGGGATGAAACCCATAGTTCAAGTAGAACGGACTCTGCTTGGTCGTACTGTGGGTTGCGTTGTTGTAGGCAAATTCTGCCAGAGGGAGAAGATCCACCCAATCATCCTGTTGGTAAGAAGTGTAACAACGTAAATATTGCTCGATGCATTGGTTGACTCTTTCAGTCTGTCCGTTGGTCTGCGGATGGTAAGGAGAAGTGAGCTTCCGCTCGATCCTTAGTATGTGACATAGTTCTTGCCAGAACTTGGAAATAAATTGTGATCCACGGTCAGACAAAAGAGTTTTTGGGATACCATGTAACTTAAAAACATGTTTCATCAGGAGTTCTGCCGTTTGTTTGGACGAAGGTAGTCTGCGAATAGCAATGAAATGTGCCATTTTTGTCAGATGGTCCACTGACACTAAGATGGTATTAAATCCTTTGGAAGGAGGCAATTCCACTATAAAGTCCAAGGACACAACTTCCCATGGAGTTTGGGGTATTGGTAGACTGCATAGTAGACCGGATGGTCTCGTAGTGTCAATTTTGGACCTGGCACAGACATTGCATGAAGAGACGAATTTTTGTATAGATGTTTTCATGTCAGGCCACCGGAATTGCCTGGTAATCAGATTAAGAGTCTTTGTCATACCCATATGTCCTGCCATAGGCACATCATGCGATAATTCCAAGATCTTGGTGCGTATGGTAGGTGGTATGTAAAGTTTGTTGTTGTAGTAGAGGAAGCCTTCTGCATCAGTATTTAGTTGTGGTGGGGGTGAATCCAAACTTATACCATGCAAAACCTCTTCCTTCAAGGAACGGACAACTCCAATAATGCGTTTGTGAGGTATTATAGGAACGGAAGGGATTTCTAAGTAGTTTTCTTCAGTTAGTCGTGATAGTGCATCCGCCTTTTTGTTCTTATCTGAAGGTGTGTAGGTCACTAGGAAGTTAAACCTTAGAAAGAATAGTGACCATTGTACCTGTCGGTGAGAGAGAGTTTTGTTAGTCTGAAGATATTGGAGATTTTTATGGTCCGTGTATATAAGTATTGGTAATTGGGTGCCTTCGAGTAGATGTCGCCAATTCTCCAGAGCCAATTTTATAGCAAGCAGTTCCTTTTCACCCACGGGGTAATTTATCTCTGGACTGCTTAGGGATTTAGAAAAAAAGGCGACTGGATGAAGTGGTGAAGTGTGAGTTGGTCGTTGGGAGAGTATTGCTCCTACTGCCATGTTTGACGCATCTACTTCCAGAATGTATTGAAGGGATGGGTCTGGATGGCGTAATATGGGAGCAGAAGTAAACCTTGTCTTTAACAGGTGAAAAGCTTTATTTGCTTCATCTGACCATTTGAATGTTTTTTTAATGCTAGTGAGCTGTGTGAGGGGTCTCACAATGGCAGAGAAGTTTCTGATGAACTTCCTGTAGAAATTTGAAAATCCAAGGAATCGCTGTAGCGCCTTGCGTGTGGTTGGTGTAGGCCAATCCTGAATGCAGGATATCTTACTCATGTCCATCTCGATTCCTGTTTTGGATATGATGTAGCCTAGAAACAGTACCTCTTCTTTATGAAACAAGCATTTTTTCAGTTTCACATAAAGGTTGTGTGCAAGCAATCTCGATAATACTAGTCTTACATGTCTTATGTGTTCAGACAGGGATCGTGAATATATAAGTATATCGTCCAGATATACCACAACACAGACATCTAGTAAGTCTCTGAAAATATGGTTTATAAATCGTTGAAAAACTGCAGGGGCGTTGCATAGCCCGAATGGCATTACAAGATATTCGAACAATCCGTATCTGGTTCTGAATGCAGTCTTCCACTCATGGCCATCACGGATTCGAATGAGATTGTATGCTCCTTTCAGGTCCAATTTTGAAAAATAGGTAGCTCCACGCACCTGCTCAATGAGCTCAGGGATAAGCGGTAGAGGATAGCGATCTTTTATTGTAATAGCATTCAATTGCCTATAGTCGATGATAGGCCTGAGACTTGAGTCCTTATTGCGGACAAAAAAGAGTCCTGCTGCTGTGGAAGAAGTGGAAGGTCTAATAAAACCTTTCTTCAAATTCTCATCCAAATAGTCTTTGACATGGGAAAGTTCATCCTGTGAAAGAGGATAAACATGACCGAACGGCAATTTGCTATTTGGGAGTAGATCAATGCTACAATCATAGTCTCGATGGGGAGGTAGTGCTTGAGCATTTTTCTCAAGAAAAACCTCAGAGAGATCCTGATAACATAGTGGTGCAATCTCATCTGTCACCACAGACAGGATCTTCCCGAAAGACGGGAGGTTACACGTACCCTCGCAATAGCAAGAGAGGAAGGCCAGGGTCCGTTCCTTCCAATCTATGGTTGGTTGATGTGTGTGCAACCAGGGAAGTCCCAACACAATGGGAAAGTGGGGTGAAGGTATTAGATCGAAGGTAGTGGTCTCCATATGAGACCCGTTAGTAGTGACTAGGAGTGCCTGTGTCTGATCAGTGATCGGACCAGAGGATAAAGGAACACCGTTAATAAGACTCACTGAGACAGGTTTAAGTTTAGAAATAATAGGAACTTTATTTAAAGCAGCAAAACGTATGTCAATATAATTTTCACAAGATCCTGTGTCAATCATGGCCTTAGTAGTAATCCTTTTCTGGTCCCACTGTAATGTTAAGCAAACAGAAAGGTAAGGGTTAGTGATTGAAGTTGTCAATCCCCCTAGGAGGACATGTGAACACTCACCCTTCTTTTTGTATACTAGGGGACAGACGTTTATCTTGTGATCCGGGGATGCACAGTACAAGCAGAGATTACCAGATCGTCTTTTGGCTCTTTCCATAGTTGATAGAGGTGGGCGTATGGTTCCTACCTCCATAGGAACGGGGTCAACGGCCGAAATCCGAGAAGAACTGGATAATGGCATTCCCATTTTCTCAGCCTTTCTTTCTCGTAGTCTTCTATCTATGGTGATACTGAGTTGTATCAATGCATCCAGGGTTTTTGGCAGATCCGCTCGGGCGAGCTCGTCTTTAACGGCCTCTAATAGGCCAAGCCTAAATTGGGTTTTCAGAGATGCATCATTCCATTCTGAATCAAGGGTCCATGTCTTGAATTCTGCGACAAAGTCTTCTACAGGTCTCCTACCTTGTTTCAAGGATCTTAATTGAAGATCGGCAGTACTCTGCCTATTGGGATCATCATATAGGCTAGTGAGTTCTGCTAGGAACAAGGCATAGGAGTTGAGAAGCTGGTCGCTTTTCTCAAAAAGAGAGTCTGCCCAGGCCCGAGGATCGCCTGTTAGGTAAGAAATAATAGTACAAACCTTAATGTGATCAGTAAGGTAGGTACGGGGTTTTAGCAAGAAAAGTAACTCACATGCGTTTTTAAATTTGCAAAATTTTTTGCGATCGCCTGTAAATACCAAAGGAGGATTTATTTTGGGTTCAGGGGACTGAGCAGTGGTAAGTTGTGTCAGTCTAATTACCTGCTGCGACAGAGCCTGATTGTCTTCTTTTAATTCAGCAAGTGCGTGTATTAACGCAGTTACTTACTGTTTTAATTGTGTCATCTGAGTGGTTATTTCTGCTGAATCCATTTGAGGTTCGTTCAATCTGTAACGCTCCTGCGTTTTATGTATGATGTGGATTTTCAGCTGCAGAAATATTCCACTTCAGTAGTCATGTAGAGAAACGCTGAGACACCAATCCCAACTCCCAATGACTCATCATGTGTGGATGATCTCAATTCAGCAAGTAAATACACACACTCAATAAGATGTTTCCTAGAGTGACTTATGTATATAGTAACACAGTGATGATAGGCTGAAGAGACAGGTTGGGTAGAGATGGTAGATGACAGACACTTGAAAGGAAATGTTCTTGAAAGTAAGATAGTAGCAGATGGGATGCAGATAGGTTTAGCAATCATGTATGGTAGCAGATGACAGAGTAGCAGGTGGACATACAAGAGAGATCAACCCAGTGCAAGAACAGGTGGTAGTAGGCTCAAGAGCTAGCAATCTTAGATAATGCAGATGTAGTAATAGTCCTTAGTATGCAGAGCTAGATAGTGTAAGCTTTAGTATGAAGGTTATAGAGGTTTCCCCTGTGGGGTACTTATCACTAATAGCAATGTAGCAGAGCAGAGGTTCGGCAAGAGCGGATGATCCGGTAGCGGGATACAGGGATCAGCGCAGCGTGGTTCCGACAGCGAGGTATGCTTGCAAGCATGAGAGCTTCAAGACAGGTTAGCATCAAGGCACAAAGCAGTTTGAACGAACACATGTGAGTGAGAGCCGGCGATCTAAATAGCCGTCCAGTCCGGCGCTCAGTGATGACAGCATCAGTCTTAAAGGTGTATGCGCACCTTACCAAAAGAGAATGGTGGGGCGCATACACTTATGAAAGAGTAATTAGGGTACCCAAAGGTACCAGAACATTACAAGTAAATATCTCCTAAACGTGCTAGTGCAGAGCTAGCATAACCCTAACTAACTGAACTGAGCTTCCCATGCATAACTTGACAAGGAGATAGTCCATTCCTGGCATCCTCCAAAGCTTGGCAGTGATTTGATCTTCCGTTTTTTCTGCAGGACTACTGAGCACAGCAATTCCTTCTCCATGTCCCATGTTGGTTGCAGCAAGAGGGGGAATGGGCCAGAACCTCAAACCCAGCCACCCCTCTTTTTTTATATCACAGGGAAGTAAGGCAGGGCCCAAAATGTCTGAGAAAGGAGCCCGATGCTAGTTTACCCCTTCCCCATCTGGGCAGGCTAACCCACTAGCTGTAACAAAACCCACATTTGTAGGCAATCTGTCTACATTCAAACATCAGCAGAATTGCCTGTGGACCTTCATTTATCTCTATGATAAACAAAGGTAACCACAAAGCACACCGCTCCCGCAATGATAGCAAATAATTACTTTTAATGTCAGCTTTTAAGTAAGAGATTTACACTTCTGCAAGGGTAATCAATCTCTCATTAGTGCACAATGTTACAATGTAATATGCAGCAGACACTAGCAACTGATCTCCTTCATTCTTAGTTACAGACTTCAGTTGGAATAGAAGGTTAGTCGCTCAGCAATGTCTTATTTGGGTATTCTTGGGCCCTTCTTCTTATTCGTATAGCCATGTGTAGCCAGTAAGATTCTTCTTGTGGCACATATATCTTAACAATTGCTCAATAATATACTGCAGTAGCCCTGAAAATCAATTTTTACAATAGGAGATTTAGACTCCAAGATTACAAATCGGGAGGGTGCTTTGTTCATTATGAGGATGTACCATGGGGAACACACCATGTCTGCTAAGGTTTGCAGATCAGCAGAAAAGTGTGCACTTTTGGCCTGCTGATCTGCCTAGGCTTAGTGTGCCTGGTGGACATCTGGTAACCTCTGATGGTCACTTGAAATAATAAAAGGTTTGTTAGCACTATGCTATTGGCTGTGATAAAGTCAGCAAAGGAAAATTAATCATGAATATCCTTGTTCTGCATGCCTGTCTAAGTGAATCCTAGGTACGTACAAAGTAGTGGGCCAGGATCCTGATCCCTATTGCTACTTAGTCTTCTGCAGTTTTTTATGCCAGTCCAAGGAAACCCTAGATGAAATTTAACAGGCCAGTATACCTATTGCTACATGCTTCTTTAGTTTCTACTGACCAGAAATGGCATTACAAACAACCTGATTCTGGTAATCATGCAATAATAGTAATCTTAATTAAAGGACAAATTAAATTTTAGTCTGGAACTTTTCATTTGTCTCTTAGTCAAAATGATCAAGATAGGCAGTAATATTCTTTGAATCATCATACTAATTATAACCCCTGCAGTTTTCAGATAAAATTTTGTTTTTCAATAAAGTCATGTCTTGGAAAGACTTCTCCTGATTATCTAGCTGACGTGAACCCAGAGTTATATCATATGCCTGAAAGCTGTTGATGGCCACCAGGGAGCACAACTATGGACCTACCAGGAAGCCTGACTTACTATCAGCTAACTTTACATATTTTTCACCAAGCCAATAAGATAGCACAAAGTGACAAGAACGATGTGCTTCCTGTATGCTGTCATATATCAATGTAGGACCACAGATGATAAATGTCAAACTCTGACAGTAAAAAGTGATGCATAGTGAAGCATGCTGATAAAAACCTAACAGTTGGCGATTAGCAAAGATGCCTTGAGAACAACTTTGGAAACCCGACAGAGGACTTTGTTACAGTTGCAAAACAGTACCATATTATCAATAATAAAATAGAGAGATATCATTATAAAGTGGTGAATGTAGAGTGGATGGAGTCCAGAGAGAAGGATCCCTTTGCAGAATCGCTGAGTCAACACATCGAACAGTGGTGTCATGGCTGTTTACTAAAGTATAAACTACCATACTTCCCATGGTCTCTTCATATTGGAAGCCTGCATAGAACACACCACCATCAGGGCACCCACTGGAGATGGTGTTACCTCTGTATTGTATGCATATAGCTATAGGCTCCCTTTATGTATTTATGCCTTTTATGTTCTGGTTTGTTAGAATACTTCAGGACAGCAAGGTATACAGTTTTGGTGGCACTTGAGGTTAGCACTCCTGCTTTTATGATCAGGGTCCTATAGTAACTTCTCACAAAAAATTTGCCTATTAAAGGGTAATTCCAGTCAAAAATTATTTTTTTCTATATTAATAGCATGTTAAATATCTTTATCTTTGATATTATTCATTTTTTTGTCTAGCTGATTGTCTAGCTTAGAAAGTCTTCTCTAAACTAGACATTCAGCTTCTTCCTGTTCTTCTCTGACAACACTATCTCCCTTTATCTGAATTTGCTAAGCTGTCTTTCACTTCCTTAAAAGGTTATCGGTCTTTCTTAGACAGGCATGTATAGTCCTACCCAGCCTCGCCCAGCACCGCCCCCATCCCTCCTATCCTTCACAGAACATGATCTCCGGTCCTTATAACCTCGTTTTGGCTAGCAGCTTCTCTTGAGAGAGATAGAGAGAGAGAGAGAGAGAGAGAGAGAGAGCGAGGACAGGCATTGGAAGTATGTTATGCTCACTCCCCATGGTTCCAGCAGCACATAACACACACACTGTGTTAGAAACTGTAAAATGGATTACAGTGCAATATGCTGCAGATTTTCTACAGTGTAGAACCACGGGATTGTTTCTGCTTACATTGTATGAAATGCACATTAGAAAGAGCAATCATATGTCATTTTCTGCTTACTGTGCATTACACACGCATGACAATTTTGGATCATGTTATTTTTTTCAGCTTAGTGTGCATTAGACATGTACTAAAAGGAATCATGAGGGGTTTTAGGCTTACTAATGTGTTAGTAGGGAGTTCTCTGTTTGCAATGCGTTGCGCATACACTACCATGTTGGATTATGTGAAGTTCTCTGCTTGTCATGCGTTGCAATAATGGGGAGTTCTCTGCTTGTCATGCACTGTTCTATGCTTGTCATGCGTTGCAATAACACTACAATGTTGGTTAATGGGGAGTTCTCTGCTTGTCATGCGTTGTTCTCTGCTCATCATGTGTTGCAATAACACTGCAATGTTGGATCATGGGGAGTTCTCTGCTTGTCATGCGTTGCACTCACACTACAAGGCAGAACCATGTGGTGTTTAATGTATAGTGATCATTGTAGACTGAGCTGAGACCTCAGAGCACTTACAGCTACACTGACTACGATAATGAGAGAACACTGGGCAGGAACCTATGATCAGCTCCTCCCATCCTGTATACGCCCACTGGCTACACAGGAACAGTATCCCTCCCTGGAAGTGATGTCACTTGCTCTCAGTAACCACACCTACTTGCTGTGACAGGCACTGAATACTGTAAAAAAAAAAGTGTAAAAACTGGGATTTTTTTTATTTTGAGACATAAGGGTGAGCTTACAATAAAGTGATTGTAAAGTCTCATGTTTTTTTTTTTTTAAATAACAAACGTTATACTTACCTCCTCTGTGCAGTGGTTTTGCACAGAGCAGCCCGGATCCTCCTCTTCTCAGGCCCCTCGTTATTGATCCTAGCCCCTCCCTCCTATCGAGGGCCCCCTCAGCAAGCAGATTGCTATGGGGGCACCCGAGCTGAGCTGCAGCTCTGTGTGTCCATTCAGGCATGGAGCTGCTGTTCGGTCCCGCTCCCTTTCTCTCCTGATTGGCTGACTTTGATTGACAGCTGTCGGAGCCAATGGCTCCAGGTTGGCCGAGGGACTCGTGGACATCGCTGGCTACAGATGGGGCTCAAGTAAGTATTATGGGGTGCTGGGGACGCTGCTACACCCAGAAGGTGTTTTATCTTAATGCATAAAATGCATTAAGATAAAAAAAAACTTCTGACATTAAAACTCCTTTAATGATTGCAGGGGAGAATTTAGGTATTAGGCTGTACTTCCACTTCCACTTAAACTGACCCTAATATGTAATTCTGTATAATTGTGGTAAGGCATTACAATGTGGGGCAGAGCCAGATGTGAATCATTATTTTTTTTTTGAATGTTTGATGCAGTATAAAGGCATGAAAGGTCCCCTTCACATGTCCTCTTTATTTAGCAGGTACAGGAAGGTTTCACTTTGTATAAGGCATGTATATTTTGCTCTCCTAGATTCTTTCCTAATGGCAGCAGCGTTTTGGCAGAAAAAAAAAAACACTAGATGCTTGCTTGTTAATACTTACAACGTGTTTCGGTGCGGCAAGCGCTTGGGCGTTATTGCATTTCATTGGCCAGAATATTCATTTATTCTGGCCATTGAAATGAACTAACTTTCAAGTGCTAAATGTGCCTACCATTACCATGCGTTTGCACACAGGGCTAAAATGCAGGGGCATTTAGAGGCATAGAAAAAAAATGCCAAACGCACCTAGAGCAGCAGAAAACCATCCAGAGCTCATGAGGCCTAATGCCCCGTACACACGTACCGATCGTCGGCCGAACGATCGGCTGTCTTTTGTCCAGGGCTGTCGTGTCTGTTGAAAACTGCAAAAGACTGCACACAAATTTTGTCGGCCAACAACAGCCGACTGCAGAAGTGATGTCATGTGATGGTTAACTTTCCCTATGTTTTTTCTTCTCTGAGCATGCCCAGTCTTGCAAATCTGCTGATTGTTGGCCGAATTCTGTACTGACTGGCAAACAATCGGCCGTTCTAGTGTTGGCCAACAAAAATTTTAATGCCTGCACGACAGATTCTTTTCGGCCGAAAGTGCGCTGTCGGAAGCATCATACTAACAAGCCTACAATCGGTCGATCGGTCGTTGGCCGAATCTTTACGGCAGACAATCGGTACGTGTGTACGGGGCTTAAGAATCCAGCTTGAGCTGCAGTTTTTCTGGCAGAACGTTCATTGGGGCATAGCAGGAAGCAAGTGAACAGGACAAGGCATATCAAATGAAGTAAAATAGAAGGTGTCATTGTACATACATAAGGCAGTTGTCTATTGTGCTGGGCATACTGGCTATGTGGGATAATGTAAAGGAAAAGTGGTAGCACCTGTTGCTCTATAGTAAAGGCTTGTCTTGCCAAATCTACTAAGCCACTAGTAGTCAAATTGAAATGCACTTCCGACTTCCGACACTTCCAGAGGGCTGCACAATAGCTGAGTGTGTTGGTGCAAAGAGGTGCATTGCATCGAGTTAGGCAACCCATTCAAAATGAATAGGCTGTAATACATCTCAACGACCGTGAATTTCTGTCTTGCTGCATTTTTTGCAATAAACAATGACACATTAATGAGAAAGTTGGCGTGATCATTGGTGTCAGTGGATGCAACAATAACACCAGAATTGCTGCTGTCACTGACCGCAATAAAAACTCTCACCATTGGTGTCAGTGACCATAATAATAACCCCCAGCACGGGTGTCAGTGTCTGTTATAATAACCCTAACACTGATGACTATAACTGCAGTAATGTTGGTGTCAGTGAGCGCTGATGTCAATCGGAGTGCTGTTAAAACCCCTCCTATACTGGTGCTCATTAGCAGTGCTATTTAAACCCCCCCCCCCCCAATAATTGCTAAGTTGCTGTTTTTTAACACCCCTATTGAATTTAAAACTCCAAACCCCTCCCCTCTGCATTGGTGGTCAGTGCAGTGGCGGTCAAAAGTAACAGCCGCCACCCCAACATTGGTGGTCAGTGCAATGGCAGCAGAATTTAAACCTGTCCCCTGCACTGCAGGTCACATGTCCAATTAAACTACCTGTAATTGACCTCACACCTTCCCACTCTGTCTCCCCAACAAGATCAGAACTGTCCATGTTGTACTGTTGAGCATAGATCAATCCAACTGATACTACTGTCTACCTCAGATCTGGGTGCTAAAATGTAAAGAGCTGTCAGTCTGCAAAGTGTTCAGGTGCCCAACAGGTGGCGTATCCAACCAAGGACATGGTGGGCTGCAAACAGAGTGTCGGCAGGCCATGTGGGCACTTGTACTCTAAGCAGAAGACACTCTGCCAAGTAAGCAGATAACCAGGTTAGTGGAAACGTGGGGATAGGAAGTTTTTATCTTGGCACAGACAAGATCATTGGGGACATACCAGCATTAAAATATTGTATAATACTAAGTAATTTAAACTCAAATTAAGCAGTGGGCCAAAATTAGAGGAGTAACCAAAGTGCCATGTTATGACTACTGAGGGTTGAACCAACATAATCCAGAAAAAAATGTACAATTTTAGTAGTTAATATTATGGTAATAATTGCAAATTACAACAGTTTGTCCTGTAGAACATTTATTCACTGACATGGAGTATAACGTTTATCATCCAGAGAACTGCTAAGGGCCTTATTCAAAGGAAATCTTTAAACCAACTGAGGGAAGTAAAGAGCGAGTAGGCTGCATGAGGCCCAAAAGAAAACAAGCTGATTTCTTGATGTGGACGCTTCTCCATCCAAAAATCTTATGGATTTATATTTCTATAATGCACTTGAAACACTTTTCTATCAGTATGGTCACATCAGAAAGTCCCATGCCTAAATCATGAAAGCATTGCGACAATTCTGACATGTGCGAGAGATTCAGGTAGTTCTTATTTGCACCACTATCACAACTTGTACCTATCGCTGCAACAAAAACAAAAATTAAAACCGCCAGATAAGGAAACTGGAGGTAAGTAAAACCAACTCTAAGTTGGCGTACAGAGACAGGCTGGCGTGCTTAGAGTGTGGCCACTGTGTATTATAGAGCAGGGCATGTTTGCATGCAACACAGGGAAGGCAGACCTCATAAGGAATTACTCTCTCAGCTTCCCCATCACACTGTATCTCTGCGTTAGAGTTCAACCTATTCAGTTACATGCCTGGGCATTTTCATTCTAAAGCGATGAAACGCGTAAAAATGTCATTGAGTGGGAACGTCACTGAGTAGGAGGAATTCCATGGGCTCATTTACACCTGTGCTGTTGTCTGAAGAGCAATCTATGATGGATAATTTTTCGGAGAGCAGTACAGACGCGGCAGACAGGCATTCAGGAGGTGATACTGCCGCCTCCCGAATGCCTTTTTTTTTTCAGCTGAACAGGAATAGAAATACCGTACTTTATTGCAATTGTGAACCTATTGTTTTTTCTCACTTAAATAAGTTGACTTTAGCAGTGGTACTGCCTGAAAGATCATTTTTTGCTGTGTTGAAAAGCAAAGCATCCAGGCACATTGGGAGTGCATTGTTTTTAATGGGTCAGAAAACTTACAGATTTACATTACAAGAAGGAGCATATAACACCACAAAGCTGGAATTAGTGCCTGCTACCCTATTGTACATACTGTACATAATTAAAGTAATACACAATGCAATAATTCAGAGGATAGATATTTAAAGTTAGATAAAATGGAACTCAAACTTGTTTTCTAATTTTGGCTAGAACAAGAAAGAGTCTATAAGGTAATTATTGATGTCTGTTCCTATTGGCAAGACTTCTCTTCTCTTCTTCTCCCACAGACAGCTACCATATTTTTCTTTAGATGGAGATTTTGTAAAAAAAAATTCTGCAGGGAGTATAAAAGCAATGAGGGAGCAGCAATTAACAGGTGTAGATGTTGTATAGTCTTTCCTTTCACTTTAACCACTTTTGTACCACTGTGCGTTCTCAAACAGTGTAGGGGGGCGGATGGTTATTTCTGCAGCTACATTTTTAAACACCATTACACAATTAGCTGTTAAACAGTCAGCGTACCTGCTAATAGCTGTGCGATTAGGTACACAAATGCAGTATACAAAGCCAATCTGAGTGGCTCTGTACCTTGTGATCACTGTAATAGCAAATAAGAGTGCAGAGAAACTGCAGCACACCCATCCAGATTCTTGAAGTACAAGTATTTGTGGCAGTCTCAGTCAGTGCTGCTCTACAAGCCATGCCTCTGACACGTTTCGCCCCACCTATTGGTGCTTAGTCATAGAGAAGCTCCTCTATGACTAAGCCACAATGGGTGGGACAAAACACATCAGTAAGAGCAGGTTTTGGAGCAGCACTGACTGAGGCTGCCACATATACATGTACTATCAGGATTGGGACGGGTGTGCAGCGGTTTCTCTGCTTTGATCTTACTGGGTGAGTGATATATTGCACTGGCACCCCTATTCCTGAGTACCAAAGGGACAGAGCATCTCTGCTTTGAGCAGCACCACTAAGCCAATACAAGCCAATAATAGTGATTACATATGTAAATAAACTACTGTTTACATTGTTGATCCCTCCCCACCCTCCTACAGTGGAGGAAATCAGAGTCATTTATGAACAAGGAATGAGTGAATCATTCCTTGTTCATTTTCCCTAACAGTGAAATTGTTCTTTTGAACCCTCTAACACCTACACCACCACCATCACCCTCTATCCTGACTCTGTATATGACCCGCATTAAAGTAGAACTAAGGGCAAAACTATTTTTATAGTTTTTGATAGAGTAAGGAAGGGTTATAACCCCTGTCAGGTTTTTATGCCATCTGTATTCAATTGGGGAAATTTCCCTTCACCTTCTGTCCCATAGCCAAGGCAGGAAGGGAGACATAATCCTTCAAACATGACAGAATCCCTGGTTGTCCTGGTTGACAACTTCCTGTTCTGGGGACAACCCAAAACCAAAGGGGGCTGTTCATATGCAGGGGCCGTAATGCTTTGTGACGTGGCCGCTACACATTTAATGCAATTTAGCACTGCCTGTCAAGCTTGGCCAAAAAAAGTAAATGGGGTCATGCAGGGCCACCAGTAAGGGGGTAGCACTGGTTCACCTGTACAGGGCCCAACACCATAGGCTCAGTAGGGGGGTCCAGCCAGTTTTGTGATAGGCAAGGGTGGGGTGTAGTTACTGGAACTAATGCCATTGTGGCTTCCCATAAAGCGCAGCCAGCTTCTCTTTCTCAACCTCCCTCTGGCTGTCAGGTGCTGTGGGGCACAGGGGGATAGGTGTTAGGATGGACAGCAGGGGGTCAGTAAACATGTAACAAATTAAATTTTAGCGCACATAAATGTAATATATTGGTTGAATTTTTTTGGTAAAATATAAAAGATGAGATTGTGCCAAATAAATAGATAGACAACATGTCAACCCTTAAAAGTGCATGCGCCCATGAAAAAGCGGCAAACTTTAGTACCCTATATTTTGCATAGGCAATGCTTTAAAAGCCTCTGCAGGTTATCAGTTTAGAGCAGTAGTGATCAACTTAACCAGTTCCCGCCCAGCCTATAACAAGATGATGGCTGAGCGGGCCTCTCGTTCATCCGGGTGGATGCCATATGACATCCTCCTGTATGGCGCTGCTCAGTGGCGTGATATGTCACTGGCTGTGTCTGCCGGACACAGCTGATGACTGATCAGTGTACCAGCTTCCCAGCAACTCACATGACAGTTGTAACCAATGGATGGCTTCCTTTTATGCCATCCATTGTGTTGCTAGTTGTGATTGAGCAGTGTAATCACATGGTACAGACAGGGCCAATCACAACCTATCTATACCATGTGATTAGCTATGGCCAATCACAGATAATCAAAACAAAACCAACATGAATAATTCAGTTTCATTCAGTAAAATGCTTGCTTATTGCAGTGTAATGCACTGCTATAAGCAATCATAATGTGCAAAAAAAATCCTAATCATTTCCCCAGAGTAGTACAATGTTAATATGGTAACATTATATTGCTCTGGTCACAGAGTGTTAAAAAAAATCTTAAAAAAAGAAAAAGAATTGTAATAAAAAAATTGAAAAAAAAATGATAAAATTTTTTTTGTGCTATCAACCAGTCAGTGTCCCTGATCACCACAACACCAGTTAAATGATAATGTTAATAACCCCCACCTATGATGTCAGTGGACGCAATAATAATCCCTAGCATTGGTGTCAGTAGACGCAACAATAACCACCAAACATGATGTCAGTGGACGCAATAGTAAGCCCAAGCTTTGGTGTCAGTGGACCCAATAATAACCCCCAATATTGGTGTCAGTGAACACTTAACTTTAATAGAGCAAATTTTACAAAGATTAGGGCTGCTCTCTAAGACTAAAGCCCCGTACACACGCGTCGAAAATCGGCAGGGAGTTTTCGTCCGACGACCGATCTGACGATTTTCGGCTTGTTAGTATGATGCTTCTGACAACCGACTCCGACTTTTGGCCGAAAAAAATCTGGTGTGCAGGCTATAAAATTTTTGTCTGCCGTCAAAACACGGCCGATTTTCGTGCAGTCAGTACAGATTTCGACAGGGAAAAATCTAATGAGCAAGTCTGGGCATGCTCAGAGAAGAAAGAACACAAAGAAAGCAAACCAACACATGACATCACTTCTGAAGTAGAATTTTGTTGGGCGAGAAAATTAATGTGCAGTCTAGGCACATTCCAACCAACAAAACACAACTTGGACAAAAGACAGACAATCGGTCGGCCGATAATCGTTGCGTGTGTACGGAGCTTTAGACTGGGAGGGAATATTGGCATCGATGAACACAGAACAGAAATGGGAATTCTTCAAAAAGACTTTATGCAAATTCACTGCAAAGTATATTCCCATGGGCAATAAGTTTAAAAGGCTAAAAATAAAACCTATGTGGCTCACAGCCAAAGTTAAAAAAGCTATAAATAATAAGAAAAGGCCTTTTAAAAAATATAAAAATGAAGGAAAGCTCTCATTGTTTATTTGTTAGAAAGAATATAACAGAATATGTAAAAAGGAAATCAAGGATGCAAAAATTCAAAATGAACGACAGATTGCAAAAGATAGTAGGACAAACCCCCAAAAATTATTTAAATATATTAATAGTAAAAAGGTCAGATCTGAGCATGTAGGCCCTTTACAAAATAATCTGGAGTGGGTGACTGGGGTAAATAGAAGGCAAATGTAATAAATACTTTCTTCAGCTCTGTGTATACAAAGAAGCTTGGGGGAGTTCATGGCCATAATAAGGACAGTATTGACACAGTCCCAAATGATCCACAATGGCTCAAAAGTGATATGGTCCAGAAATATTTAGACAGAATGAAGGTGGAAAAAGTGCGTGGACCAGATGGCATCCACCCACGCATCCTAAAAGAATTGAGCTTTGTAATTTCAAAGCCTTTGTTTCTAATTTTCAGGGACTTGTTAAGGACTGGAATAGTACCACTGGATTGGCATAGGGCCAATGTGGTGCCTATATTTAAAAAGGGATCAAAGTCTTTGCCAAGTAACTATAGACCTGTTAGTTTAACTTCTATAGTCGAGAAGATATTGGAGAGTTTAATAAAAGACCACATAGATGAGTTCTTACTGGAAAAAAATGTTTTAAGCAACAGACAGCATGGATTCATGAAAGAGAAGTTGTCAAACAAACCTGATTTCTTTTTATGGGGAGGTAAGTGAAAAGCTTGGACAGAGGGGTGGCTGTGAATGTAGCATACTTGGAATTTGCAAAAGCACTTGACACAGTTCCCCACACACGGCTAATGGGTAAGGTAAAGTCTACTGGTTTGGAAAGATCGGTTTGTAAATGGATAGAAATTTGGCTAAAAGATAGAATTCAGAGAGTAGTGGTTAATGATTCCCACTCTGAATAGTCTAAGGTTATCAGTGGTGTACCCCAAGGTTCAGTGTTGGGACCCTTACTTTTTAATATCTTTATAAATGATATAAGGTCTGGGATTAAAAATACCATTTCAGTATTTGCAGATGACACCAAGCTTTGCAGTAGAATAATTTCCTTACAGGATGTCTCCAATTTACAAGCTGACCTCAATGCACTGTTTCATTGGGTAACTATGTGGCAAATAAGGTTTAATGTTGATAAATGTAAAGTTATGCACTTGGGGGCTAAGAATATGCATGCATCGTACATACTAGCGGGAAGAAAACTGGGGGAATCCATAGCGGAGAAGGATCTGGGTGTCCCTGTAGATAAGCTTAATAATAGCATGTGTAGCACCCTCCTAGATAGGTAGGTACTAGGCAAAAGCATCTATTGCTCCTTCTGCTTATCAGGGGAGCCTGATCTATAAGGTTGCCTGTTACATGTCCCTAGGTGTGATTCACTGGGTCTGAGGGAGTGTCCCCACTGTATCCAATGAGGGAGCTTGTTGGACAGTGGAGGAAACCCAGCCAGTGATACATTGGCTTTTGTGGGAGTCCCAGTGGGAGGGCATTCTTGCAATGTATCCTGGGATTGCTCATAAAAGCGGAGGGGACATGTGACAGGGCGTCTTTGGTGAGAAGCAGATGGCTGTCTCTCCTCCTGTTGTGTATGAGGAAGGTGGTCTTAGGCAGTCGGCCTAGTAAACCAGGTGTGGAGCTGAGCTGCAGAGGATCCAGTGAAGCTGACGGTAGAGCTGCTTGCAGAGTCTCTCGGGAAAAACAGTGTCCGTGTGAGTACTAAGGGACTTGCCAAAGGGTCTGTCCAGGAAGGGGGACCACTCCAGCGAAGTCAGGGGATCAAGGGGCTAGCTCACACAGAGTGTTACAGAAAAGGGGGTGCCATGTAGAGTCCTGAAGAGTAGGGTTAAAGGGGGTGCCAAGCAGGACCCTGAAGAGTAATTCACAGTGCAGTACAGTTCAACAAATTCTTCTTCACTTTAATGAAAAGGTGAAGCTGTGGCCTTGCCGCTTTCAGCTAAACAGAACGTTCCAGCAATTGTGCATAGTTTGATCAGTTGGAGTATCCCACTCATCCCTATCCAAGTTCTCAAATAGAACTACAAAAAACCAAAACCCCTAGACTATTTTCTGACTGAGCCAAGCACTTTGAACATGCTTTATTGTCAAGTTGTTGCTAAGGGTAACCCAGAGGAATCTGTAACCAGCAGCTGCCAAGGGAGTAGTACTACACATGCAATGCCAAGCTGCGGTTTCAAAAGCAAGCAAAGTCCTTTCTTGTATTAACAGAGGCATGGACTCCAGAGAGAGATATCATTTTGCCCCTGTACAGATCAATAGTAAGACCCAGTGCTGTATCCTGGCCTAGGCCAACAAGGCCCAGGCCTAGGGCGGCACTTTGCAGGGGGGCAGCAAAAAAATATTTTTTTATACAAATAAGTGAAATAATCCTATAATTACAATTAGTGGCAGCAAACACAGTATGCACCACTAACCCAGGGTCTATTAATTCTTTGCCTGTGTCCTGGAATATATGATTAAAGAGGTTAAGGCTTTTTTTTTGTGTAAAATAACAAATAGGTTTATACTGAGCACAGAGCAGCCCCAAACACCCTCTTCTGGGGTCCCCAGCTGGTTGGCTCCTCCTCTTCTTGCATGTGCCACCATAGCAAGACATTTGCTATGGGGGTGCATGCGTGGGCTTGCTCCCAAGCTGGGCCTTGGGCATCCATAGATTTACACAGATTTATACATGGCAGCTCCCCCTGCTCCCTCCTCACAGGATTTGATTGACAGCAGCAGGAGCCAATTGCTGCCTCTGTGTCCTGTGAGGAAAGAGAGAGACCATCGTCGCTGGATCGAAGGGAGGACTGATGTAAGTATAAGGGGGGGGGGGTGAGGGGGCGATACAAACACTGGAACATTTTTTACCTTAACGCAAGGAATGCATTAGGGTAAAAAAATGTTGTGCCTTTACACCCACATTAAGATAAGGCAAGTTGCTTGGCTGTCTCTGCATTCAGTACTTTAAGTCAACAGGGTTATTTTATTACAGGTGTAGAGGATTAGTGTATAGGCTATATTTGGATTTTTTTAATAGGATATACAGTATATATTCTAGGATATTAGTGTATATTCACATAGCTTGGCAAATAATTTGAAGCTTTGAATACCCAATCACATGCTAAGGACAGTGCTGTATCCTGGCCTAGGCCAACAAGGCCTAGGGCGGCACTTTTCAGGGGGGCAGCAAAAAAATATTTTTTTATACAAATAAGTGAAATAATCCTATAATTACAATTAGTGGCAGCAAACACAAGTCCAACTATCTTAAAAGAGTAATCTTACTAAACCCATGACATAAGGCTGTACTAATGGGCATTGATAAGGCTGCACTGGTGACCACTGATGAGGCCCAACCTGATATGCTGCACTGACGGGCAGTAAAGAGGCGGCACTGATAAGGTTGCACTGATGAGGCTGAACATATGGGAACTGATGAAGCTATGCTGATGGGCACTGATAGTGGTTATGGTCTGTGGTTTACAGATGACAGGGTGGGTCATAAACAGGAAGGGGTGTGGCCTTTACAGGAAGGGGTGGGTCATATTTAAATTAGGGGGTGTTCAAGTTTAGTCAGGCCTAGGGCAGCACAAAACCTAAATACACCACTGGTAAGACCTCATCTGGAATATGCAGTTCAGTTTTGGGCACCAGTTCTTAAAAAGGATATCGGAGAACTGGAGAAAGTGCAGAGAGTGCATTGTTGTCAATGAATGCAATAGTAACCCCCAGCATTTGTGTCAGTGACAGCAATAATAACCCCCAACACTGGTATCAGCGACTTTAATAATAATTGGGACCCAAAAGTGACGTTTTACATGTCTCTTCCGGGTCAGTAACAGTAAGGTCCCTTTCACATGGGTGCCTCTGCTAAGTGAAATCTGCTTGCTCAGTGGGGGGATTCTTCCACTGAGCAGATGGCCGCTATGAAGATCGGACGCGGACACAGTCCTGCTCTCCTCTATGGGGAAATCAGATGGAAACAGATTGCCTGTCCGTTTCCATCCGATCTGCTGGATGGATGGGGAATAGGACCACCATCTGTTTGTTTTTGACGGACAGGATTGGATTGGATGGTGGCAGGTATCTGCTGACATCCACCACTCCATAGAAAAGACTGGAGGGTCCGGTCAGGTCTGCCTAAAAAACTGACAGGCGGATCTGATTGGACAGTCCATGTAAAAGGGGCGGAAGGGAAGCTCAGTGAATGGATGTTTGCTAGTCTCCCTCCCCTCTACCTGGTGACACCCGCCATGCTAGTCCTGGGTGCACGGATGAGTGTGTTGGGTTTGGGGGTTGGCAATTACTCGGGTATTTGGAAGAATTGACTTTTCAGATTTACACACTCTCAGTATTTGTAAAACCTTCAGATGCTAATGATGTACTGTACTATGTATTTTGGTGGCAGTTAAAAGCAGAACTAAAGGCAAACACTTTAGATAGATTAACCACTTGCCGACTGCCGCACGACTATTTACATCGGCAGTCAGCCCCTCACAGGCAGAGCGACGTAGGGCTACGTCGCTAGCCTGTAAGGGTTTTGGGAGAAAGCGCGCCGCCGGATGCGTGCTCTTGCTCGGTCACGGACCCCCCCCCGCGCGTGTGCCCGGGCCGGCGGACCCGATGTCAGCCGGGCACTCGCGATCGTCCGTGACGGCGGGAGAAAGGCAGGCGGCTAATGTAAACAAAGCCGCCTGTCAGTCTTCCCTGTGTAAGAATGATAATCAAACGGTTCTACTATGTAGGACCGTTGATCACTGTTCTTACACATCAAGCCACAGCCAATCAAAGTTAGAAACACACCCCTAGGACACACTTAACCCCTCCCTCTCCAATACAGTTAACTCCTTCACTGCCAGTGTCATTTTTACAGTAACAGTGCATATATATAGCATTGATTACTGTAGTAATGTCACTGGTAACCCCAAAAGTGTCAAAAATGTCACTCAAGGGTCCGATCTGTCCGCTGCAATGTCGCAGTCCCGCAAAAAAAAAAATCGCAGATCACCGCCATTACGCGTTAAAAAAAAAAACAACAAAAATCACAAAAATCTTTCCCTTTGTTAGTAAACGCCATAATACGCTTTTTGCGATTTTTTTTTACCAAACATATTATAGATTATACATATATACATAGATTTTTACATTTTTTTGGGGGGGGGGGGGGAATTTCATATAAAAAATTTGAAAAATATTTTTATTTTTGCAAAATTGACGCTCTTTTTTTGTTCATAGCGCATGATCAAAAAATCGCACAGGTGATCAAATACCACCAAAAGAAAGCTCTGTTTGTGGGAAAAAAGGACGCCAAATTCGTTTGGGTACAGCGTCGCACGACCGCGCAATTGTCTGTTAAAGTCACGCAGTGCCGAATCGCAAAATAGGTCCTGGTCAGGAAGGGGGTAAAATCTTCCAGGGCTTAAAGAGGTTGTACACCTATAATTTTTTTTTTCTCTTCTTTAAATCCTGAAAGAGAAACCCATAATGAGCTAGTATGCATCGCATACTAGCTCATTATGAAATACTTACCTTAGAACGAGCCCCCGCCGTGCCGTCCGCTTACCTGTATGACGGGCGACATGTATAGTCGCCCGTCTTCCGGGATCGCGGCATCCGGCCATCTGATTGGCCGGAGCCGCGGTGACGTCACTCCCGCGCACGCGCGCGGGAGCCGACTGTCACGGCACGGGGCTCTGAAGGAACGGCACGATCTGCCGTTCCTTCAGAGCGCATGCGCCAGTGACGTCACTGGCTGCATTAAAGGTAAATATCTCCTAAACGGTGCATGTTTAGGAGATATTTACAGTACCTATAGGTAAGCCTTAATATAGGCTTACCTATAGGTACAACTTCCTGAGGAGGGTTTACTTCCTCTTTAAGTGGTTAAGGGAGGGTTATATCCTCTGTTTGCCCTCTGATTCCTATTGGGGTGATTTCTCTTCATTTCCTGTCCCATAGACAAAACAGGAAGTGGGAGTGACTCCCAATAAAATGAGGGAATGCCGGAGTGTCACTAATGCCTCCATTGGAAGATTTCCCCTCTAATCCTGTTCTGGCGACACCACAAAATATGGGCTTTTCTTTCACTTTGGGTGAATAGTAAACTTTACAAATAGGGCGAATCCCCCTAATGGGAAAACTGGCAGCTATAGACAGTGACAGGGGTTCCCAGTTCCTCTCCTCTATCCACAACTAGATAAAAGTTTTCCTATAGTGACACTTCATATGGAGAGGGACGCTCTGCTGTGCCTTTATAGAGGTGTACATAACAGACACATAGGACAGCCCCTCCCCTCATACAGGGGGACATTTGGGGAGGTGACACCCGTGTGCAGGCGGCTCTCCTCTCCCAGCGAAGTTTGCCGGAAAGTTCCGAAGTTTGTCGGTTCCGGGGCTCCCCGTCCTCCCACACTGCTTTGCGCTCGCCCATTCCCCACCCCGTGTCCTCGGCCGGCCCCTCTCTCCTGCCCCATAGAGCGGAGCTCAGTCCAGTGTCCCGGGACCCCCGAAGTCTCCTCCATCCCTCCCCGTGTACAGAGTCCAGGCGGAGCCCTCCGGTACACACTTCTCTCCCGGACAGACAACTTCCCGCACATCGGTGCAGCCCTATGAGAGCCGACTCCCCGGAGGACACAGCAGGTTCTTCTCCCATCCCAACCATCACACAGCGATCCCCCCCGGAGAGCGGAGCATGCGGCCTCCCGTACTGATCGCCCTGTCCCTACTACTCCTGCTGGAGGGGGTCCGGGCGGCCATGGACGAGTGCTCGGAGGGCGGCCGGCCGCAGCGATGTATGCCGGAGTTCGTCAATGCAGCGTTCAATGTGACGGTGGTGGCCACCAATACGTGCGGATCTCCCCCGGAGGAGTACTGTGTGCAAACCGGAGTCACCGGGGTCACCAAATCCTGCCACCTGTGTGACAGCGGACAGCCCCACCTCCAGCACGGCGCCGACTTCCTCACCGACTACAACAACCAGGCCGATATGACGTGGTGGCAGAGCCAGACCATGCTGGCCGGGATCCAATACCCGCACTCCATCAACCTCACCCTCCACCTAGGTAAGTGTCCCTACTTACCTTCTACCTACACCCCTACATACCCCCTATACCTTCCATACACCCCCCATCAC
Organism: Pelophylax lessonae; assembly: GCF_965119305.1. Lineage (NCBI taxonomy): Eukaryota > Metazoa > Chordata > Amphibia > Anura > Ranidae > Pelophylax > Pelophylax lessonae. The sequence goes on from NC_138775.1 coordinate 225,201,423, forward strand.
CCAATACCCGCACTCCATCAATCTCACCCTCCACCTAGGTAAGTGTCCCTACTTACCTTCTACCTACACCCCTACATACCCCCTATACCTTCCATACACCCCCCATCACCCAATACCCGCACTCCATCAATCTCACCCTCCACCTAGGTAAGTGTCCCTACTTACCTTCTACATACCCCCTATACCTTCCATACACCCCCCATCATCCAATACCCGCACTCCATCAATCTCACCCTCCACCTAGGTAAGTGTCCCTACCTACCTTCTACCTACCCCCTACCAACCCCTATACCTTCCATACACCCCACCGGGATCCAATACCCGCACTCCATCAACCTCACCCTCCACCTAGGTAAGTGTCCTTACCTACCTTCTACCTACACCCCTACATACCCCCTATACCTTCCATACACCCCGCACTCCATCAACCTCACCCTCCACCTAGGTAAGTGTCCCTACTTACCTTCTACCTACCCTCTACATACCCCCTATACCTTCCATACACCCCCCATCACCCAATACCCGCACTCCATCAATCTCACCCTCCACCTAGGTAAGTGTCCCTACTTACCTTCTACCTACCCTCTACATACCCCCTATACCTTCCATACACCCCCCATCATCCAATACCCGCACTCCATCAACCTCACCCTCCACCTAGGTAAGTGTCCCTACCTACCTTCCTTCTACCTACCCTCTACATAACCCCTATACCTTCCATACACCCCCCATCATCCAATACCCGCACTCTATCAACCTCACCCTTCACCTAGGTAAGTGTCCCTACTTACCTTCTACCTACACCCCACCAACCCCTATACCTTCCATACACCCCCCATCATCCAATACCCGCACTCCATCAATCTCACCCTCCACCTAGGTAAGTGTCCCTACCTACCTTCTACCTACACCCCTACATACCCCCTATACCTTCCATACACCCCCCCCCATCATCACCCAATACCCGCACTCCATCAACCTCACCCTCCACCTAGGTAAGTGTCCCTACTTACCTTCTACCTACCCTCTACATACCCCCTATACCTTTCATACACCCCCCATCATCCAATACCCGCACTCCATCAACCTCACCCTTCACCTAGGTAAGTGTCCCTACTTACCTTCTACCTACCCCCTATACCTTCCATGCACCCCCTATCACCCAATACCCGCACTCCATCAACCTCACCCTCCACCTAGGTAAGTGTCCCTACTTACCTTCTACCTACCCCCTACATAACCCCCTATACCTTCCATACATCCCACCCCCCATCATCCAATACCCGCACTCCATCAACCTCACCCTCCACCTAGGTAAGTGTCCCTACTTACCTTCTACCTACACCCCTACATACCCCCTATACCTTCCATACACCCCCCATCATCCAATACCCGCGCTCCATCAACCTCACCCTTCACCTAGGTAAGTGTCCCTACTTACCTTCTACCTACCCCCTATACCTTCCATACACCCCCCATCACCCAATACCCGCACTCCATCAATCTCACCCTTCACCTAGGTAAGTGTCCCTACATACCCCCTACCAACCCCTATACCTTCCATACATCCCACCGGGATCCAATACCCGCACTCCATCAACCTCACCCTTTACCTAGGTAAGTGTCCCTACATACCCCCTACATACCCCCTATACCTTCCATACATCCCACCCCCCATCATCCAATACCCGCACTCCATCAACCTCACCCTCCACCTAGGTAAGTGCCCCTACTTACCTCCTACCTACCCCCCTATACCTTCCATACACCCCCCCCATCATCCCACCGGGATCCAATACCCGCACTCCATCAACCTCACCCTCCACCTAGGTAAGTGCCCCTACCTACTCCCTATACCTTCCATACACCCCCCCATCATCCCACTGGGATCCAATACCTGCACTCCAACCTTACCCTGCACCTCGGTAAGTGTCCCTACTTACCTTCTACCTACCCCCCCAATCACCCCACCGGGATCCAATACCCGCACTCCATCAACCTTACCCTGCACCTCGATAAGTGTCCCCACTTACCTCCTACCTACCCCCTATACCTTCCATACACCCCCCCCCCCCATCACCAGACCGGGGTCCAATACCCTTCTCACTTCATCAACCTTACTCTGCACATCTCCTTCCTTCCTACCTTCTCAGTACCTGACTTCCCCCCCCCCCCCCCCCCCCATACATCATCTCCCCCATCACCGGACCAGGATCCCGTACCCGCACTCCATCAACCTTACCCTACTCTGTAAGTGATCCTATACCCCACCTACCCCCTCCCCCATCATCAGACTGGGATCCAGTACCCACACACCATCAACCTTACCCTGCACCCCATACCTGATCACCCTCATAGCGATCTCCAGCGGCAGGATTACTAAAAAAGGCCGCCTGTGTGTCCCCATGGAAGATGTCACCTGAACCTTGCTGAATCCGTCTCTGGTGTTGGGAGTGACATCTGGCTGTGTCAGCTACAGATGGAGCAATTCCATCGGGACAAACAGGCAGCCATCCTGCCGCTGGAGATTTCAACAAATTGTCAGCAAAGTCTCCTGTGTGTGTCATTAGGCTGAGGATGATGTAAAAATATTCTCTGCTACAAATCACTAATGCCAGCATTTACAGCGATTTGCAGCCAGAGATTGAATTGTGGCGATCGTGCTACAACATTGGGTTATGTTCTGCTAGAAATCGCTTTCCTTCCGCAAGCCGAGCAACATTCCATAGAAGTGTATTAGGAGCGATTGTCGCTGCCAACACAAAGTGCTCCTGAATCTCGGATCACCTTAGGCTCTTGCATATGGGACAATCTAGGAGCAGTGCGTCCTTTCCCAGCATCTTAGTGTGCCTGGGAGGGACAGGGGCAGCGCCCTACCCAACTACAGACAGCCTGTCAAACTCCATGGTAGTCTATGGCTAGATGGGGCTGCATGGTGTACCCAGTGGTACCAGGATGATGTGAAGTGCTCCTAGATTACCAAAGTATTGGGACGCCTGCCTTTACACGCACATGAACTTTAATGGCACCCCAGTCTTAGCCCATAGGGTTCAATATTGAGTCGTCCCAACCTTTGCAGCTATAACAGCTTCAACTCTTCTGGGAAGGCTGTCCACAAGGTTTAAGAGAGTGTCTATGGGAATATTCTATTGGGTTGAGGTCAGGGCTCTGTGCAGCCCAGTCAAGTTCCTCCACCCCAAACTCGCTCATCCATGTCTTTATGGACCTTGTTTTGTGCACTGGCCCAAATTATTGGGTGGAGGGGGGATTATGGTGTGGGGTTGTTTTTCAGGGGTTGGGCTTGACCCCTTTGTTCCAGTGAAGGGAACTCTTAAGGCATCAGCATACCAAGACATTTTGGACAATTTTATGCTCCCCACTTTGTGGGGACAGTTTGAGGATGGCTCATTCCTGTTCTGACATGACTGTGCACAAACAAGGCCTTCTTGTCCAACATCAGTGCCTGACCTCACAAATGCGCATCTGGAAGAATAGTCAAACATTCCCATAGACACACTCCTAAACCATGTGGACAGCCTTCCCAGAAGAGTTGAAGCTGTTATAGCTGCAAAGGGTGGACCAACTCAATATTGAACCCTACAGACTAAGACTGGGATGCCATTAAAGTTCATGGGCGTGTAAAGGCAGGTGTCCCAATACTTTTGGTAATCTAGTGCAGTGGTTCTCAACTCTGGTCCTCGGGACCCACTAACAGGCCAGATTTTAAGTATTACCTTGGGGGATGCAGACTAGAATACTGCAATCACTGAGAAGCAAATGAGATCACCTGTGATGTAATTTAGTTATCTTGCAAACCTGGCCTGTTGGTGGGTCCCGAGGACCGGATTTGAGAACCACTGATCTAGTGTATATGCTACAATGGTGGTAACTAGTTTTCATGCAAATTGTGATCTTGTGTTGTAGTGCACATTGGTCCTCGGTTCACCCCATGTATCGGACAGAAACTGCACCACATTCCTGTTCAGTCCACAAGCGATTCAGTACGTTGCGATTTTTGCCCATTCATTTTGAATGGACTCAAATTGCACAGCAATCCCACCAAAGTCGTGCATGCATCAATTTTGTAACCGCTCTGCAATCAGATAGCATTGCCGTTTTGTACAATGCAATCCGGTGCAGGGAAATGCACTGCGTTTGCAACCTGCTTTTGGGGGTGTGATTAAGATTGCCCTGACACCCCCTTAGCAGATCACAAGGGCAGCACTATTTGAATGAGGTGTGGGAAACGCATACAGAACGCAGGTTTCTCGTACCTCGTTCTAGTGTGAATGGGATAAATGCAATGGTGTGACCGGGCCCTAAGGCTGAGTTACTATTGTGGCCCTGATACGGATATTAAAGGGAAGCCTTCTCATTTGGACTTTGGCAACAAAATATGACCAGAGTGTCCTCGCTTCGGCGGGTCATGTGCTGTGGTTGGGGCGATGCAGAGAGGATTAGCATGACCCCTGCGCAAGGATGACATGCGGGTTCGTGGAGCGTTCCATATTTAAAAATAAAATAAAAATATGACCAGAGTTTACCAGTTACTATTATGTACAAAATGGGGAAAAAATAGGCTTGGCGTTGTGTATGATCAAAAACCCTTCTGCAAAGAAGCCCTTGTGCCCCTGCCTGACGCCTGCAATCATCTATGCAGATCAATGCAACTGAATGGATATGGTGGGAATGCGCCTCATGCACACGGGTGTATTAAAATATTTATATGAACAGTATCTCACAAAAGTGAGTACACCCCCCCTTTACATTTTTGGAAATATTTTATTCTATTTTTTCATGTGACAACACTGAAGAAATGACACTTTGCTACAATGTAAAGTAGTGAGTGTACAGCTTGTAGAACAGTGTCAATTTGCTGTCCCCTCAAAATAACTCAACACACAGCCATTAATGTCTAAACTGCTGGAAACAAAGTGAGTACACCCTAAGTGAAAATGTCCAAATTGGGCCCAAAGTGTCTATTTTGTGTGGCCACCATTATTTTCCAGCACTGCCTTAACCCTCTTGGGCATGGAGTTCACCAGAGCTTCACAGGTTGCCACTGAAGTCCTCTTCTACTCCTCCATGACGACATAATGGAGCTGGTGGATGTTAGAGACCTTGCGCTCCTCCACCTTCCATTTTGAGGATGCCCCACAGATGTTTAATAGGGTTTAGGTCTGGAGACATGCTTGGCCAGTCCATCCCTTACTCTCAGCTTGTTTAGCAAGGCAGTTGGGGTCTTGGAGGTGTGTTTGGGGTCGTTATCATGTTGGAATACTGCCCTGCGGCCCAGTCTCAGAAGGGAGGGGATCATGCTCTGCTTCAGTATGTCACAGTACATGTTGGCATTCATGGTTCCCTCAATGAACTGTAGCTCCCCAGTGGTGGCAGCACTCATGAAGCCCCAGGCCATGACACTCCCACCACCATGCTTTACTGTAGGTAAGACACACTTGTCTTTGTACTCCTCACCTGGTTGCTTCCACAAACACTTGAAACCATCTGAACCAAATAAGTTTATCTTGGTCTCATCAGACCACAAAACATGGTTCCAGAAATCCATGTCATTTGTCTGCTTGTCTTCAGCAAACTGTTTGCAAGCTTTCTTGTGCATCATTCATAGAAGAGGCTTCCTTCTGGGACAGCCATGCAGACCAATTTGATGCAGTGTGCGGCACATGAGCTGCCCCTCACCCCTTCAACCTCTTCAGCAATACTGGCAGCACTCGTACATCTATTTCCCAAAGACAACCTCTGAATATGACGCTGAGCATGTGCACTCTTTGGTCGACCATGACAAGGCCTGTTCTGAGTAGAACCTGTCCTGTTAAACCGCTGTATGGTCTTGGCCACCTTGCTGCAGCTCAGTTTCAGGGTTTTGGCAATCTTCTTATAGCCTAGGCCATCTTTATGTAGAGCAACAATTCTTTTTTTCAGATCCTCAGAGTTCTTTGCTATGAGGTGCCATGTTGAACTTCCAGTGACCAGTATGAGAGAGTGAGAGCGATAACACTAAATTTAGCACACCTGCTCCCCGTTCACACCTGAGACCTTGTAACACTAATAAGCCACGTGACCTCGGGGAGGGAAAATGGCTAATTGGGCCCAATTTGGACATTTTCATTAGGGGTGTACCCGCTTTTGTTGCCAGCTGTTCAGAAATGAATGGCTGTGTGTTAATTTATTTTGAGGGGATAGCAAATTTACACTGTTATACAAGCTGTACATTCACTACTTTACATTGTAGCAAAGTGTCATTTCTTCAGTGTTGTCACATGAAAAGATAAAATATTTATAAAAATGTGAGGGGTGTACTCACTTTTGTGAGATACTGTACCTTGGACCTTTCTGCCAGGAGCAGGCAAGCTTGAAAAAAATGCTTATTTTGGTGTGCATAGCGTTTAGAGGTGTATGAAGGTAAAGTCATTCGATTGGCTAGTTTGGACGTTCAACCTGAGCACCGACACTTAGATCTTTATCTTCTCGCAGTGCGGTGGAGCTAGGGTGAGTTTGGCCCCTTTCACACAACGTCAGTTGTCGTCCGTTTTTCGTCAGTTGTCGTCCGTTTTTACATAGAGATGCATTGATGTCCGTTTTTCATCCGTCAACGGATGGATGAAAAACGGACAAACGGACAGCGTGTGTGAAAGGGGCCTTAATTGGCTAGAATGCTCAGCTGTTCTAACTACTAGAATACATTGACACATGTTTATTCACATTTGTATGCATTTATACGCAAAAAGTAAACCTAAGCTTCTCAAGGCATTTTTCTTTTTCTCTACGCCATTAAGTGGTATGCGCAAATGCTATGCTTAAAAGCTTAGTGTAACAAACCAACTGCTAGTCACCCCCTGACAGTGGCATTCAGAGGCGTAAAAAATAAAAAGCTAGTCGCCCCTGAAAGCGGCATTATAATGCAATTTTGTGTTACGTGGTGAGCTACTGACCCCCCACACCCCGGCTTAGCCTTTATTTTGAAGTAGTAATGTTGGACCCCCCACTTGATGCTATCGGGGTGAGACTTCAGCGTGGGCCCTGCCGCTGCTATCTTGTGTATTTTATGAATCAGTTGTTTGACCTTCTCTTGTAAAAGGCTGTTCCGTGTAATGTCACTGGAACCTTGTTTATTGTGCCTCAGGTGTCACATTCTGCCGGCTTTACTTCCCAGTGAGAATCCTTTGCTCTGTAAGCCTGTTAATTGCACTCGGGGAAGTTATGAGCTGTTCTTTCATAGCCGGGGGACACAGAATGGTTGTTGTGTGGTTGGGACACAAAACGGCATTGTGCAGTCTGCCTTCAGGACCCTTCTGTCTGTCTGTGCCGTCTTTGCTTTTGGTACTTCAAGATTGTCGCAGAGTCGCTTTTAGCTTCTCGCGGCGGTTGCTGCATTCTGCATTTTGTGTGTCTTGCCATCCGTGTTTCTTTTTTTTTTTTTTTGACCCGCACACGCACTCAGCACACGCACTCACACACACAAAGATAACTTTCACTCTTTCTGTACTTTTTTTGCTATCCCCCTTTCCTTGTCCACTGGGTCATCCTCAAAAAAACATACGCACTCTGCAAATTTAGTGAGCGTCTAATGCAGGGGTCTTAAACTATGGCCCTCCAGTTGTTCTGGAACTACAATTCCCATCATGCCTAGTCATGTCTGTGAATGTCAAGGTTTTACAATGCCTCATGGGATGTGTAGTTCCGTAACAACTGGAGGGCCGTAGTTTGAGGATCCCTAGTCTAATGCAACCTGCCACCACGTGCCAGGTCTCACGCCGTCATTTTCTTTTGTCATCAGGGCGTGGCTGCCTCTTTAAGGTTCTTGCAGTCGCTCCCCTAATGACACACAACTACACATGCGCAGTGTGCTAGAAACTGCCCCAAAGCCTCAGGGGACGCTTGACATGAGTACGCTGTTTGCATGGTGTTTGTCTGTGTAATATTACTATGCATACGAGCCTAGCTTATATTGTTAATGCAGCCTGTGTCCTAGTAGCCAAAGACGCCAGTTGGCAGAAGCCACCTCCTAGGAATTAATGATACTTCAAGCGTAACTCAACTTCACACTAGTACGACTTGTCAGGCGACTTGGTCAGCCTGACAAGTCGTGCACCGTCGCGGTCCATTGTGTGGTACAGGAACGGTTCTAATAGGAGCGACAGAAGTCGCTCCGACTTAGAAAAAGGGTCTTGTACTACTTCGGGGCGACCTGGAGCGACTTGCATAGACATTTATTTTATGAAGTCCATGCAAATCGCACCGAAGTCGCGGTGCACGGGACTTCACATGTCGCCCCCTAAGTCGGATCGCCTTAGTGTGAACCGACACTCTGGGTAATCTCTGTACATTGCAGGGATTTTACCAAACTTTGTTGCAGATTCCTACCTTTTTGTTATTCTGAAGAAATCATTGTTTGTTCCTCTGTGCTGAGCGAGTCTAATGGGAGGGGTTTCATAATTATCTATCAGCTGTGGCAGCTGCAGGGCTCTGAGGAAAGCTGCTTTGCCTGCATCCCTTTAGACGTGTTCCTATTGGGAGTATCTCACCAAAAATGACATTTTTGTTGCAGGGGATGCCAGAAATCTGACTTGTATCTTAGGCAGACTTCTGGGAAAAATTGGTGAGCCAATCACACAAGTTGGAAATGTTTCTGGGGTGTGGTCAGTGTACATTCTGTGTACAGAAAAGCTCCAGGTAGCCATATTGCATTGCATTTTCAGAAAATGTCAACAGCTGCAGATTGAATGTTGTTAAATTACCTTTCCTTTTCGATTACAATATGATTTGTGTTGCAATTGTATACGCTATATGTTTTTTCTTTATTTGTTATTTTTTATTTTTTTCCCCCAGGAACGTGAAGTTACCCTTTAGACCCGGTTCACACTTCTGCGTGTGCCGGGTTCGCATGTCATGTCGGAGCTCACTGCTCCGACATGACATGCGATCAGCTGTGCGGTGCGAGTTTAGCCATACAGTTTGTATGGCTAAATTCGCACCGCACCCGCAGCAAAGACGCACAGGAGGCATTTTTGCTGCCGCATCAGGATCGGATCGCACAGCGGTTCACACTTGTGCAATCCGATCCTGTGCGAACTGCACGATCGCACTGCGATATGCGATCAAACTGGGGGTGTTGTTAAGATTACATTGACACCCCCAGCGGATCGCATATGGCAGTGTGAACTGCCGGGGGTGCGTGTGCGATGCGGGAACAGGCTGCGAATTCGCAGCCTTCCCGCATCGCAATAGTGTGAACCAAGCCTTAATTGTTGACTGGCAGTGGCGATAGAACTGGTATACACTGTACCTCTGGATGCATGTAAATGTTACGTGCGTACAGACAGCTAGATTCTGCATTGTGTTGCCTATTTTTTTAAAAGGCTGTGTCAATGAGGCTTAGTGGGGACATGGACGAAAATAAAAATCTGTCAGTTCTAAAGCTGGCTTTGCACCCATAGGTTTCTTTCCTACAACTAGTGGGCTAAATACACCTCAGTTTGTGTTTTTTGTGTAGATACACTATATTGTCAAAAGTATTTTGACGCCTGCCTTTACACGCGCATGAACTTTAGTGGAATTCCAGTCTTCGTCCGTAGGGTTCAATATTGAGTTGGCCCACCCTTTGTAGCTATAACAGCTTCAACTCTTCTGAGAAGGCTGTCCACAAGGTTTAGGAGTGTCTATGGGAATGTTTGACCATTCTCAGAAGCGCATTTGTGAGGTCAGGCACTGATGTTGGTCGAAGACCTGGCTGGCAGTCTCTGCTCTAATTCATCCAAAAGGTGTTTTTATCAGGTTGCGGTCAGGACTCTGTGCAGGCCAGTCAAGTTCCTCCACCCCAAACTCGCCTTTATGGACTTTGCTTTGTGCACTGTTGTGCAGTCATGTTGGAACAGGAAGGGCCCATCACCAAACTGTTCCCACAAAGTTGGGAGCATGAAATTGTCCAAAATGTCTTGGTATGCTGATGCATTGTGTTTCAATGGAATGAAGGGGCCAAGCCTACCCCCTAAAAAAAAAAAAAAAAAACCCACACCCAAATCCCCCTCCCCCCCCCCCTCCACCTCCACCAAATGATTTGGACCAGTGCACAAAGTACGGTCTCTAGCGTACTACAAATATTTTTTATGCATTGTCTATATCTGTGTTTGCATGTTAGCAGTATTATTTTCATTGCCCAAATTAACATTATTTTAGTCAACTAAATAAGACTAAAAATAAAATTCCATTTTAGTCAAGACTAGGACTAAAACTAAATCAAAACTTTGATGTAAGAATTAACACTGCATGTTAGCCCTGAAGAAGAGGGAGGCAATTCCCTTGAAATGTGTTGGCTCTATTTGTACATGTTTTACCTCCAATAAGCGGTTGTATTGCTCATCAAGAGTTTCCTTATTATGGACATTGGGAGCTCCTCTCTCCTTACTGAAGTGGGCTAAATTAAGGAAACTTAACAAATTCCTTCGTTCATGCTAGATGGAGCAATGGTTTGGTTGTGGCTCCAGTATTCTGGCGGTGGAATACTTGAGTAGTTCCTGCATCTGATTAGATGCAGGCGCTGCTCGGCCGACGATCTATCTGGCTACTTCAGTTTTTTTAATTAAAGAATGTCAGCCAGAGTGTTGTGGAGAGGACCACCCACTGATTGAATTTAAGCTGGTTCTTTAGAATTGTCCAGTTTTAGTATTGTTCAGCTCACACGGGGCGATCCGCAGATCAACAGACCCCTGCTGATCGAAGCAGAGTGGGCGGATGACAGGTCCATGTCTGCTCAGTTTCTGCACAGTGGACATGGACCGAGCCCACTCTTCTCTATGGGCAGCTGGGAGTATACGGACTCCGCCTGTCCATTTACACCCAACTACCGCACCAATCGTGTCTAAATGGAAGAGAATGGATCCTCTACCCCCCCTTTTTTTTTTTTTTTCCAAACTGGATTGGACGCGCAGGTGAGTGGGTGTAAATGGACACAATTCTGTTTATAGAATTCATGGACCAAGTCATGCAAGTCAGGCATGGATCAAGTCTGCCTGAAAAACTGACAGGCAGACCTGATCGGATCACCTGTGTGAAAGGGGCCTAAAAACCTCATCACTTGACCCAAATCTAATGACTTGTTTACTCTGCCAGTTGGGGGTAGGTAAAAACACACGGTTGAATCCCATTTTTACTGTCAACCCCAATTGCTGCCTCAAACTCAGTGGCTTTGTGGGGGGTAAGAATGGAACCTCCTGTCACATATGACAGACGCTGCCGACAACCGAGTATGACCCGCTAGAGTCAAAGTGGCTGCACTTCAACCATCCTGTGACCACATGCTAAGCATGCCATTGTGGTTCAGTGGTGCAGAATTTAGGGGTGTAAAACGGGTCATAAGGAGGCCTCCTCACCGCCTGTTAAAGAACTATGAAAAAATGTCACTTTTCCAAGGCGCGGCTGCCCATGAGCCCGAAGAGAAGTTTTGCCTTCAGTTGTAATCTAGTCCCTGCGTGGCCTGGGCAGTGCCTCAGCTCAATGCAGCTTTTATTAGTCCTCCCATCAGGCGTCCCTGCAGGGACATCGCTCTCTAATTAGACTTAATTGTACCTTTTGCATATTACACCATGAAAAGCCTTTTTATTTTCTCCGCGTTGAATGGTGGATGCAGAAAACGGCACCTCAGGCTATGTGAGACATACCATGTGTCCTGTACTAACCCGGCCTGCTCTGGAAGGTGAATAAAGGGAGGTATGAGGGAGGTGTGCGACTATTCAGCTCCGTCCGCACTCCTCTGGAGATATTTATAGCCGGCGAGTCTGCTCTAATTCTGGACCTGCTATTTTTGGGCGCTGGGATTTTCAAGTTATGTTTTTCCCCTCTCAGTAAATAAAATTGACATATACTTGTTTAGATGAATTCCTTCTATTATTAACCATTACATTTGTAGTTTAAAATGAGAGAAAAAAAACGGTCTAACCTTTAGCTGGGAATAGAGTCCGTGTCATTGCCTTATTGGTATAAATTCCCAGCCGTGTTTAGTCTGATTAGACCGCGCTTGTTTAGACGATTCCCCCTAAAATAAGCACATATTTTGTCTCCATCAATGTATGGCGGACTCTACCTTTCCTGTTAGACTTTCATGGGATGAGTAAACTTTGAGTGACCTTCTGATGGGAGGATGGACGGAGGTACAAGAGACTGGTATTATTGGTTTCTGTCCCTGGAAGTGTTTGCTAGGTTTCATTCATACAGACACTGACCTACATTGGTTATCTAAAAAAAAAGAAAAGTGCGCTGAATGTAAATTTTGGTACCAAAAATGATATGTAGGATGCACATGGCCAAAAACCAAAAATGACAGTAAAAAAAAAAATAAAAAAATAAAAATGTGTATGTATATGTGTATATATATATATATATATATATATATATATATATATATATATATATATATATATATATATATATAGTGTGTGTAATTGTATTAAAATTTTTTTACATTTTTATTTATCATGAATTTAAATATGAATTTATCAAGAATAATGCATCCTTTTGAATTCTATGTATGGCTTCCGTAGTGATGTTAAAAATCCTACTTGCTGCATTTTTGGCCTGCCCTTTTTTTTTTTTTTGGTGAAAAAAAAGCTGGCCGGACAAATCAGCTAAAATGTGACTGATTGCAGCAAATCAGTATAATTCCATTCAAAACCGAACTAAGCTTAAACTTGCTTCCATCCCCATTTTTAGCCCATCCTATCTATCCTGTAAAAGGAGAGATGCCTATACTTGCCTATTCTGAAGTCGCTGTGGTCTGGTCACATGATCGGCTCCCTGCGCTTTGTTTCAGTGTAGTGGAGAGACAGCCGACAATGGATGTCCCATAGTAAGGCTATGGCCCCTCACACGGGGTGGGGTCCGTTGGAGTCTGCTTACTCAGCAGTTAATCTGTCCACTGATCCACGCTGAGCAGGCAGATGGCTGGTCCGTGTCCATTCAGACACAGCCCTACTCTCCCCTATGGGCAGTCAGATGTAAACATCTACACCCGACTGCCATCTGATCCGATACACCAGACTGATGGGCAGCCTTCTGTTTTTAGCGGACAGGATCAGGTCAGATGTTAGTGTGTGCTAACAGACATGTGCCACTTTATAGAGGAGACTGGAGGGTCCTCCCGTGTGAAAGGGCCCTTAGGGTCCCATTACTGCACATGCTCTGCAGCCGTTGTCGGCTATCTCTCCGCTACACCTAAACAACCTCTGGAGCGGCTTCAGAATAGGCAACTATAGCCATTTTTTTTACTATTACAGGGTAGATGGAATAGGCTTAGAATGGTCATGGGAGTAGATTTAAGCTTAGGTTTTGACTGGAATTAAACTTTAACCACTTCCCGCAAAATTGCATACCTGTTCATCATTTTAAGGAAGTGGTTGTACTGGGGGGATGCCTGCAGCTAGAGACATCACCCCGGTGTACTGTTTAGAGCTGACGGTCGGCTTTTAAGTAATAACTGATGCAGCTAATCAGCCACTCAGCTGTTATTACAAGGAGCAGTAGGGGACTTTGACCGTTTCACACGATCAGACTGATTGGGTCTGCCTGTCCGTTTTTTGGACCACCCATCCTCTTCTATGGGGAGGCGGGAATCAGAAGACGTGTCTGCTGACACCCGCCTGGCATCTGATAGGACAAGGTCTGAAAACGGATGGCAATATGTTCACCATCCGTCCAGCGGGTCGGATCTGATGAAAACGGACAGGCTGTCTGTCTCCCCATAGCGGAGAGTGGGACTCCTGACACGTCTGTCTCTGCACAGTGAGCGGAGACGGACCTTTCATCCACCTGCTCAGCGGATGCGATCCCTGCTGAGCAAACAGAGTCTGTCAAAAGGGATCCACCTCATGTGAAAGAGTGTGTAATGAAAGCAGAAATGTTTTTTACTTTTTATATTTTATTTATATATTCTATATTTAAAGTTTTTAGCAAAAAACAGTATGAGCATACTATTCAAAAACAGGAAATGTTTTACTTTTTAAATGTAACATTAATTAGGTTAGACTTCTGCACTAAATGCTGCAGGTAATATCCAAGTACAGTACATGTGTGATGCCCCCACACCCCTCTCCAACAGGCCCATCCGCTCCTTATCTGGCTCTGTGACTCACTGTCTGTGGGAAGAACTGCTGGGGGGTTTACTTGCTCCTCATATGGTGGAAATATTTCTTTCTAGAAGCTGAACTACAAAAAGGATATGTAGTTAATAACAGATTCTAGGGATTAAAAACAGATTTCCTTCTAGTTGTTTGGCTCCCATGAAAGGATTTAACATGTCAGACTTGGCCCTTTCTGACAGTGACGTCTATCAGTCATTGGGAAATCGGATTTTTAAGTTCCGTAGAACATTTGTATCATGTGATCTTCTGAAAGGGTACAATTATATTTTAAAAAATCTTGTGTTGCTCTTAGCAGCTAGTTTGACATCTTCCATTGGCTTCGCTTCCATTTTTTTCCTGTAGATTCTGAGCCTAGGTTCACATTGATGCAGTGCGTGGTTCGCAGCGATTTCTGTGCGTTTCCCTCACTGCATCAGAATCACACTCCGTTCTTGGGAACCACTGTGGGTGTCCATGTATGTGTGTATATATATATATATATATATATATATATATATATAATCAAAAAAAAAACTGCACCCCAAAAACAATTTGCAAAAGGCAGTGCAATTGGTTGATCTAGATTTCATGGGTGTAAACACACCCATCAAATTTTTTAGTGATCCACTTCGCTGCTGCTTCACTACCATCTTCACTTCTGATGTCATCAGGAACGGACTGTCTCTTTTGGGTTCTTGCAGCAAGCCCCCTAATGACACATCAGGGGACTGGTTGCCGCAACCAGGAAAAGACAGCTGGCCCCCTAATGACAGGCCATGCCACAGCACATGCGCTGTAGAGTAACCCTGAGGCATCATGATGTGCTGATCCCAGAAGACTGCGGACAACTGAGAATAGCAGTCTCTCCTACATGAGAATCCCTGAAGGGCAGGGAGGGTTCCCCCCAAAAAAGTTTTGAATTGTTAAATGTCTGTGAGATAGGAGTGGGTAGGTAGTTAAATGATGCAAGGTGGGTGCGGAGGGTGAAGGCCTGATTTAGAAGTCTTAGAGATGAGCAGAAGGAGGGACACTATGGGTTTGATTTACTAAAACCGGAGACTGCGAAATTTGGTGCAACTGTCCATGGTAGCCAATCCGCTTTAACATTAGGCTTTGACAATAAAACTGGAAGCTAATTGGTTTCTTTTACAAAAGGCTTTGTCTTTAGAACATACACAACAGAGCCGATGGGATGGCAATTGCATAACATGCAGAATGTACAAAAGTATGGGGATTGCGAACATAACGTTGACTTGGATTCATACAACTAAAGAAATAAGTGAATCAGAACTTCACAACATCCTAATAAGCAAAATTGCACTCTATTTGAATGTAGTGACACTTTTAGCCCCCTGTTCACATAGGGGTGATTTGACATATTAAATCGCAGCCTATTGCTGGCAACGCGCACTGTCCAAATCGGTGCGGCGCCGCACCGATTTCCAATCATAGTTCCTGCACTACTTTTGGTGACTTTGGGGCGATTTTAATAGACATATGTGCATGAACCCACACAGATGTCTTTCAAATCGCCCCCGAACTCACACGATTTCAAACCCACATCCAATGTAAACGAGGGCTTGAGGTTGAGGTTAAGTTGAAATATCAATCCAGAGAAATTGCGAATCCACAATGAGAACATAGTGTAAAACAAAGAGCTCTAAGCTCAATTATGTCATAAGCAGGCCAGAATTGAAGGCCTAAAAAGTCTACACAAAAATGAAGCAATACAAAGAGAGAGAAAAGCTGGTGAGCCGGAAACAAGAGGAAGATTCCAGGAAGGGTGGAGAAAAAGGAAAAAAGACACATAGAGGTCTCAGGGAAGTATGGATTAAAGTCCTCAGATTTACATAAGGAGGTTATAAATGCGTGATGACTAAACATGGAATATCCAGAGCTGTCAAACTGAGGAATATTTCCTTGGTGTCGAGTAAAATGGCCGTTCATTTTTCGTTGACCATAGTGATGGTCAAACGACGCTTGACTGCGAGTTGGGGTTTTCCAGGTTCTCATTATGGTGAGTTTGGTTGCTTCAAAGCTGATTGGTTTCTATGCAGTGCTACACCGGATTTTGCACTCTCCAGTTTTAGTAAATCAACCTTGATATTGGCATGCAGGGTATATGAAAATTTGGCAGAAATTGTGGGAAAGTTGAAAGACAAACCCCAGAACCAAGGTATCCATTGAGCTAAATGTTTGCTTCTGATGCCCAACCTTTTTAGAGCTCTTTTAATAAATGGGTGGCAAAGGTTTTCTGGCTCCTCTTGAGTACTACCTGCTGGTTTGGACTGATTCTTCAGAATCGGTGGAGGTGAGCAGCTGGATGCAGATTTTTAGAGATGAACAAATTTATTAGTTGAGTGACAGGTTGGCTCTGGCAGATTTCCACAAGACTGGGGTCACTTCAGTTGATTTTTCATTTATTTGTTTTTTTTTTTGGGGGGGGGGGGGGACACACATTAAATATCTGGGTGGGCCTTTTTGCCTAAAATAAGTAAAATACACATGGGAAAATGCTTCTCACATAGGGACTTGTTTATTGCATAGGCTGGACCATTAATCCTTTTTGTTGGTCATGTCTTGATGCGTGCCGCCAATACATCATCCCAAATAGTTTGGTTGAGTGACACATGCTTGCTTTTGGCTTGTTTACCATATGAATGCCACTTTCCACACATTCTGAGCTGCTCAGTTGTATGAAATGAGGATTTAAGACACAGAATCCAGTTTTCCCAGAGTTGTATAGCTGTAATGATGATAAAATTACATAATCCTCCGCCCACACCTTCTGGAATTTGGGGAAAATAAAGAGAATTGTGTTACAGAAAACAAGGCAGCATTATTAAGTCAGTCTGGTTATGAATGGATTTAGAAGGATGTTGCAATCCCATAAACATTAAGTTCCATAGACATTTTCAATGTTTTACTGCGTATGTTAAAAAATATGTTAAGGGCCAGTTTTCAACATTGCGTTGGGCTGCATCAGGCATCCTTGCCCGACGTAGTCCAACACATAGACAAGGTGGATCACCTTGAGTCCTAGGAGTTTAGCACTGCGATGGTGTGCGCTAGGAAAAAAAAAAGTAGGATGTGCAGCACGCTACAGTACTGCATTACAATGTGCCATGGCGCTAACCGAAAAAAAATTAATTTTGTGACTTTTTTTTTTATAAAGTTTTATTTAAAAAAAAAAAAAAAAAGTTAGTGATGCGTTAATATGCATCCCACTACATCTTCACAGCACATACCAGTGGCCACGAATAGGCTCTTAAGATGTGCTGTCACATTGTTTAAGCTGGTAATGTCTGCACTTCTATTTTGTGTATCAAAAATCTTCTCTTGAGAACCCCAGGAGCCCCCAAACCAGTATACAGGGTCAGATTCACATATTTGTATTGTGGTAATACATTGATGCTTTGTGATGCCATTCATTCTGAATAATGCAGTGCAGAATTGTGAATCCAGAATCTACCCAGCTAGGTGGCCCCTCTCTTGGCATTTCAGAATACAGTAGGTACCTCAGTCATTAAGAGGGGGTGGCTGCATTGTATATAGGATATTGGAGTAAGGGGGAGTAGCACCCAAGTCAGAGCTTCCATATACAGTGCAGCTGAGTTCTAGAGACCATTTAAAATGTTTTAGGCTCCAATCACACTAGTGCCACTTGAGTGGCACAGAGTTGCATGACAATGGAAATCACATTGTTTTCAGTGGTTCCCGTTCACATCAGTGCAACATGAATATCTAAACCATTTATACCATTTCAAAGTGGTATCAAAGTAGTATCCAAGTTGCAAAACCTAATCGCACTGAAAGTTGGATCAAAATCGGATGGCAGCAGTGTGGGAACCTAGCCTTAGAGGAGTGAAAGGGAATTGTTTTATCACAGTGACAGGTTCACTTTAAAGAGCAACTACAGGTGATGTACTGAACTGCTAATAAGACAAGCGACTCGTGGCTGCTGCCAGGGGCTCATGCTGCACATCCTTACCCACCAGGAACCTAATACGATTAAATAAGGTCTATAGACAGGTGTCCGAGGAGGATTTTTATTAAGCATCCATAGCCCAATTCAGCACTAATACTAGATGAGCTTGAACCTTATGGCTGAGCCACTATGGTGCGAAATTTGCCAATGTAACTTTATAACTGAGCACTAAAGTGCAAAATGTGTCAAGACATTGTTCCACCGCTGCTGATTTGTGCTATAGATGTGTTCTCATGAGCATTCCAAATACTGTAAATAAAAGTCTGTAAGTTTAACATCTTAAAGACTAGGCTTTTTTCTGACACTTGTTGCTTACAAGTTGAAATCAGTATTATTATTTGCTAGAAAAATACTTAGAACCCCCCAAACATTATATAGATTTTTTTTTTTTTTTTTTTGCAGAGACCCTAGAGAATAAAATGGTGATCGCTGCAATCTTTTATGTCAAACTGTATTTGCGTAGAAGTCTTTCAAACTTAGTTTTTTTGGGAAAATTACACTTTAATGAATTAAAAAAAAAAAAAAAAACGGTAAAGTTAGCCCAATTTTTTTGTATAATGTAATAGATGTTACGCCAAGAATGGTGAGAGAATCATGATCTTTATTCTAAAAAAAATTTTAATTCTCATTTTATCCTGAATCGTGCAGCTCTCATGGGTAGTATGTTCGCTCCAGATGTCTGTATCGTGCAACTTCCTTCTCTTGCTGCTTTACAATTGGGTGAAGTTAGCATGCGTTTAGAGCAGCAATGTTCAATCTGCCGTGTTCCTTTTAATAAAGAGAAGGTCTTTCTCATTGGTAATAAGCCAGATGACACGATCTCTGTAGTCTGGGGGGGGGGGGGAACACGTTGATATGATTTACGTTTTGAGCATCCTGGCCAGACGGTTCACCGTAATGAGGAAGCTATTAGTGACCTTTTAAAGGGACAATGTCCTTTCTAGGAAATGTGTAAGCCGATGGATCCGACCTCCTTGATGTGCGTATGTCTGAAATTAGATCATTTCCTTTAGCTTTAAAAATAGAAATATGGCTCTTAGTTTTAATAAAGTTTCTTGTGGCAAAGGATTGCCTTCTTCCTAGAGATCATACAAGATTTTTTTTAATCACTTAATTATATAATCTGACACGCAAGACGTTGTAATGCTAAGTACATAGCTGACTTAGGATCACCTTTTCTGAACCAGCACCTATTCCACGACCTGTTTCTCCATCCGCCACTGGTTCCCAAAATATGAGACTGGCTAAATGAATCTTGTTAACATGTTCAGAGACTACAGATTGCCTTTTCCCTCTCATTTCTACTCCTGATTTCTACCATATTTACTGCTTACTTTTTGGCCTGCAATCAAGGGGAATGTAGTTTACATATTCTGCATAACCATACATGTCACAATTTAGGGAAGGCCATATATAATGCAATTTTCTTTCCTTCCACCCGTTGCTTGATTTCCCCATCAACACAGTCAGTATTGATGGGGGAATCCCTCCTGCTGCGCTGTCGTGTTCAGATTAGTGTTGGCGGCTCTAATCGTTTGAGAAAAACCCCACAGGATCCACTGTGTACAACCAGGGTGCCCATACATGGATCGGAACTCAACTGGTCCTTGCCGAAGCGGCAGAATATCAATCCTTGTATGGCCGGCTTAAAACTTTCCACCCAAATCTAGTTCGGATGAGCACTGGTGGATTGTACCACTAATACCTCGTACACACGCAACGATTGTTGGCCGACCGATCGGCCGTCTTTTGTCCAGTGTTGTTGTGTTGGTTGAAATGTGCTCTAGACTGCACATGCATTTTCTCGGCCAACAAAAACCAACTTCAGAAATGATGTCATGTGCTGGTTAACTTTCCGTGTGTTTTTTTCTTCTCTGGGCATGCCCAGTCTTGCTCATCAGATTTTTGTCTGCCGAAATCTGTACTGACTGACGGAAAATCGGCCGTTCTGTTGGCGGCCAACAAAAATTTTATAGCCTGCACACCAGATTTTGTTCGGCCGAAAAGTCGGTTGTCGGAAGCATCATACTAACAAGCCGAAAATCGTCTGATCGGACGTTGGTCGAACATTCACGGCCAACAATCGTTGCGTGTGTACGAGGCTTTACTGTATCTTGAGGACTCCAGAGGGGAGATTGCTTTGCAGTAGGTTGTGTCTGTTGCCTCCCCTTCAGGGTCATAATCAAGCAATTGTTTATCCCTGGACCCCCTGATTATTTGGTCATTCTGCATCATTTGTCATTGGCCTTGCACAGAATTGACCAGTCAGATTGCTATTCCTCCCTCGTTAGGTTTTTGGAGGCTAGCCTGTGGCTCTGCTTGCCAGTCACTCCACAAAACCGAGACAATGGGTTTGGTGGAATCAAACTTTTTTTGCTGAATTTTGACGAGCACAAGGATAATTGCTTATATTTAGAATGGCTTTTTAAAAGGGTGCATTTAGCACTAAAAGATACCATTAAAAAACTCACTCCTTTAAAGAACTTTTGCGTATGTGTATTTCATATTTTTAGAATTTATTGCCAGTAGTTGGAGATCGAAGCTTCTTTTTTCATTATTACTAGGCTAACCTTAACTACATTAAAAGAAAAAAAAAAAAGCTATTGTTTACCAAGTTAAAAAGCTAAAGCTCAAATTACGCACACAGCTGAATTCTTCCCCCACTGCCCTGTTCATATGGGAACCATATGCATCATGCGCACAGGGCATTTGTTTTTCTCCTCTGAAAGCCAGAACTCCTGGCAAGAGAAAAGCTGCTTGAACTTGCCTAAAACTTTATTGCACACACGTTTAGGAGAGTCAAGGGTTTGAGATGTAATAATTTCCTTCGGCCAGAGCATGGAATGCATTAACGCTGAAACACGATTAAATGTATCTATCATTTAGACAAGTCTACATGAATTTAGGTGCGTTCAGCATTATTCTATTGCTCCTGAATGTGCTTTTGGCACTTGTCATGGTTTTTTTTTTTTTTTTTTTTTAGCCTGTAAAGGCTCCTCTTCTAAGTCTGTAAACTCCTACAGTATATGTGCTTGGACAGATAAGGCTAACATAGAGGTGCTTTTACTGGCCAAAAAAAAAAAAAAAAAAAACTCCTTTTAACAGTGTTTTTCTAAGCCTAGTGTCCAAGAGACTTTACAGTAGGGTTGCACTGATATTGGGTATGGGTGCTGATACTGAGTAATTTGCATGAGTTCTCGTGCAAGTCTTCCAATCCCCGAAACCAATACTTTCAGTGGCAACTTAAAGCCATACAAAATGAACAGGCTCAAACCACATTGAAAACAATCGCATGTGATTTGATCAGGAATGCGGTGCGATTCCTGTCTGAATTGCATGCGGTTTCCCTTACCACTTCTGTGTGAACACAGGAGCGGGAAACCTCCCTGCATGATGAGTTCCACCAGCAAAGTGCCCGATCCAACTGCAGACATCAACTGCTGTGGCTTGGGCTCCTCCTGGCTCACCCACAGTTTTGTTACCCGTTCCCAAAGGCAGCGGTGTTCCCCTTCATCTCCACCGGCTCGAGCCATCCACTAGCCCATGCCTCTGATCATGACATGCCTTTTGTTGCTTCCACCATGTGAGTGCATTACTATATATTTTTACCATTTGTAATAGAAAACTTACTACACTATATAATGGGCTCCTTGGCACCTTTCTCCTCCCTTTCCACTTGTTTCAGATGGAGGTGCAGGAAAATGCAGGCGATTCAGACTAATCGCACATCATTCTTGCTTGAATCGAATGCGATTCTTTGCAGTGCGATTTGAGCTCATTAATTTTGTATGGGCTAAAATTGCACTGCAACGGTATCGGTACTCTGTTTTAGCAAGTACTTGATCAAATGTATGGGTACATGTAATTACAAGGTAAAAAAACTGGTATCAGTGCAACCCTACTTTACAGTTAGGGAGAAGCTATTGCTGAGCGGTCTGTCAAAAACTCAAAAATAGTGAGATTTAAAGTTGTACTTAAACTAAACTTAAAATTGACCTCAAACTATTATAGTTTTATCTTTTCAAGACTCCTTTTCAGGTTGCCCATTTAGGCCCAATCTCTGACCCCTCTATACTTCAGTGCTCGTTCACACCAGAATGTGGTGCAGGAAACCTGCTTTGCGTACATATTTCCCGCACCATGTTGAGCTTTGTGTATCTGGGGCCCGGCTGTTTGTAATATAGCAGTCAATGACACTGTGGCCTGGGTCTGCAGTATCCTACCACCCAAATACTGGAGGTCTAAGTAAAAGGTCATTGGGGAGGGCTTTAAGCATTCCTGAATGAACAAGGTAGAGCAGCGTGCAAGCCCATTGACTACTAGAACTAAAGCATTGTCTAAAACTGGAGTCTCCCAACCTTCTAAACAAAGGGCAAGTTTACTGTCCTTCAAACCTAGAGGAGGTCAGACTGTGGTCAGTGACGGTAGAAAAGGCCCTGGCGTCAATGGGAGTAAGGCTCAGTTCACACTACGGCGCTCGGACTTAGGGGGCGACCTGTGAAGTCGCGTGCAGCGCGACTTCGGCACGACTTGCACGGACTTCATAAAATTAATGTCTATGCAAGTCGCTCCAGGTCGCCCGAAGTAGTACAGGACCCTTTTTCCAAGTCGGAGCGACTTGTGTCGCTCCTATTAGAACCGTTCCTATATTACACTATGGGATGCGACGGGGCGTGACTTGTCAGGCTGACCAAGTCATACCAGTGTGAATGGAGACTTAACAATACCTCATCATTGATATTCGAGGGAAGTATATTGCCCCATTATTGGTATCAGGTGAAGGAATAGTGCCCCATCATTGGTGTCAGTGGGAAAAATAGTGTCCTGCTATTGGTGTCAGTGGGAGGAATAGTTCTCTATTGTATTATGGTATTAAAGTGGAGTTCCGGCCTATTTTGCAACTTTAGTGATTCCTGTAGTGCTTGCTATACTGATCAACAATTGGGCATTTTCAGTTTTTTTCGGGGGTCCCGTACCTTATTTTCAGGGCATTTTTAAATGTACTTCCTCCTTCACCCCCCTCTGTGGCCACGGCCACCGACATCACTTCCGCCTTTGCATTGCATCCTGGGAGCTGTTTGTCATCACTCCCAGGAGGCTGGAATCAGGAAGAACTCCCAGGAATCAGGAAGAAGGACACAGCAGATTACACTGCGGCTTCAGATGCCCACGTCTAAGATGGCCGCGCCCAGACAGCGTTTTTAAAAGTAAGATTTTGACTAAAATCCATTACTGTACACCTTGTAAGTATGAGAATAGCGGTTCTGTAAAGGGCGATGGATTAGTATTATAGGGGTATTTTTAGTTAAAAAAGGTGTTTGAGGCCGGAACTCCGCTTTAATGACAGTAATTCTGCCTCATTGTTGTCCGTAGGTGGAATAGTGCCCCTAGGGCCGGAAAAATGCAAGCAAAGGGCCACATCTGGCCCCACAGTTTGAAGACCACTTGTCTAAAATGAAAACAGAGCTGATTGGTCACTTTATGAAATATATTTTAATGGTGCACAGCAGGGTAATGAAATGGAGACCGTGGGTGAAATAGGCTAGAGCAGGGATCCTCAAACTACGGCCCTTCAGCTGTTGCGGAACTACACATCCCATGAGGCATTATAAAACTCTGACATTCACAGACAGGACTAGGCTTGATGGGAATTGTAGTTCCTGAACAACTGGAGGGCCATAGTTTGAAGACCCCTGGGCTAGAGCAATCCAGACACGAAGATAAATAAGTTCCATGCTTTGTTGCCTTCCATTGTGTGAGAAAAGCCTAAACTGCTATTTCATGCATATTTGTTACGGAAAGATGGCTAAGAATGAACATCAAGGTTTATGTTTATTTTAGTTTGCGTTGTTCTAGTGGTTTTAATCAAAACGTGTACACATACTTATTGGGTAATTACATTTTTGCTGCTAACAAGAGCCACCTGCTCGCTGTCTGCAGCCAGACAACGTATCCGTCCAGGAGAATGGCCGAGAGAGAGTTTTGTGGAGCTTTGTCTTGTATCTGTTGTGAATCAGTCTTGAGAATCCATCCTTGTTTCCTGTTGGTTCTGGGACATTGCTTGAGAGGCAGAGACCTGAGGTCAGTGGGAAATGGAATTTTCCCTTTTTGTCAGTTGGGACGTAGCTTTGGGAATACGCCTGGATGTACTTTCTGTGTTCTCTCCTCATTGGTGGTTAAGTTAGGGATTTTCTATACCGTTGCTTAAATTGCCTTTTTTTCCCTTTTTTTTCCTCTTTTAGCATTCCAGCTCCAGCAAAGGGTTTTTTTTTTTTTTTTGTCGATTTAACATGCAGGCCCATTCCAGGGACCAGGGCAACAGAGCGAGCAAACAAAGAGCATGCTGTTGGACACAGTTGGTCAGAAAGTTCCAAGATACAGTTGTCACGTGTGTCCCGGTCCTCTTCTTGCAGATGAATTTTCCAATTTCCGAGTGCACGGAGGGGGCAGCGAATGGGGTTCTCGAGAGAATTAAACATCATAACATCTGTATTTTTCCAAGTTTTTTTTTCTCTGCTTCGGTTTCAGTATTTTCCCTGTAGCCTGTGGGCTCCAGTGCACTGCTCCCACGACCCGGTGCTGTGATAGTCTTAACATAGACCCTGCTGGCGCCTGAGCATCCCGACACTTTTATATATAGGGAGTAAGCCTTTTTTTAATGCTTGGCATTCAGGGCACACATAAGCTAGCTTTTGTTCACAGCATACAGTTCTTCCACAATAGAAGCAAGGTTCACCCTGTGGGGTATGTTTGTGGCGGTACAAAGACATTGCAGTCTGAATGCCAAGGAGCAGGATACTTGTATCTTGCTTAGTTTTGATGGAGAATTAATTTGTGTGCATTTTTTTTCTTTTCTTCTGGAGGTTCAGGAATTAGAAACAAGTAACTATTTTAAACAAAGGAATTGCAAAGTATCTGTAAAGGGAGGGAATGGCGAATTAGCAGGGCTTGCTTATAAATAACCAAAGAATGGAAAGGTGTAGGGGGATGGGTTGCTTTTGACAACCAATCAGCTGTCGGATTACATGTATAATCTGGACTAGAAAAATGTCAACACTAGTCTTTTAACCTTTTCCATTTGTGTGATGTTCTTCATAATGATCAGCTTGGAGTCGTATAATATTGTTGTGGTAACCTGCCACCTGCAGCAGCTGGAAAATGCAGAAGCACGAAGCACTTAAAGCGGTAGTAAACTGCAAACCCAGCAATGTAAAGGCATAATGTGCTAGTATGTACTGCATACTAGCACATTATGAAATACCTTCGAACATAGCCCTCCAGCGCTGGTGCTGACAGGCACTTTCATCTTCACCTGGTCTTCCTTACGAGTTCGTGTCCATTGGCCACGCCACGCTGCGATGACGTAACGGGAGTCATGGAGCTCTGAAGGTAAGCCTTCTTATAGGCTTGCCTTTAGGTAGAAGTGCCAAAAAAGGGTTTACTTCCACTATAAAATAGGATCATGTGACCTTTCATATTACTGTATTTTCTGGCGTATAAGGCTACTTTTGAACCTCAAAAAACCCCCCCCAAAAATGGGGGGTCGTCTTATATGCCGAGTATAATATCTCCAAGGTAACCTAAGTATAAGTATTACCGGTAGATGTAATCTCTCAAGACGCTGGCTGTGTGGGAATCCTGTACCAGTATACCGTATGTACCGTAGCTTTGGCTACATACAGTGTACCGCGCTGAGCCAATCAGGGAGAGCGATGTATTCTATTATTGAATGCAAAGCCTGCTCGGATTGGCGGAGTAACATCAGCCCGCCTCTCTGACTCTGCCAATACGAGCAGGCTGTACCAGCCAGCCACCCACATCCACAGGCCCTGTACCAGCCAGCCACATCCACAGGCCCTGTACCAGCCAGCCAGCCACCCACATCCACAGGCCCTGTACCAGCCAGCCACCCACATCCATAGGCCCTGTACCAGCCAGCCACCCACATCCATAGGCCCTGTACCAGCCAGCCACCCACATCCATAGGCCCTGTACCAGCCAGCCAGCCACCTACTTCCACAGGCCCTGTACCAGCCAGCCAGCCACCTACATCCACAGGCCCTGTACCAGCCAGCCAGCCACCTACATCCACAGGCCCTGTACCAGCCAGCCACCTACATCCACAGGCCCTGTACCAGCCAGCCAGCCAGCCACCTACATCCACAGGCCCTGTACCAGCCAGCCAGCCACCTACATCCACAGGCCCTGTACCAGCCAGCCAGCCACCTACATCCACAGGCCCTGTACCTGCCAGCCAGCCACCTACATCCCCAGGCCCTGTACCAGCCAGCCAGCCACCTACATCCCCAGGCCCTGTACCAGCCAGCCAGCCACCTACATCCCCAGGCCCTGTACCAGCCAGCCAGCCACCTACATCCCCAGGCCCTGTACCAGCCAGCCAGCCACCTACATCCACAGGCCCTGTACCAGCCAGCCAGCCACCTACATCCACAGGCCCTGTACCAGCCAGCCAGCCACCTACATCCACAGGCCCTGTACCAGCCAGCCACCTACATCCACAGGGTGCCAGCCAGCTACCTACATCCACAGGGTGCCAGCCAGCCACCCACCCACCACAGGGTGCAAGCCATTGAGCATTAAACAAAATTAACATGTTCAGTACCAGATTTGTGTCAAAATTTGTCTTTATTTTTCAAAACTTGAAATGTACAAAATATCGGCCAGTACCGATATGTTGTGACCAAAATATCGGTATCGGCCCTGAAAAAATCATATCGGTATATCCCTAGTTATGAATCAGTAATAGTTTGGGGTGATACAGTCTATGTTGAGTATGGCTGCAGCCCATAAACCCGACATACTGTGTACACCCAGATATAATGGAAGTTTACTGGCATTTTTATGTTCAGTACCTGTCTAGCAGATCTGCTGTGAGTACTAAGGTGTCCTCAAAAGAGATGCAGCTTAAACCGAAGTAGGTAAACTTGCTTCTAAATTAGGCAGATTTTATTCCATGAACTGGTCGTACAAAACGGACACGTTTTTGTTCAATCCTGCAAAGATTTTTGAGAGCTTTGCACCTTTTATCTACAGTAGATTCTTCCATGCAGACCCACCTCTGCTCACAGGCAATCATTGTAAAGGAATTCCAAAAATCTCGATGGTCACGTCACAGGACCGGAGTTTTTTTTTTCCGGAGGTGAGCACTAACATTTGGCATTCCAGTCCTGAGGATTGTCAGAAGTACTGTGGGAAGTGTTTGACTCAAGATTACCTTAAGAGGAGCCTGGGCCTTTGGGTAAACATTGAGGCTTATCCAACTGTTGGCCAGCGTAATTGGTTTAGTTGTTCTCAGGAAGTAATGCCCTGGTCAGCGATTTAGGCGTTTGGGACTTTCAGTCACTTCAGTTCCTCCCCAGGGGTGCAGATTTTTCTATTATCGGTCTTCATTCCTGGCCATAGATAATCTTACAGCAGGCGCTCTTCCTGCTATCAAATTTCCACCCACACTGTAAAATAAAGTTGGAGACACGTTTTCCGTTCCTAGTCTCTTCCCACAGTCTGTGTGATCTGAAATGAGTATAAAATGTTCCTTAAAAAAAAAAAGACAAATTTGTTTTATAAAGTTCAACGTCTCCTGTCCAAAATAGCTGTACATAGCAACTGCTTTGGGTCATTTGACAGATGTAAAAGAGGTTTCGTGATTCCAGTACTGAGAGATCGCCTGTAGATGCATTTCAGCAATGTACTGCAAGCACTTCGCTATTTCACATGTGCTGCTGTTGGAAAAACATTATGTTCTCTTTTGGCAGAGGACATATTATTATGTGGATGTAACAGATTATATGCCCCTGTAGTCGATGTAATGGATGCAGTACCGGTATAAACTGCTCCATTTACTTCTCTGTGAATGTCAGCAACTGGAGTAAACATCTGACTTTTATTGGATTGACTAGAACAATGACTTTCAAACTGCGGCCCTTTGCCTTCTTCTATCTGGCTCTTGGGGCATTATTCCCCCCCCTCTGTCAGCAAAAGTGGGACATGGTTCCTTCCACTTACACCGGCAATAGTGCACTAGTCCCCTCACCGACACCAACTATAGCACACTATTCCTCCTATTAATACCAATAATGGTATACTGTTTCTTCCACTGACTGCAGTGGGTATTATTCCTCCTATTGCTTGCAACCATGTGGCACTATTCCTCCCATTGACAGCAATGATGGGGCACTGACACCACTGATGTGGCACTATTCCTCCCATTGATAGCAATGATAGGGCACTGACACCAGTGATGGGGCACTATTCCTCCCACTGACACCACTGATGTGGCACTATTCCTCCCATTGATAGCAAAGATAAGGCACTGACACCAGTAATGGGGCACTAGTCCTCCCATTGACAGCAATGATAGGGCACTGACACCAGTGATGGGGCACTATTCCTCCCATTGATTGCAAAGATAGGGCACTGACACCAGTGATGGGGCACTATTCCTCCCATTGACAGCAATGATAGGGCACTGACACCAGTGATGGGGCACTATTCCTCCCAATGACATGAACAATAGGGCTCTGTTCTTTTCATTGATACCAATGATGGGGCACTGGCAGCAGTGATGGAGCACTATTCCTCCTATTGATACCAACAATGGGGCAATATTCCTCCCATTGGCACCAATAATGGAACACTATTCCTCCCACTGACACGAACAATGGGGCACTGTTCTTCCCATTAATACCAATGATGGGGCACTACTACCTCCCCTAGTACCAATGATGGGACACAACTACATCTCCTAATACCAATAATGGGGCATTGTTTAATCCAACTGATGTCAGGACATTTCTTCTCCTACTGGCCACAGTCAGTTCCCCCACGGTAGGTTTTGAAGCACCATAAACTGGCCTTTTGTTTAGAAAGTTTGGAGACCCCTGGGCTAGAATGAAGAGGAGTAAAGCTGGCCACACACACAGATGTTTTTGTTCACTCTGCAGGCTGAACAAAATAAAATAAGATTTCTCCATCCACACTAAACAGCGCAGATGGACAATCCTTTCCTGCTGGATGTGTTCTAATAGGCAGTTCCAGTGGACTGAAAAGCACATGCTTTTGATTACATGCTGGCTCTGTTCAACTGGCAATTTTTACCTGACTTGTTCGACAGGTAGTGCTGACAGGGCCACCCATGGCCTGAATTCTGGCCTCTTCTGCATGAATTGGCTTTTATTGCGGTCTGTGTCGCTGTTGGGGTCGTTTCTACTCTCTCCTACTACTGCTGTCAATGGACAGATAGTGGGGTAATCCAGACATTAAAAACCTTACAAAGGTTCTCACCCTTCACACTCTGTTAATAGAATTGTTTTTTTGACTGTGTGTGTCCCGTTGGAGCGATATCTTCTTTCCATGACCACAGCTGCTGGAAATGTTTGTTTTTAATCTCCATAGTCTTCTGATAAGTTCTGTTTGGTACACTTTAAAAGAGAACTGTTCCTAATAATTTGTAGTGTCATAATGCACATTGAGCCGTTAGAATTCTACAGTTCTCAGTCTTCTAAGACTGAGAACTGAGCAATCAAAGACCACTGACCGCTCAGTTCTTGGTGACCCGTGAGCAGAGAGTCTCTCTGCTCTCCCCTCCAGTGCTCACTGGAGTGCAGGGCTGTGGAGAGGGTGGGAGCGTGGGGCTTAAGCTCTCCTTGGCTCGCTGAGCCGGGTGCTGGTCCAGGCATCTCGGTGGATCCCGACCATATGTCCGCGATCTTTCCTGAGCCTGCATCGGCTCTGTGACATCAGTCGACAGCGGTCTTAAGCACTCCTGTGATCATCAAGGGGAAGTACAGCCAAACAAGCTTTGGCTGTACTTCTCGGGCTGCTTTCACACTGATCGGTTTTTCTTCTGTTTTTATGTTAAAGTGAAGAAAAGCGCATAACCATGAAATCCTATGGAATTATTCACGCTGTTCAGTTGCGGGTTCCCTGCATTTTCTTAAATCCTCCTTCTTGCATCACGCCTTTAGCCTCGCATGCAGTTCTCTAATCTCCCCCTGTCTTTAGTGTGATTCGCATGGCACAGGCAATATTTCAGACAAATCTTAATAAACTTGTCTTTGGTGTCCGTGAGTATCGCAGTTAATTTTTCGTTAGTCAACGTACCATGCACCCGTCGCTTCACTTCCTCAAAAGAGAGGAGGGGTGTTTTCCATGATTTTGCTATGGTTTGTTTCATGGCCATAAAGATGTGTTGCCAGGATACGTTCCCACCTAGATAGTTCAAGGATTGGTTTGTGAAGTAATGCTTCCTAGGGATCTTTGCGTATTTTGGAATGAAAGATCGTATTGACCAGTGCGTACACCCGAATCCACAACCTTTTAACTTTTAGGGCATGACCACTAGGGATGCACCGAAATTAAAATTCTGGGCCGAAGCAGAAACTGAAAATTCAGGATGCCCTTGGCCGAAAACCGAAAATTACTTTTTTACCCCAAATGATTTTATGCACATCCTAACACATATGTTGTCACTCGCTGTTCCCCACAGATAGCAGGTTGACTCTGGTTCTGCTCCTGTCCTTCCTATCCGCAGCAGCCATACAGTAGAAGATGGAGGGAGGAGGTGGGTGGAGCCAGAGAGTCAGTAATAGGCACGGAGGGCGACAAGGAAGATCCTCCTCTCCTCTGCTCTGCATGCTGGGTCCTCTTCTTGGCCTCCCTTTCCCCTCAGGAGCGTGACATCACTGGTTGCTAGATGCCAGGTGGCTTGCGATTCTAGCAACCAGTCTAGCACATGGCGGGCAAGGAGATACAAAAGGTGGGTCTCGGGAGCCGGTCGCGGCCAGTCACGCACCATATAAGTTAAAGTGAACGCTGCGGCGGCGCCCATTAATTTTCAGCTTATATGACCCGTTTTCGGCCGAAATGGGATAAGCCCATTTTCGGCTCAAAATTTTGGTTGCCGAATTTTCAGTGCACCACTAAATGACCACCATATGTTTCATGTCACCTCGGTCCAAACAGCCCCAAAAGCATAAAGCTGAATATGTTGGGAGGTATTTTGCAAATCTCACTGGAGTGTGATACCATCTAGACATAACCTTGAAGGAATTTTCTAATGCTAACATTTCGAGAGGACCTAAAGAGATATTAAATTAACTTTTGTTGGGTTATGTGGTACTTGCAGGCCAAGCATGGCGAGCTTTACTGTATATCCAGCTTATACCATAATTACGAAGCGCGAACTTCAGCAATTTTTATCAGTCAACCGCTATCGGCTCTAGAGAAGCCTTTCCTGAAAGATTCTGTCTGATTGGTTTCTTTGGGTACCACATTGTTCACTGTTGCACTGTTTTCATTAATAAAGTGTCATTAAACTCAAAAGCAAACATTTATTATATTGCTACTTATCAATTCTTAGATGGGAAGACTGCATTATAGTGGTACACCGAAATTAAAATTCCGGTGCCGAAACCAAAAATTCAGAATGCACTTAGCCGATACCGAAA
The DNA here is from genome assembly GCF_965119305.1 of Pelophylax lessonae. Lineage (NCBI taxonomy): Eukaryota > Metazoa > Chordata > Amphibia > Anura > Ranidae > Pelophylax > Pelophylax lessonae. Next base: position 225,233,006 of record NC_138775.1, read on the forward strand.
TTTACAGTTTTAAAAAATATATTTTTATAAATGTATTCGACTTTTTAATTATTATCATGAATTTAAATGAGTATAAATTTATTGTTAGCACCTTTTTGAAGTAGAGTTAAATCCTGCTTGCTGCATTTTTGGTGCATATTTGGTCAGCACCTCCCCATTGAAATGACCTGAAAACGCAGCAAGAACACATCAAACATGCATCGGTATTGTATGTATGATGCATTTTTTTTAGTCCCATGACCAATGAAAAACAAACCATAAGTGTGGCAAAATCGCTGTAAAAACACGGGAGTGTTCAACAGCCATTATCAGCATTTTTTTGTTTTCGGCACAATGCTGAAAACCTTATTTTTGTGGCAAAATTGCTGCTGTAACTGCCTAAGGCCCCTTTCACACTTGCAGACTGTTCAGATCCATCTGTCAGTTTTTCAGGCGGCTCTGAACGGATGCCCCATGCATCTCTATGGGGCATCGGATGTCAGCGGAGACATGTACACTGACATCCGATCCTGTCCGTCAAATCCGGTCGGATGGAAACCCTATTTTCCATCCGTCTGGCGGATCGGATGAGAACAGACAGGTGGTCCGTTCTCATCCGATTCCCCCATAGAGAAGAGCGGGGACCTGACGGCTCTGTCTCTGCACACAGCGCGGAGACAGAGCTGCCGTCCGCCTGCTCAGAGGAGAAAAACGGAGTCCACCGACGGAGCGTGAAAGCGTGTTACCTGGAGTTTAGGGCATCAATTTGTTAGTGAATTTAAATCAGATACTGCATCTAACAATACTCTCCCTCCACACTGAGAATGATGCTGTTCAAAGATGTCTCTATTGCTCCTTCTCTGAGTGTTGATACTTTTTAGGCCTCTTTCACACGGGGCAGATAATCTTCACTGAGCAGGCGGATGACAGGTCCGTCTCTGCTCACTGTGCAGAGACAGATGTCAGAGTCCCGCTTTCCTCTGTGTGGGGAGATTGGATGAAAATTGACAGCCTGTCCGTTTTCATCCCATCCGATCCGACCCGCTGTACGGTTGACGAACGGATCGCCATACGTCTGTTTTCAGCGGATTTAATCATATGTCCACTGACATCTGCCTCCCCATAGAGGACAATGGGTGGCCTGGTTTGGTTCCACCCGAAAAACGGACAGGCAGGCCTGATTGGTCCAATCGTGTAAAAGGAGCCTTATATAGGAGGGGTGTTAGAGCCCATTCACATTAGCGCGACTTGTCAGGCGACTTGTCAGCCTGACAAGTCGCGGTATGTCGCGGTCCATTGAGTAGTACAGGACACGTTCTAATAGGAGCGACACAAGTCGCTCCGACTTAGAAAAAGGGTCCTGTACTACTTTGGGGCGACCTCGGAGCGACTTGCATAGACTTCCATTATGTGAAGTCTCTGCAAGTTGCGCCAAAGTCGCGGTGCACGCGACTTCACAGGTCGCCCCCCGAAGTCGTGTCGCCTCAATGTGAATGGGCTCTAACAGGTGAAAACTGAGGTGAAGAGCCTAAACGAAAACAAATGCAGCTACAACGTGGTGATTGGTAAGCTGCAATATACTATGTTTTGGGTTTATTACTGAGATAAGGTCATCGCAGCTGTTGGAGACATCATGATTCTGCAGTTTGATCAGTTATTTAGTAAATCTCCCCTGATGAGAGTTCACACTTTGTACGTGTTGCACTAAATGTTTTTTGCTGCATAAATAAAATAAAATTTTCTCCTGTTTTGCGACCGATAGCCAGAAAATAGCACTGATATTTTATCACATTGGATTAAACAGAAACCTAAGTATTACATTACCATGCAGGAGGCCATAAAAGAGGCAGTCATGAATGAAGAAGCTCAGTCTTCAAAGCAGTCAGTCTGGCCGTGTTTGTGTGTAAAAACGTTAAAATCGTTACAGCGTTACGTAGTGTTTTTAACTTGATTCCTTTGAGGATTTTCTATCCCTGGGAGAAGGCCTTTTAAGTATAGAAATCATCTCATGCATTACAGAAAGGGAGAGATGCAGTTGGCTATAGTATTGCGGTTCTCCTAGCTTGGCAGCCTTCGGGTTTGTAAGGACTGGAGGCATCTCAAGATTAAAAGGGAAATCTAACTTTCTGCCAGGAGACAAATATGCCTGCGACCACACAAGGTGGAATATGATGCCACAGTGAATAGAGCAGGTTGGGATATGCTGCGGTGGGGTGAGGCTGTAATTTAGCCGCGGACGGCCATACAGGTTTCTTTTTATTCCAACTATAAAAAAAGAAAATGGGCCTGATAGAAATGCTTGTAAAAAAGAATCGAGTGCCAAAGCTTGGTTATTACTTTCAGTAAACGAAAGAAGAAATTTGGTGTGCGTGTTCACCTTCCAAACATAAATATAGATGTGATTGGTAGTTTAGAGGTTATTGTATACAAGGCCTCCTAAGGGGTGCCTGAGGTAGAAATTGTCACATTCAGGGGGATGCCTGAGGTAGAAATGGTCACATTCAGGGGGGTGCCTGAGGTAAAAATGGTCACATTCAGGGGGGTGCCTGAGGTAGAAATGGTCACATTCAGGGGGGTGCCTGAGGTAGAAATGGTCACATTCAGGGGGTTGCCTGAGGTAGAAATGGTCACATTCAGGGGGGTGCCTGAGGTAGAAATGGTCACTTTCAGGGGGGTGCCTGAGGTAGAAATGGTCACATTCAGGGCCCATCCTTTATCCTATTGCAGTGGAAGAGTTTGGTTGCTATGGGCAAATAAGATTCTCTGGGGGCTCATTCAAATCAAATATACCTAAGGCCTGGTTCACATCTATGCAGGTTGCAGTTGATGCATTTTCCTGGCGCACTTTGCATTTTTGTTCAAGTGTTTTTGACATGTTGTTTTGCGCATTATTGATGCATTTTGTGTTTTTGGGTGGTGTCTGTGATGTGGGAGAAACCAGCAGAGATGCATAAACGCAAGCATTTTTGGTAGCGATGCACCAAAATTGTAAACTCAGGATGCACTTGGCCAAAATTGAAATTGACGTTTAAAAAAAGAGAATCTATAATACGCACCAAAATTTGGGCCGCCGAAAATGAATGGCCCAAATTAGGTTTTTTTTTTTCAGCGTTGTGCCAATATAAAAAAAAAATAAAATGCTGATAATGGCTGCCGAAAACGCCTGTTTACCTTGCTTATGGTGTGTTTTTTCATTGGTATGGGATTCAAAAATGCATAGAAAATACAACATGGGTGCTTTTTTGATGCGTTCTAGCTGCGTTTTCAATGCAGTTGGTGCATTTTTTTTTAACTGACCAAGTATGCACTAAAAAAGCAGCAAGAAGGATTTTAACACCGCTTTAAAAAGGTGCCGATAATGAGCAACACTAAACTCATATTTACTGAAATTCATGATATTAATTAAGTCCAATAGAACACATTTTTAAAAATGTTATATATCTAGAACATGTATATCTCTACACACATATATACACATTTTTAAAATTTATATATATATATATATATATATATATATATACATACATTTTAAAAATGTGTTCTAAAAACACACCATAAGCAAGGTAAAATCACAGGCATTTTCGGGCAGCCATTATCAGCACTTTTTTTTCTATTGGCACAACGCTAAAAAGAAACTAATTTGGGCTATTCATTTTCGGCGGCCCAAATTCCGGTGCATTACTAGTCTTTGATGGGTTTCCGCTGCATTTCCATTGAAGTCTGTGAAACCTGCTGCTTGAAAAAGTCAGCCAATCAGCTTCTAACATAGGCCCCTTTTCACACAAGCTTTCTGATCCGGTCCGCCTGTCAGTTTTCAGGCGGACCTGATCGGATGCTCCATGGAGCAGCGGATGTCAGTGGAGACATTTCTTTTGACACCTGCTGCTATCCAATCCGATCCTGTCCATGGAATCCAGATGGATGGAAACCCTATTTTCCATCCGTCTGGAGGATCGGATCAGATAAGATCGGATGAAAACTGACAGGCGGTCCATTCTCATCTGATCTCCCATAGAGGAGAGCGGGGATCTGACAGCTCTGTCTCTGCACACAGTGGATCGATCCCCGCTGAGCAAAACTGAGTCCATCGGGTGCACCGCCCGTGTGAAAGGGGCTTTGACAATATAACCTGGAAGCTGATTGGCTACCAGGCACAGCTGCACCAAATCTTGCACACTTCAGTTTTAGTAAGTCAACCCCATGTGATTTTGATCATCTTTATTCAGTTGACTTGGATGGGTAGTTGGTAGGTTAATGTACCTCAGACTGCTGCATGTAAGATATTTCCAGAAACCATTACATCACATTGCTCTGGTGAGCACAGGCTCCATTCACAGGAAAGGATTTTTAAATACCGTACAGTTTGCCTGCAGTTCAAAATACAGCTAAACACATGCAATCACATCTGGTGTATTTGAACCCTGAGACAACCCTTTCTGCAAACCGTTTGATAAATGAGGCCCATTATTTTTTGCGCTGTGGAGCTGATTATAAACGCTATAATAGATTTTATTTCGGTCATGTTTGAAGTCTGGCTGCTATGCACAATGTCAGTGACGTCAGAACTGAACTGTCAGATAGGGATATTTAAAGTGATTGTAAAGTCTCGTTTTTTTCCCCTTTTTTAAAATAAGAAACCTGTAATACTTACCTGCCCTTTGTAATGGTTTTGCACAGGGGAGCCCAGATCCTCCTCTTCTTGGGTCGCTGGGTGGAGCTCCTGGCCCCTCCCTCCTGTTGAGTGCCCCCACTGCAAGCAGCTTGCTATGGGGGCACCCGAGCCAAGCTTCAGCTTCGTGTATCTATTCAGACATGTTCGGCCCTGCCCCTCTCTCTCCTGATTGGCTAACTGAGTTTGACAGCAGCGGGAGCCAATGGTGCCACTGCTGTATCTCAGCCAAGCAGCAGAGGGTCCATGAGGCTTTCATGGACATCGCTGGATAGAGAGGGGGCTCAGGGTATGTTCTAGGGGGGGCAGAGGGGAGCTGCTGCACACAGGTTTTTTTTTCTAGCTTAATGCATAGAATGCATTAAGATAAAAAACCTATTTTAAAGTGCTTGTGAAGGTTGTATTATTACTATTATTATTGTTATTTTTTTTAACATGTCATGCTTACCTGCTCTGTGTTTTGCACAGAGCAGCCCCAAACAGAAATCACATTCATGGTTAGAATTTCAATAGTTCGGAGAAGAAACGGGAAAATGTGTCATTCTGCTCCTTTGAATTCTCTTGTCATTATGGTTGAAATGAAGTACTCTTCGATGCCATATGCCAATTTTTTTTTGAGAGATACTTGCCTTAGGTATATGTTCCATCCCCCCCCCCCCCCTGCTCTAAAGGCTGATAATCAATCTCCGTGAGCAGAGAGCTGCTGACTGTCGCTGAGAGGCTGACCTGGGTGCCGATCCAAGCATGTGGGTAGATCCCGACCATATTGTTGTGATCTTTCCCCAGCTTGGACTGGTTTTTTGACATCGGCCGACAGCGGGCTTCATCTTAAACCGAGTCACAGCAGTGCAGAACGAACTGCACTCATGTGATCCATAGAAATACAGCCAAATGAACTTTGGCTGTACTTCTGCTTTAAGGTTGCGGTTAGTCCTGGTTCACATAAATGTGAATTGGATGCGTTTTGAACACATCTGGTTCGCATGACGTGAACCAAACTGGTTTTTCGTGAAGCTGGTTCATATATGTCCGCGTGCAATTTTGGGTCTGGTATGATTTTCAGTCCAGTTCTGGTGCGTCATATACGATTATACGTGACTCTTTTTACAAATTGAACTGAAACTGGGCCCTCACATAGGTGTTGGTTTCGGAGTATTTGCGTGAGTGCATGTACTCACGGAAATGCTTAGTGTCGGCAGCTAGTTGAAAACAATCAATCGTCATTTTGACCCAACTAACCATTTGACAGTTGAACGTTCTGAAATTGAAAGTTTTAAAACTCTACTGGTGTATGGCCAGCTTTTAACTTGTGGACTCGTGAACAGCGATTTCAGATTGTTTGCTATGGATTACTACCAGCTGATAAAATGAGCCTGTGTTTCTACCTAGAATGTCTACGTTGCGTTACCCCACAGGGACTTGGAAGTGCTGGGGAGCTCTGCAATGGATTACCACCAGCTGATAAAATGAGCCTGTGTTTCTTCCTAATCAATAAGAACAACCCCTGCATGTGCTGAATTACAACACATACATGGGCATATACTTCACCAGCCTATGGCGCTGATCATGTGTCCACTTCCTACTTGTATGCTTTTAAGCCCGTGTGTCCTGGTCTCTGCAGCTCCTCTCACACTCCACTGGGGGTGCGTATAAAAGTTCCAATCTATAATAGAGGGAAGTGCACGCAGACCTTGGGCAATATCGCTTTATTTGGGGAACAAACGGTACGATTAAAATGCACTCACATTTTCATCCTTGTTAGACAAGCATATCGGCATGATAGCTCCTCCCGTCCCTCCAGGCAGTTACACTCCGGTCTCTTGCAGCTGCCGCCGCTATGGCCCCGCTCTCCTTCCTGCTTCCGGCTCCACTACGTGCCTGTACTAGTGCGCCTGCGCACCAGTCCGCTATCTTGCACTGCTGCACGAGTGAGTCACAGCCTCAGCCGAAGCTACAAGCGGTATGGGGCTACGGAGTGGAGGGATCCACTCGGGTATACTGCTACTGTTAGTTGCCACGGACAATGCGTTTCAGAGGCGGAGCCTCCTTCAGGTCCCACCTTACTTCCTACCAACACCTCCTCCCATCCTAACCAGGATGAAAATGTGAGTGCATTTTAATCGTACTGTTTGTTCCCCAAATAAAGCGATATTGCCCAAGGTCTGCGTGCGCTTCCCTCTATTATAGATTGGAACTTGTGTTTCTACCTAGAATGTCTACGTTGCGTTACACCACAGGGACTTGAAAGTGCTGGGGAGCTCTGCAATGGATTACCACCAGCTGATAAAATGAGCCTGTGTTTCTACCTAGAATGTCTACGTTGCATTACCCCACAGGGACTTGGAAGTGCTGGGGAGCTCTGCAATGTGCTTTTGGTCTGCAAAAACATGCAAATTAGCTTTTTTTTCTTATGTGGTCACAGGGTTCAGTGACCCACCCCCCCCCCCTCTCCCATTGTGCGCGGTTTACAAGCTTTGACTCCCCAGTGATCCCCTTTTAAGAGCACCGCAGGTAGATTGCCGTACAGAGCATGTCCTATGGACAGCTCATGAAAACCACATTGTTTGCAGGCCTCTAATGTTCATTTCTTATGTCCAGCTGGACTGCAGCCTCAATATTTACTTTGGCCAGTTTTAGTAGGGAAGGAAGTAAGCTAGCTAGGGCTCGGGTCCAACACTTCTTGTCGTATTAAGTTAACCAAACCACCTCCTGTGTACGGCGGGGCTGGGGGAATTCAGAGCGGCGTATCTGCTTCCTTCTTGCATTTAGCATCTAAGCTGGGAAGTGCTAAAAGTCTCAGAGGTATAGGCGTCCCTTAGAGCTCCTGACTTGGAATTCGTCTGCCCCCTGAGGGGGTCTCTATCAGGCATTCTGACAAAGAACTGTTTTTACATCCATGCATGTCTGGACAAGAACAGGTTACAGCTCACATTTAATGTATTAAAGGGGCATCCTCTTCTCACTCAGCTGTTAAAGATCTCCTTCATTCTTTACTCTTTTGTCTTTCTTTAATTAAGTTTTTTGTCTTCTTCTCCGCCTTCTTACCTTTTCTTTAATCTCTGGCAGCCCCCACCCTTTGTGCTTGCTCAACGCAGCCTCCCCCCCCATTCTGAAGGCTGCTTTGGAAGCCTATACATTGAGTCCTGGGATTATTTTAAGACACTGCCGGAGTTAGACATTTTATGGCACGCTGCATCTATTTGCAGAAAGGCTGAAGTAAAGTGTTTGGGAGTACGAGGGGGGGGGGGGGGGGGTGTTGTACTGCCTGTGACCAGCCTGACGCCAGTGGCACACACTTTACAAGCAGCGTCTTGTGTTTACCTGCAAGTTTGCCTTCATGTGAAGTAGACTTGACCCTCTTTGCAGCACAATGCGGTATTATATAGTAACACAGAACACCTGGCCCTCTTACCTCTTAAGTGATATTAAAGGCAATTTTTTTTTTTTTTTTTAAATAACATGTTATACTTTAACTGCTCTGTGTAATGGTTTTGCACAGAGCAGCCCCCGATCCTCCTCCTCAGGTCCCTCGCTGGTGCTTCTGGTCCCTCCCCCCCTGCAAAGTGCCCCCTCAGCAAACCGCTTGCTGTAAGGGCACCCAAGCAGGCTCTCTGCCGAGCTGCTGCTCTGTCTGTTTAAACACAGAGCCATGGCTCGGCCTCACCCCCTCTCTCCCCCTCATTGGTTCACTGGCTGTGATTGACAGCAGTGGGAGCCAAAGGCTCCTGCTGCTGTTTCAGCCAATGAGGAGGGAGCGTCCCTGGAGAACAGAGACTCTCATGCACATTGCTAGAGGAAGACCGGGCTTCGGTAAGGATTAGGGGTGGCTGGGGGGCTGCTGCACAGAGAAGGTTTTTTACCTTTATGCATAGAATGCATGCAGGTAAAAAAACTTGATTCTTTAGAACCACTTTAAGAGTATGTTTACACAGTACGGGGTGACCTGCCTTTTTATGTAAAAGAGACAATTGTTTTCTATGTGCCCCATTTACAGCCCAACACTAATGTGATGTATGATTCAGGCCTGGAAAAATACATAGATTATGCATTTTTTTCTGCAGTGCAATGAATGCCATTACATGTTGCTGCAGCACAACACAACAGACTGCTCTTTGGAGACATATAAGAAGTAACACTATGTGTCATTCAAATACATTGTTTAAAAAGTCCACAGTGTGATACATGCCGGACCTAGGCCGCACAGCAGTGATCTCTAAACTGCGGCCTGGGGTCCAGATGCGGGCCTTTGCTTGCTTTTATCTGGCTCTTGGGGTACAGTTTTCATCCACTAATTCTCCCCATTGACACTGATGAAGGGGCAGACATCCTCCCAATAACACCAAAGATGGGGCACAATTCCTCCCAATGACACCAATAATTGGGCCCAATGACACGAACAGTAGGGCACAATTCCTCCCACTGACGCCATCAATAGGGCACAATTCCTCCCACTGACGCCATCAATAGGGCACAATTCCTCCCACTGACGCCAACAATAGGGCACAATTCCTCCCACTGACGCCAACAATAGGGCACAATTCCTCCCACTGGCGCCAACAATAGGGCACAATTCCTCCCACTGGCGCCAACAATAGGGCACAATTCCTCCCACTGACGCCAACAATAGGGCACAATTCCTCCCACTGGCGCCAACAATAGGGCACAATTCCTCCCACTGGCGCCAACAATAGGGCACAATTCCTCCCACTGGCGCCAACAATAGGGCACAATTCCTCCCACTGACGCCATCAATAGGGCACAATTCCTCCCACTGACGCCATCAATAGGGCACAATTCCTCCCACTGACGCCATCAATAGGGCACAATTCCTCCCACTGACGCCATCAATAGGGCACAATTCCTCCCACTGACGCCATCAATAGGGCACAATTCCTCCCACTGACGCCATCAATAGGGCACACTTCCTCCCACTGACGCCAACAATGGGGCACACTTCCTCCCACTGACGCCAACAATGGGGCACACTTCCTCCCACTGACGCCAACAATGGGGCACACTTCCTCCCACTGACGCCAACAATGGGGCACACTTCCTCCCACTGACGCCAACAATGGGGCACACTTCCTCCCACTGACGCCATCAATGGGGCTCAATTCCTCCCACTGACGCCATCAATGGGGCTCAATTCCTCCCACTGACGCCATCAATGGGGCTCAATTCCTCCCACTGACGCCATCAATGGGGCTCAATTCCTCCCACTGACGCCATCAATGGGGCTCAATTCCTCCCACTGACGCCATCAATGGGGCTCAATTCCTCCCACTGACGCCATCAATGGGGCTCAATTCCTCCCACTGACGCCATCAATGGGGCTCAATTCCTCCCACTGACGCCATCAATGGGGCTCAATTCCTCCCACTGACGCCATCAATGGGGCTCAATTCCTCCCACTGACGCCATCAATGGGGCTCAATTCCTCCCACTGACGCCATCAATGGGGCTCAATTCCTCCCACTGACGCCATCAATGGGGCTCAATTCCTCCCACTGACGCCATCAATGGGGCTCAATTCCTCCCACTGACGCCATCAATGGGGCTCAATTCCTCCCACTGACGCCATCAATGGGGCTCAATTCCTCCCACTGACGCCATCAATGGGGCTCAATTCCTCCCACTGACGCCATCAATGGGGCTCAATTCCTCCCACTGACGCCATCAATGGGGCTCAATTCCTCCCACTGACGCCATCAATGGGGCTCAATTCCTCCCACTGACGCCATCAATGGGGCTCAATTCCTCCCACTGACGCCATCAATGGGGCTCAATTCCTCCCACTGACGCCATCAATGGGGCTCAATTCCTCCCACTGACGCCATCAATGGGGCTCAATTCCTCCCACTGACGCCATCAATGGGGCTCAATTCCTCCCACTGACGCCATCAATGGGGCTCAATTCCTCCCACTGACGCCATCAATGGGGCTCAATTCCTCCCACTGACGCCATCAATGGGGCTCAATTCCTCCCACTGACGCCATCAATGGGGCTCAATTCCTCCCACTGACGCCATCAATGGGGCACACTTCCTCCCACTGACGCCATCAATGGGGCACACTTCCTCCCACTGACGCCATCAATGGGGCACACTTCCTCCCACTGACGCCATCAATGGGGCACACTTCCTCCCACTGACGCCATCAATGGGGCACACTTCCTCCCACTGACGCCATCAATGGGGCACACTTCCTCCCACTGACGCCATCAATGGGGCACACTTCCTCCCACTGACGCCATCAATGGGGCACACTTCCTCCCACTGACGCCATCAATGGGGCACACTTCCTCCCACTGACGCCATCAATGGGGCACACTTCCTCCCACTGACGCCATCAATGGGGCACACTTCCTCCCACTGACGCCATCAATGGGGCACACTTCCTCCCACTGACGCCATCAATGGGGCACACTTCCTCCCACTGACGCCATCAATGGGGCACACTTCCTCCCACTGACGCCATCAATGGGGCACACTTCCTCCCACTGACGCCATCAATGGGGCACACTTCCTCCCACTGACGCCATCAATGGGGCACACTTCCTCCCACTGACGCCATCAATGGGGCACACTTCCTCCCACTGACGCCATCAATGGGGCACACTTCCTCCCACTGACGCCATCAATGGGGCACACTTCCTCCCACTGACGCCATCAATGGGGCACACTTCCTCCCACTGACGCCATCAATGGGGCACACTTCCTCCCACTGACGCCATCAATGGGGCACACTTCCTCCCACTGACGCCATCAATGGGGCACACTTCCTCCCACTGACGCCATCAATGGGGCACACTTCCTCCCACTGACGCCATCAATGGGGCACACTTCCTCCCACTGACGCCATCAATGGGGCACACTTCCTCCCACTGACGCCATCAATGGGGCACACTTCCTCCCACTGACGCCATCAATGGGGCACACTTCCTCCCACTGACGCCATCAATGGGGCACACTTCCTCCCACTGACGCCATCAATGGGGCACACTTCCTCCCACTGACGCCATCAATGGGGCACACTTCCTCCCACTGACGCCATCAATGGGGCACACTTCCTCCCACTGACGCCATCAATGGGGCACACTTCCTCCCACTGACGCCATCAATGGGGCACACTTCCTCCCACTGACGCCATCAATGGGGCACACTTCCTCCCACTGACGCCATCAATGGGGCACACTTCCTCCCACTGACGCCATCAATGGGGCACACTTCCTCCCACTGACGCCATCAATGGGGCACACTTCCTCCCACTGACGCCATCAATGGGGCACACTTCCTCCCACTGACGCCATCAATGGGGCACACTTCCTCCCACTGACGCCATCAATGGGGCACACTTCCTCCCACTGACGCCATCAATGGGGCACACTTCCTCCCACTGACGCCATCAATGGGGCACACTTCCTCCCACTGACGCCATCAATGGGGCACACTTCCTCCCACTGACGCCATCAATGGGGCACACTTCCTCCCACTGACGCCATCAATGGGGCACACTTCCTCCCACTGACGCCATCAATGGGGCACACTTCCTCCCACTGACGCCATCAATGGGGCACACTTCCTCCCACTGACGCCATCAATGGGGCACACTTCCTCCCACTGACGCCATCAATGGGGCACACTTCCTCCCACTGACGCCATCAATGGGGCACACTTCCTCCCACTGACGCCATCAATGGGGCACACTTCCTCCCACTGACGCCATCAATGGGGCACACTTCCTCCCACTGACGCCATCAATGGGGCACACTTCCTCCCACTGACGCCATCAATGGGGCACACTTCCTCCCACTGACGCCATCAATGGGGCACACTTCCTCCCACTGACGCCATCAATGGGGCACACTTCCTCCCACTGACGCCATCAATGGGGCACACTTCCTCCCACTGACGCCATCAATGGGGCACACTTCCTCCCACTGACGCCATCAATGGGGCACACTTCCTCCCACTGACGCCATCAATGGGGCACACTTCCTCCCACTGACGCCATCAATGGGGCACACTTCCTCCCACTGACGCCATCAATGGGGCACACTTCCTCCCACTGACGCCATCAATGGGGCACACTTCCTCCCACTGACGCCATCAATGGGGCACACTTCCTCCCACTGACGCCATCAATGGGGCACACTTCCTCCCACTGACGCCATCAATGGGGCACACTTCCTCCCACTGACGCCATCAATGGGGCACACTTCCTCCCACTGACGCCATCAATGGGGCACACTTCCTCCCACTGACGCCATCAATGGGGCACACTTCCTCCCACTGACGCCATCAATGGGGCACACTTCCTCCCACTGACGCCATCAATGGGGCACACTTCCTCCCACTGACGCCATCAATGGGGCACACTTCCTCCCACTGACGCCATCAATGGGGCACACTTCCTCCCACTGACGCCATCAATGGGGCACACTTCCTCCCACTGACGCCATCAATGGGGCACACTTCCTCCCACTGACGCCATCAATGGGGCACACTTCCTCCCACTGACGCCATCAATGGGGCACACTTCCTCCCACTGACGCCATCAATGGGGCACACTTCCTCCCACTGACGCCATCAATGGGGCACACTTCCTCCCACTGACGCCATCAATGGGGCACACTTCCTCCCACTGACGCCATCAATGGGGCACACTTCCTCCCACTGACGCCATCAATGGGGCACACTTCCTCCCACTGACGCCATCAATGGGGCACACTTCCTCCCACTGACGCCATCAATGGGGCACACTTCCTCCCACTGACGCCATCAATGGGGCACACTTCCTCCCACTGACGCCATCAATGGGGCACACTTCCTCCCACTGACGCCATCAATGGGGCACACTTCCTCCCACTGACGCCATCAATGGGGCACAATTCCTCCCACTGACGCCATCAATGGGGCACAATTCCTCCCACTGACGCCATCAATGGGGCACAATTCCTCCCACTGACGCCATCAATGGGGCACAATTCCTCCCACTGACGCCAACAATGGGGCACAATTCCTCCCACTGACGCCAACAATGGGGCACAATTCCTCCCACTGACGCCAACAATGGGGCACAATTCCTCCCACTGACGCCAACAATGGGGCACAATTCCTCCCACTGACGCCAACAATGGGGCACAATTCCTCCCACTGACGCCATCAATAGGGCACAATTCCTCCCACTGACGCCAACAATAGGGCACAATTCCTCCCACTGACACGATTGGGCATTATTTATTCTCACTGATGTCAGCACCTTTTTCTTCTCCCAGTGCCCACAGGCCAGCCCCCTTAAGTCTGAAGGACCGTAAACTGGCCCTTTGTTTAGAAAGTTTGGAGACCTCTGCCGCACAGTAAACCACTGCATTTTACTGCACCGGTATTATGATCAAGCCCTAAATGTTTTATTCAAAGTATATTTGTAATTTATGATCGTGAATATAATTTTGGAAAGTAGACCCAGTTGGATCTTCATATGATGGAGTTGGATGATTTTACAATGCCTTGTTTAAAGTGGAATTACACTGCATCTGAGCACCACAAACCAAAAATGCTGTTTTAAGTCCTTTGTAATATTCAGAGTAAACTCATCCATTCATCCATGTCTCCATGCTTTACTTTTCTGAGAAATCACTTTGAAATACACCCTGACAGCTTCCCCAGCATTTAAAGCAGTGGCCATCTTGAGTAAGGGTATATGAATTGTTAAGCATTTACTTCCTGGAATCTATCTCCCCTTAGTTCAGGCATGCTGGCAGGAGGGTGTGCTTAGCTGAGAGAACCTTCGCCTCTCCCCTCCACTTCAAAGACTCCAGGGATGTATGACATCGTTTGTCTAGACCTGGAAATGAGGAAGTAACTGAAGAAATGTTTTTTTTTTTTTTTAAAGTTTAAAACCAGTAAATATAATAAATATAATGTACTTTCCTATCTCCAATACTCAAAAAAAACTAAAGGGACACTATTTATCAGAGTATAGCATCAAGTCAATTAAACTCTTGTGATATTGATCTGGTCAGTTAGGTAGAGGGGGTTCTTAATCAGTTACAGATTCTTTGGTGTTTACTTATATTAACAGGTGCACTATATGGGCAACAATGAGTCAACCCTCAAAACAGGAATGGTTTTACAGGTGGAGGTGACTGAAATTTCTTTTCCCTATTTATTTTTTCAGACTTTTCACTAGTTTAGCATTTGGCGAGGGTCAGTGTCACTACTGATAGCATGAGGCAATACCTGGACCCTGTAGAGCAGTGATGGCGAACCTTGGCACCCCAGATATTTTGGAACTACATTTCCCTTGATGCTCATACACTCTGCAGTGTAGTTGTGCATAATGGCAAATGTAGTTCCAAAACATTTGGGTTGCCAAGGTTCACCATCACTGCTATAGAGGTTGCACAGGCAGTCCAACTCCTCCAGGATGGCACATCAATACGTGCCATTGCCAGCAGGTTTGTTGTGTCTCCCAGCACAGTCTCAAGAGCATGGAGGGGATTCCAGGCGACAGGCAGTTAGGAGAGCTGGACAGGGCTGTGGAAGGTCCTTATCCCATCAGCAGGACCAATATCTGCTCCTTTGTGCAAGGAGGAACAGGATGAGCACTGCCAGAGCCCTACAAAATGACCTCCAGCAGACCACTGGTGTGAATGTCTCTGACCAAACAATCAGAAACAGACTTAATGAGGGTGGCCTGAGGGCCCAACATCCTCTAGTGGGCCCTGTGCTCACTGCCCTACACCGTGGAGCTCGATTGGCATTTACCACTGAACTCCAGAATTGGCAGGTCTGCCACTGGCAGCTGGTGCTTTTCACAGATGTAGGTTGAGAAAAATTTAATTTCCATCAAACGATGTGGCATCTTTTCCTTCCTAATACATTGCCCAGTCCATATCTGTATAGATATCCAGCATGATATTTTTCCCCATTAAAATCTGATGTGTTTTCAAAGTGTTCATTTTTTAAACAGTGTATTTACGAGCAGCATAAGGATTCAAATAGTCAATGTTGATTGAGGGAGTGAAGTTCTGATTTACGGCATACTTTTGGTATGTAGACTCTCATGCTTCCTGCATGTTACAATGGAAACACTAGGTGGCTAGGTTGTGAGAGTAGGGGTAAAGCTGATCGATTCCTGCTAAATCAGACAAAATTCGAGCTGTGAGTGGCCCTGTTAGGACCGTCCGGCTCAACAAACTTTAACCACTTCCAAACCGTGCCTATTCTGGCACTCCTCTCCTATATGTAAAAATCATCATTTCTCTAGCGCTCATCGACAGACGTAGTCCTCGGTGATACACCACCTTCGGGTTATGTTACCTCCGCAGGAGCAGGACTAGACAGGAAATTAAAAAGCTCTGGCCACACCCTAGGGGCAGTCCCAGAGGGTATATCCTCTCTCTCTCTGCCTCAGCAAATCAGTTATTTTCTGTCTAGTTAGGAGTAAGGACCTAGACACCTTGCTGGGATCTTAGGTCCTGGCAAGAATTTTTTCTTAAAGGATTTTTTTAGACAGCTTTTTTCTCCAGTGTTCCTGTGAGATCTTCAAGCAAGAAAGCTGAACTGGGCGACGGGCTGGATGTTGAGATCCGGTGGTCACCCCAGTTCAGCCTACGAGCGCGTGCAGGCCATAGCTCCGCGCTGGGTCGGCCGCGACAAAGTCCCATTAAAGGACTGTCCACGCGAGTTAAACGTCTCGCCGAAACGCCAAAGACCATGAGTCACGGCGTCCGTATCGGTCGACAGCCCTCCCGCCCCGGTGGAGAGGGGTACTGTCAGGAGTTGGTGCCCGCCTGGTTCCGGTATGGTGAGTAGTATGTTCCCCCTTTTTCCCTGACGGGTTTTGTGGTGAACGCGGGCCCCTCTCTGTATGGTAAGAAAGAGTCCTTTCTATCCTATAACATGTCACAAATCCTCCTACTTTGAGTGTGATTTATGTGTGCAAAAGCCAGGAGGCTTGGCTTGGGAGCTAACAATCTATTGTATACATGTTTTAAAGATGTAATCTGTGGCATTCTGGGAATCTTATGGGTTAAGTATAAGCTACCTACCAGTCAGAAGCCACGGACATGTAGACTGCCTTCCAAATCAGATCTCCAGCTATTAGCAGGCCTCCCGAACGGCCACGCGGTCCGCCAGGGCCGGTACCGCCAACCACGCCATATCCCCATGCAGAGAGAGTGTTGTGTGCCCTGCAGCACACCGCTATTCAGTTTAGGCCGCCGCCATTTTTTTTTTTGCTGGATCGCACGAGCCGCCATTTTGGCGTAGCCTCGTGTCTCCAGCATGGGGGCGGCCATGTTTGAGGTGATCCTACACCTCGTGGAGCTTGGGGGAGGCGCCGGAAGGCGTGCAGAGGGGCGGAGCCGCCTCCTTTCTTCCTGGGCAGCCAGCCAAAAGACTTCCTGTTTGTCAAGACAGCGCTGTAAGCTGTTGCAGTTTAACTCTGAGCATCAAGTGGTGAGCCTGGGGGTCTATCTCTCTCTCTCTCGATCGATAGGGATCCCTAAGCAGGTAACACTAAGGGGCTTTTTTGTGGCGCTGGGGGTAAGAAAAAAAAAAAAAAAAAGTTTTTTTCTTTACTTTTGAATTATATTATCCAGGAAGTAACTGGAGTTATTATGGACCCTGCCACACATATTCCCCCACCTGTTTCCCTCGAGGGGGCCTCGGGACCCGCCGGTGCACAGAGTATAGAGTCATTTACAGCAATTTTGGAGTCTATGGTGGCTCGGGTGGAGGCGGCCTGTCAGGGACGGGGGTCAAGGAAGCGACCCCCGCCTACCCCTATACCATCTGACACCTCTGACTCAGATTCAGAGATGGTCACGGCAGTTGCAGGTTCCTCTGCAAGGGCTGTTATCCCAGGTAAAGCCCCCTCAGACAGTGAGGAGGACGCTTCTTCTCTTGCTATAATTCAGGAAGAAGCATTGGTGGACGCACTAGTTGTGGCAGTGCAAGAAACCTTAAAACTTGAGGCTTTACCAGCAGAGGCAACTGAAACAGAGAGGCCTTTTGGGACTAATAAGCCCATCAAGACGGCGAAGGCTTTTCCTGTACCTAAATGTTTTGGTAATCAGATTAAAGGAGAATGGGAGCATTCTAAACGTACCTTTACTATTTCCAAGCGTATTGCTAGACGCTATCCGTTTGAGGAATCCATCATTAAGAAATGGACGGTACCACCAGTCGTGGATCCGCCTATTTCCAGGCTGAATAAAGCCACGGTTATTCCAGTGGAGGACACTTCGTCCTTTAAGGATCCGGTGGATCGAAAGATAGAAGCAGAGTCCCGCACTATCTTTTCTCTGATAGGGTCAGCATTTAGACCAGTAATCGTTATTGGTCTAGTTTCCCAGACACTTACGGAATGGGCGAAAATGGTACGCCAAGATCTTAGGGGAAAAGATATTCCCCAGGAGACATCTGATTTGATGGAACAGATCATACAAGGGCTACGGTTTATCTGTGACGCAGCCTTGGACACTACTCCCCTATTAGGGCATGCATCTAAGTTAGCAGTGATCCTCAGACGTGTGCTGTGGTTAAAATGCTGGTCAGCTGACCTAGGTTCCAAAAAGACCTTGACCAATCTCCCCTTTCAGGGGAATCGTCTATTTGGAGCCAACCTAGATGAAATCATTAAGGATGCCACTGGGGGCAAGAGCACTTTTTTGCCACAGGCTGCAAAAGCTAAGGGACCTCGCAACAAGCGAGGACCTTTCTTTACCGCCCATAAAGGGCGCCCGGCTGGTACTAGCGGGAAAGGCAAGACTCCTCCAGGAGGGTTCAAGAAGGGGACCAACCCAGCCAAACCCGAAGCAAAGGAGTACACAGCCTGAAGGTGCGCCCCCACCCGGTTTCAGGGTGGGGGGACGTTTTCACCAGTATTCAGGACATTAGATCGAGCATCAACCACTACTACCGGTGCGATTCTTCCCTTCCAACATTTAAGTACCACAGGAAGCGGTAGTTACCGTTCCCTGAAAAGATCTTTTCCTTTACCTTTTCCTAAGATTAGTCCCGATACCTCACAGGAATCGGATCTGGTTGACCAGATAGGCCAAGTAGCCTCTAGTCGGGTGACTTCGGTCCCTGAGGTTCAACCAGAAAAGATCACCTTTCCTGATAACTATCAGGTATCTGATAAATGTGTGGGAACAGAAAACGACCAGACTTTCTCGGATGGTCGGGGCCAGATAGCTCTATGGACGCCTGGTTCAGATCCAATCAGCGCCAGTGGTCCTAGAAATTCTAGGCTGGCCTCCTCAAGCCGGCCTGGCCGACTTGGACATGTTAGTCGCAGACGTTCCGTGGGAACTTCGTCTCAGGGAGTGTCTGTGGTCTCAAGGACCAATTTACCTTCGTGCTTTACAGTCGCTGGTTTTAATGGCCTGGCCATTGAGACCCAAGTACTCAAGGACAGAGGTTTGTCTACTTCAGTCATTCCTACCCTTATTAAAGCAAGGAAAGCGACTTCCAGCAAAGTCTATTATCACACATGGAAGACTTATATTGCATGGTGCGAATCTTTAGGATTTCCTCCACGTACCTATTCGGTGACTCGAATATTGGCCTTTTTGCAACAAGGGGTTGAGCAGAAGCTAGCCTTGAGCACCATCAAGGGTCAAGTTTCAGCATTAGCAATCTTCTTTCAGAAGCCTTTAGCTACCAAATCCTTGGTGCGGAATTTCATCCAGGGGGTGCGGCACCTGGCTCCTCCAGTCCGCGCGCCCTTACCGCCCTGGGATCTTAATTTGGGTTTGACTTCTGCTCGCAGGGTGTCAGAACTGGCTGCATTATCATGCCAGTCACCATACCTAGTGATTCATAGGGATAAGGTAGTACTTCATCCTAAGCCATCTTTTCTTCCCAAGGTGGTTTCAGATTTTCATCTGAATGAAGATATTGTACTACCTTCCTTGTGTCCTCAGCCCAAGCATCATCGGGAACATGCGTTGCATTCCTTAGATGTGGTTCGGGCAATCAGGGTATACCTGAAAGCTACGGAATCATTCCGTAAGACGGATTCACTTTTTGTGATCACGGATGGCCCCAGAAAGGGTTTGCCTGCATCTGCCGCGACCATTGCCAAATGGATCAGACAAACAGTGGTACAGGCTTATTCTATTAAGGGTCAGAGTCCTCCGTTCCCTGTTAGGGCGCACTCCACTCGAGCGCTCAGTACTTTCTGGGCCTTTCGCCATCAGGTGTCAGTGGTCCAGGTATGTAAGGCGGCCACCTGGTCGTCGGTACATACCTTTACAAAATTTTATAAAATTGATGTGACGGCATCGGCGGATGCCTCATTTGGCCGCAAGGTTTTGCAGGCCGCAATTTGAGGAGACCGGTGGTCTACCTCGAGGGTTTTTTTCTGTTTGAAAAAAAAAAAAAAAAAAAATTGTTTTCTTTTTTTTGGTTGAGTCTCATCATTAAGGATGAGCATTGTAAACTTCTAGTTGGCACCGGTTGGGCCTTCTAGATTGGGATTTGATTTCCATTTTCCCACCCCTCAGTTGTGATACTGCTCTGGGACGTCCCGAAGGTGGTGTATCACCGAGGACTACGTCTGTCGATGAGCGCTAGAGAAAAATGGATTTTTGTAAAATCTTACCGTAAAATCCTTTTCTCTTAGCTCATCGACAGACGTAGTCCCCGCCCCTCTGTTTTGGAGTTGGGTTGGGTTAAATTCTCTAAGCACTGCTTTTTCACATAACTGATTTGCTGAGGCAGAGAGAGAGAGGATATACCCTCTGGGACTGCCCCTAGGGTGTGGCCAGAGCTTTTTAATTTCCTGTCTAGTCCTGCTCCTGCGGAGGTAACATAACCCGAAGGTGGTGTATCACCGAGGACTACGTCTGTCGATGAGCTAAGAGAAAAGGATTTTACGGTAAGATTTTACAAAAATCCATTTTTTTCTTTTTTCTTTAAAATTACTCAGAACCCCCAAACATTTGGGAGATATTTTTTTAGCAGAGACCCTAGGGAATAAAATGGGGGTCGTTGCAACTATCTCGTGCGGTATTTGTGCAGCAATTTTTCAAATGTGTTTTTTTTTTTTTGGAAAAAAATGGTTTCATGAATAAAAAAAAACTAAACACTAAAGTTAGCCCAGCTTTCTTTGTATAATGTGAAAGATGTTCTGTCGAGTAAATACACCTATTAGACCCCGTTCACACTGGGGAGAGCCGACTTTGCCGGGCGACCTGTGAAGTCGCGGCGCGCAGCTCGCACCGCGACCTCGGAGCGGCCGGCACGGACTTCATATAATTGAAGTCAATGCAGGTCGCTCCGGGTCGCCCCAAAGAAGCTCCGGACCCTTTTTCTAAGTCGGAGCGACTTGTGTCGCTCCTATTAGAACGGGTCCACAGCTTCTCTATGGCAGGCGACCTGTCAGGCGACCAGGTCGCCTGACAGGTTGCCCCAGTGTGAACCGGCTCTTACATGTAACGCTTTAATATTGTGCACACTCAAGGAATGGCACCAAACTTCAGTACTTAAAAATTTCCATAGGCTAAGCTTTAAAAATTTTTACAGGTTAGCAGTTTAGAGTTACAGAGGAGGTCTTGGGCTAAAATTGTTGCTTTCGCTCTAACGTTCGCAGGGATACCTCATGTGGTTTGTACACCGTTTACATACGTGGGCATGACAAACGTATGCCCTCGCTTCTCCATGTGAGCGTGCGGGGACGGTGCGCTTTACAATTTTTTTTTTTTTGATCACTTCTTATTACAAGGAATATAAACATCCTTTATAATAATAGGGCATGAGAGGTCCTCTTTATTGAGAGATGCGGGGTCTAGAAGTCCCCACATCTCTCCTCTAGGCTGGAAAGACTAAAATAAAAAAAAAAAACAAAACGATCTTGGCCTTTCCAGCCAAGATCACAGCAGTATTTACAACTGCCAGGCCGGACATGACGTCATAACGTTGTGCCCGGGTCTCTGAGAGTCAGAGACTGCTGGGGACCATCTGGTCCTCGATATTCTTTATGGTGTACTTACGCCGGCGGCGGATTCCTTTCCTGGCTCGCCGATCGCACGGGCGAGTCAGTAGAAGCATTGGAGAAGGAGCACCTGTAACAATGATCAAGCAAGTGAACTGCCGCTATGGTTTTTCTTATGGTGCAGGGAATCGCCGGCTGCAAAATATGATATCCGAATAATGCCTGCAGCTGCAGGCATCATTCGGATATCTCCACTCACAGTCCAGGATGTCATGGGACATATGTCCTTAGGCTGGAAGTTAATTGAAAAAAAAAAAAAAAAAAAAGATGGAAGGTTCCAGGTGGAAAATTGTCACCTGAACAGTGGCTGGTCCCATTAGATGCAGTCAGTGCTTCGGTATCCAGATAGCTGCAAGGGCTCCCCAGCCAGCAGGGTATGTTTCTTCATCCATGTTACCTAATGTAGATGGGGGAATCAAGTGATTTGTTGTTCAGCCCAGAGGGCTGAAGAGAAATCTTATAGTAAATGCCCAGCCTTATACCTGCAAATGCTGAAAACAAGATTTCCACAAATTTCCCACCCTTTAAAGTTTCTCCAAATCTATCAGTAGCTTGGGGATGAGTTCACATTGGACTGATTAGCTTAAAGGTCATTTCACCCATGAATGGTAACTCCGTCAGCACCAATATTCCGTCTCCCGGTGTGTTCCATCTAGAGAAGAACTTCTCTCTCTCCCGTCACCTGCCTTCCGTTAACATTTTATGGTTCTTTCAAGCTGAAACAGGCTCTTGGCAGAGCAATACTATGCAGGCAGTTTAAAGCAACGGCAGAACAGAAGAAGCAATATTTGCATGACCTTACCCTAGTAGTCCTCCACCCAAATGCACCAGGTTGGGTGGCATTTATCTTCAATCTAGTTTTTTTTTGTAATGTAGTTTAATGTTTTATAGTCTGTAGTGCTTTGTTTTGGGTCGAAGTATTGAGATACTAAAAGTTCTATAATTAACAAAAGTCTAGTTTTTAATGAATGGGGTCAGATCACTGTCACTGAAATTGGCAGCCCTGACCAGAATACTTTGTAACACCAAATCTGAAGAAGTAGAAAGAGGCATTTAGTGAATGGATTGCTCTGCTGCCAAGTTTCCATAGGCCTCCAAGCATTTTTTATTTACAAGTCTTTCTTTTCTAATGCTGACATTCAGGAGTTGATTCTGCTGGAAGACTTGAAATGTTATGGGGTTTTCATTAGGGGTTTTTGTTTTTTGTTCTACTCTTCTGGAGCTGTTTAAATATTCTGCTCAAGTGTTCTCCTAAAATCCTATGAATGCCATAGGGCAGGTAATGGGCACATTGGTTATACTGTAGAACAGACCTAATTAAAATGTTCTGTAAATTTTTTATCTTAACTACATGACTTGTTTTTTGGAAGTTCTGCAAATGTATTACATTTTATTGGTTTAGATCCTTTCATTTTACCCCAGAAGAACTCTTAAAATATTTTTCAGGTCTTCTGCAACCTATGCTGCGCTTGGGGAAAAAGTCCCTTACATTGGTGGTCAGTGGGGAAAAATGGCCTTTCTGTGGTGGTCAGATTGCCACCTTTACAATCAGCCAGTTAGATAATTGGTATCATGCTCCTGGCTCTGCCAAGCTGCAGTGGACCTGGAACTATGCAGGAACCATCCAATAGGCCAATTGGAAATCGCTCAAAGAAACCCCTAGCGACCTCTGGAGGAATCCTAGATTTCCATGGAACTTATGCTGTGACAGCTGCAGTAGGTACTTTTATTATGGATGGCTGTTGAATTTTAAAATCAATAGGAAAATACAGGTGATGCTATAACTGGCAAGGTATTTCATTTGAAAACTCTAGATCCCTGGCCGTTATGCTGACCCACAAGCTTTAATACGTTGAAGATGAACTCCAGCTTTCAATAAATTTTACATAGTGCATTTGGGCCAGCTTGGCCCAAACAAACTATCTCCCCCACTAACACGAGGCCGCTTGATGTGCTATATAAACATGTATGTTTGGCTGGATGTGCTATATAAACAGTAGCCATGTAGCCATGCAGCTCAGGCTACAAACAGCATACTGCAGTTTGTTCCGGGTTCAAGACCAGACTTCCTATCTCATACCCAGACACAATAGAGTCAGATCAGCGCTCAGCTATTCAGAGAAAGCAATGTATTCTACCAATGAATACAAAGCCTCCTCTGATTAGCTGAGTCAGAGAGGCAGGCTGATGATGTCACAACCTCTGACTCAGCCAATCAGAGGAAGCTTTGTTAGCTAGCATACATTGCTTTCTATGAAAGGCTGAGTTCTGATGAGATAGACTCTGTTGTATTCCGGAAGTCTCGTCTTGAACCTGGAACACAGTACGGTATGCTGTATGTAGCCTCAGCTACATACAGTTTATATAGCACAAACCACGGCCTCACATGTTGGTAAGGGAAATAGTTTGTTCGGGTCAGCTTGGCCCAAATTAACTATGTAAAGTGTTTTTAAAAGCTAGAGTTCAGCCTTAAGTCACCAACCCAGAATATACCAGAGTGTACCAATCAGGAGTTTCTAAGTAATGTTAGAAATCCCTATCTGTGCCATTGTTCTGGCTTGGTGACTAATAGATTTGAAACAAAATGGTCATTATGACAGCAAAGGAACTAGAATTTTCAGAGGAGAACAATGGTGATGCCATTCATTCCTTCAGTACACCTTCTTTGTGTTGCCTGCCTAATACAATAAAATTTTATTCTACTGGCCTGCTATCAGAAGGCTACATACACCTACAAGACGCTAGTACATAAATGAAATGCTGGCCATTCAGAAGAATGAGGACTGGAAGCTTAATGTAACCTTGATTTATAAAGTAACCGTTTAAAATGGGATATATTGAAGTTGACTTTCTAAAACTGGAGATTGCAAAATCTGGTGCAGCTGTGCACAGTAGCCAATCGGCTTCTAACTTTAGCTTGTTCAGTTAAGCGTTGACATAAAAACCTGGAAGCCGATTGGTTTCAATGTAGAGCTGCACCAGATTTTGCACTCTTCAGTTTTAGTAAATCTACTGTTCAGTAGACATTTAGTCATCCATCAGAACCATGCACAATTCATCTTATTGATGATTGATATTTTTCCACACAGAAGTGCATAAAGGCTGTTCTGTGCCAATTATTCCCTTGTTTCTGAGCTGTCGAGTCGGTGTCTGCGCTGTCCAGTCAGAGTATAATTATTGGCTGCAAAAGCACTCTTAGTGGAGTTTTGAGGTTTGGAGTAGAAGTGGTCAGGGTCAGGTCCCCAGTCCCTTTTTTTTTTTTTTTTTTACTGCGGTCTGTGTCCCGCTTTTATTTCTTCCTGACTGATAAAACACTTGCCAGGCATGAAGTGGGAGAAATTCTCTGTAATACAGCCTTGAATAGTGGTAAAACACAAAAGGGTTTTTATTCCTGTCCCACATTATCCAAAGTTTTAGACTGGCATACACTTTAACCAGCTATCGCTCCCGTCCAGGCCGGATCTCGTACATATACGTCATTCAGCCTGTTTCGGCTTAGGGGGGGTGCAGCATGCCTCTCCAGTGTACCTTGCTCAAAGCAGCTGGGAGATCATGTGATCGCTATGTGATCACAATGTAAACAAAGCTGTTATGAATTAATTTAATGCACAACAGCTGTGATATCTATAATAAAGCTGTGATTATCCCACAGCTATCATATGGTACCTGGGCCCTTCACAGCATTCTGTACTATGTGATAGCTATGGGCCAATCACCACACACATTAGTGATCACAGCTGTTATGTATCCCATTTATGACTATTCGGGGGTAAAGTGGTTAAGGTATGCTTATGCCCCAAACGCAGGGTGACATTAGAATGTTTCTAAATCTTTACACCTTTTATATATAGACTGCCAAGTTCTTTGGACCATTAGTTAGTTATTTATCCCTTACTGAAATTCTTGCACAAAAGAATGTATGGCTATATTAAAAGTACAAACAAGTGGCCACTGCCCCCGCCTATAACTTGTCTCTGCAGAAATGAGCTCTGGAAGGGTTATGTATGGCAAATAAAACCAAAGAAATTTCAACCGGTCTGCGACCAACCACATTGACATGTCTAACAATATGTGTTAAAACATGAGTTTAGTTATTTGCAAATACATGCATAAGCTTCAGGCCTCGTCAAGGCACCCCATTTTCTGTAGTCCTAACTATAACTTCTGAGAGTCTCCACAAATGAAGCACATCCATTATAATGGATAGGCAAGAGGGCAAGCGAGTCTGGAAGGAGCCTCCACTCCTTAAAGGCACATGGTTATGTTCTCTTGTTGGGTCCCATGCCCTTCTCCATAGAAGCCATGCTTTCCGTACACTTCACTGATGATGGCAAAATAACCTAAAGCAGCTGTAAGCAATTTGGAATAAATCACTTTATTAATGGTAAAGTTGCTCTATACACCAGTGTTTCTTAATGTGAATCTGGTCAACGGGACAATAAGCAATGATTTACATGGCTCTACCCAATGTCCCGAAATGAGGAATAACCTATTTTTGTGATGTGACAGAATGACACGTGATTATCTTCTGTTTTCAGAAGCCTGTGCAAGAATGCTTCCATAAACCTTTAGATGCTTTTAATCTTTCTCAATCACTATGGCTGATGGTGGTCAGGCCTTGTAATCATTCTGTCCTGACTGATTTACATCTGGACGCCCCACCTGGAATCCGTGTCACCTACCCACATTTGTACCTGCTGGCATTGTTTGGCTAGAACTCCTCTTTGAAGTTGAACAAAGTTTAAAGTCCAGAGGAGTCTTGTTAACGTTACAGAGCCCTTTCATTTCTTTTGTTGGTGTTTTTTCTTTCCTCTCCCTAATTGACTTCCAGGTGTTTGAGGGTAAGGACCGTCTCTTCACCCTAATGGCACCTTCTCTGCCTCCACTTCTAGTCAGGAAGTGAAGTCATTGTCCTTTTCTAGTCAGCTTATCTCTTGCTGCTGGGGGTCACTCATTGAAAAGTCCTTTGATGCTAAATCCCCACTCACCGATTGCATGGCCAGAGGGAAAGCCGTGCTGAGTAAGATTTCCTGGAGAGCGCCTCATGAGCTTTGAATCTGTGCCCTGCAGCCTCACTAAGCTGATCAAATTGATTTTCATTGTGCTGTAATTAATTATATTTGTGTGTTTAGCATTGAAAAAGTAGTGACTGGTTAGCCCAACTCTAAAACATTTTTAGCCAATCTTAGGTTCGGTTCACATCTATGCACGTTGCTTTTGATCGTTTCTACAGTTTTGCTGTGCTTTTTGCATTTTTTTAATGCTTTTTTGTTGGGAAAATTATGGTTGAGCAGATTAAAAAACGTAAATTGTGGCACAATTGCGATAAAAACGCACTACATGCTTTTCTGCAGCTACTCTATTGAAGTCTATTGAACCCAAAATGCAATAAAATCCCTGTTTTGTGTTTAAAAAAAAGTCCCTGACCCTTTCTAAAGTCGCAGAGGTACAAAAATGCATTGATGTGAATTGTGTTAGGAGCCCATATTAAAAAAAAAAAAAAAAAGAAAAAAAAAAAAAATGGAGCCTTAAGACAGATGTAAAACGTTTTGAGGCCCAGACTCCTTTTTTTTCCTTTTTTTTTTTTTTTTTTTTTTTCCTTTTTTTTTTTTTTTTTTTCCTCTCCTCTCTTGGCTATAAGAAAGGGCAAGGGTTGTCTCAGTATCCTTGGCTGGACAAATCCAAGTAGCCAGGTAGCCAATTCTCCATTCAAATTTTACCTGGCATCTAAATACATTTTTATAGGTTTTCTGTAACTGGCTCCTTTAAAAAAAAAACTTTCCTACTGGCTCTATAGAAATGTGCCCATCCCTTCCTGTGACTGAAAAAAATAAATAAATATGTATTGTATTATTTATATATATATATATATATATATATATATATATATATATATATATATATATAATCTCAGCTTTCCAGTCCTTTTGATGTGTTGGCTGCGTTTAGTACATAAGCTTTCTTTCAATATCATTAATTTGGTGATAACGGTACTCATTTCCTAGGGAAGTGATGGCGAGCCTTGGCACCCCAGATGTTTTGGAACTACATTTTTAGTGATGCTCAACTACACTGCAGAGTGCATGAGCATCATGGGAAATGTAGTTTCAAAACATCCGAGGTGCCAAGGTTCGCCATTGCTGTCCTAGGGAGACAATTCGCCCTACTGTATCAGTACAACGAAATGGGACTACAATACTTCGCCCTTCCCCTCCCCTCCATAAAATAGAGGGGTGTAATTTTGTAGTCCACGGAGAAAGATAGAGCAGATATGATGGCATTCTTTCAATCTAGCGGAAGAAAGATGGTTGAAACGTCGCACACCCAAACCCAACCACTATATAGAGAAATAAAGCAATGACTTCAGCTTGAAGTCCTCCTGGATTTTCCCCTATGACATGCTTCGCCCCACCTACAGGGCTTATCAGTAGGCTTAAGCAGCCCAAAGATTATGCAATTTTCTTTCTTTCCATCCATGGTGGATAAAAAATTTCTTGATTATTTTCCCCCGTAAACAGTCAGTGCTGATGGAAAATCCCTCCCGCAGTACTATTGTGTTCTAGTGGCGGGCAACGCGGGAAGCCTTCCCTGGCAGCAGAACACAATGGTCACTGCTGGTGGCTATAGCCTGCCGGGAGTGGTTGCGTGAAGAAATCTGACAGGCTGGTTGTACTGAAATCGATCAATGTATCGACTTCATTACAACCTGCCTGCCCGTTGATGGATCAAATCTCCTCCAGTCCCTGCTGAACCAGGCAGGATTTGATTCATCTATGGCCAACGGTAATCATAGCCTCTATGAATAAGCCTCGTAGGTGTGGCGAAACATGCCAGTGGAGCCTAGCCAAAGGTAGTTCAGGCCGAAGCTATATCTTTACCTCTCTCTCTTTCAATCTCTCTCTCTCTCTATATCTAGATCTCTCTCTAGATCTAGATCTAGATCTAGATCTAGATCTATATATATATATATATATATATATATATATATATATATATATATATATATATATATATATATATATATATATATATATATATATATATATATATATATATATATATATATATATATATATATATATATATATATTAGTGGCTGGTTTCCGGTGTTTGCCGTTTCTACTTTTTGTCTTCCAATCTGTTTCAACTAACCTGGATGAGCTTGAATGTCGGCGCCTGATCTGTGCTTTGTAGTGCTTTAATCGGCGCTCCCAAGTTTTTGGAATGGGTCAAAATGCTTTCAATGGTATACCTATAGGGACCATATATTAAAAATCCATTGTTGGGGGTTTACTTATCCTTTAATACATAACTAGATTAAAGTGGAGTTCCGGCCTATTTTGCAACTTTAGTGATTCCTGGAGTGCTCACTATGCTGATCAACAATTGGGCATTTTCATTTTTTTTTCGGGGGTCCCTTACCTTATTTTTAGGGCATTTTTGATTGTACTTCCTCCTTCTCCCCCCTCTGTGGCCATGGCCACCGACATCACTTCCACCTTTGCATTGCATCCTGGGAGCTGTTTGTCATCACTCCCAGGAGGCTGGAATCAGGAAGAACTCCCAGAACACTCCCTGGAATCAGGAAGAAGGACACAGCAGATTGCATTGCGGCTTCAGATGCCCACATCCAAGATGGCCACGCTCAGACAGCATTTTTAAAAGTAAGATTTTGACTAAAATCCCAATACTATACACCTTGTAAGTATGAGAATAGCGGTTCTGTAAAGGGCGATGGATTAGTATTATAGGGGTATTTTTAGTTGAAAAAAGGTATTTGAGGCCGGAACTCCGCTTTTAAGAAGTGTTTGTCTATTTAGCTGGAATTCTGTTTTAATTCTTTTGGAAAGCTCATCCTTCAATACCAGCAGAGAACAATGGAAATCTCACCTGTGGATGCATGTTGTGTTTTTACACCTATCTCTGACAACACTTGACCTTGTTCCCGACATAATCCGAAGTAACGGAAAACTACCGGAAACCCTGCATGGCTCAGTGCTTTCTTTGTACTTCAAGCAGGTATAACTAGATGGCATGGCATCAGTGTCGGAAGCCGGTGCTTTGCCTGAACATGTGTGTTCCTTGCTGCAGATGACTTTAACAGATTAGGGCACTGGCAGTGGGGGAGGAAATATTGTGGTTAACCAGTACAATCAGCTGTGGGCGGGGGAGATATTTAAGCCCATCAGTCCGTTCTGATGTTCTCTTCAAAGATTTGTTGGGCACAAAACCTCTTTTGTCTCATCTGTTGATGGTGTAAATGAGTTCCCTGTGTCTTTCTGACGAGCTCGCACCCATTAAATGTGTCATTGTTTGTAGGTCAGGCCCTTTCTTAGCCCACATTTTTGTAGAATGCTGAAGATGCTTCAGAACTTTAGATAAGTTGTGACAGTTCGCTCCATGCATTGCCTCCTGTAGAAG
Organism: Pelophylax lessonae; assembly: GCF_965119305.1. NCBI lineage: Eukaryota > Metazoa > Chordata > Amphibia > Anura > Ranidae > Pelophylax > Pelophylax lessonae. The sequence continues at coordinate 225,263,085 of NC_138775.1, forward strand.
CTTTCTTTTGTATGGTCACTGTGACATGATGGCTTTTATGTTTGTTTATTTTAGGAGCCGTCACGCAAGTCCGTATAAAATGATACAGAGATAATAAATGGCTCCCATCTTTGAAGGGAAACTACAATGTATGTTCATGGACTATCCATTTAGAGCCGGTTGACACCAGAGAAAAGCAGTCCAGATGCATTCTGGATGCGTCTCTGCATGTGCATTTTTAAATGCGATTTTGATGTGTTACCGGTGCATTTTGGATGCCTTCAGGAGCATTTTTCCCCCCTCTTCCTTTTTTTTGACCTTGAATAGGGACTTGTGCATTCTGGTGTGTTTTTGGTGTGTTCCACTGCACTTTTGATGCGTTTTTACCACGATCCAGCACAGTTCAGCCAAAAAAAAATTCAGCATTTTCTACTTTTTTTTCCTTTTTTTCTCTGGAACACACAAACTGGCAGCACTGGTGTGGACTATGCCATTGGAAACCATATAGCCTACTATTGATGCATTTCTGATGCAGGAAAAAAAACACACTGGACTGCATGTTGTCTGAACTGGCCCTAACAGTGTTCCTAAACCCAGGAGCTTGCGTTCACTATATCTGCTCTCCCACAGTACACACAACATGGAAATGCAATTAGTTTACTACAAATAAACTGCTAAATACCTTTTCTCATCAGCAGTTTATAGCAGTCTTGTGACCTCTATCAGTTTTTGGGTAAAGCTTGTGTGAGGAATTTTCATTCTCCCCTGATTGTCCTATGAGGCTGCAGGACCTCTGACCCTCTGTCTGGACAGTGCTTATTGGCCCTGTGCTGATCACATGCACTCTTCCAAGAAGAAAAAGAAACTCTCTAGCAATACACACCAAACTGAGCATGTGCAGCTTGTCCCCTACCCTCTGTACTATCAGGAGATAGATTGGAGACAGTAGAAGGGGAGAATCAGAGAAGACAGGATCAAACAGCCTTTTTACATAAGGCAGAGGATTAACCCCTTAAGTTCCACAGTGAGTATAACAAGCGTGCTTTATTGCATATACACACTGATTTTACTGTTGTCGGTGTACGAACATTTTAGGTTAAAGTAAGAAAATAACAAAGCTTGGATAGAGTAAGAGAGGGTTATAACCACTGCCAGGGTTTTTCCATCTGGGTCCGATTTAAAAAATGGGAATCTGTGCAGGAGTAAATAAAATGTATAAAAAGCTGTCAGCACTCTTTGTGATATTAAATATAAAACTATAAAAGCCAATAGTGTAGTGCTATATCAAAAGAGAACAGTAATGTGCAATACAATAAAATACAAATCACAACAAGAATAACATTAAAGTGTCACTAAATCACATCATAAACTAACAATAAATGGTATATTATATGCTCTTCATAATCACTTAGTCACTCTGGGATTTGTTTTCTGTATTTTGCAAAAAACCTGGTTGATCCTTCTTTCCATGTCCCCAATGCAGCTAGGGATTTTGCAGACCAGTTTTGGCAGCTCTGCACATGCTCAGTTTTCAGTGAGTTGCATGGCTTTGAGCGCAGACTGGTGTGTTCTGGCACAGAGGGAGGGGTGCAGTCTCCCTATCAGAACACAACAGCTCAGCAGGGAGATCGCTGTACTAACATTAGATCTTTAGTACAGTGAGCTCCTTTCAAGCTCCTCATTTTTTTTTTTTTTTTTTTTTTTCAGCCCGCTGGGGTTGAACGAAAAAAAAACTGATAGTGTACCTAGCCTAAAGCCTTGTACACACGGGGTGAAAATCTTCCAAAATCGTCCAGTTTAGCAGGAACCGTGCGACTTTCAGCCGCGCACAGCTATTTTTTCCACAGAAGCCATCCCACAATCGTCTTCTGTCAGACTGGCATGCTGGAAAACCAGCATCCGACCCGCATGTGATCAGCGCTGGCAGCCGATGACTGCCATCTATATCCAGCATACATGATCTGGAGCTTCTGCATGATTATTTCAGATCATTATTGAAGCCAAGGCCAACCAGGCAGCTCTCAGTACACTTTTCCTTGGAATGATCTTGACACGCCTTAGATTAGTACATTTTATGGCTTTTTTTTTTTTTTTTTTTTTTATATACAGTTGTAGAAGCGGCACATAATTTGGTGTATGTGTTGTAGAGGGGTTAGGAATGAGTTAATGGTTAGCCAGCGTGCAGTGGAATATGACTGTGTGTTCTAGGCCTGCTTAGAAAGCAGATGTGCAGCCATTCGTGAAATGCAACAACTTCTGGGATCATTGATCTTTGCCCAGCTGTAATATGTGGGTTAGTAGAGAACCGCTTCTCACGTGCTTTCCTCAAATATGCAAATCTGCTTAGTAATAATCGCATTCCGAGGGCTTCAGGTCTCTTATACCTTTACAAAGGGATGTCTGCATCTCCAGTACGCCCCCAGAGGAACCACCTCAGCTTGACAGACCTGTGTTTCAAAATAGAGCCAATCAGAAGAGCTGCTTTTCACAGTTACACTGTTGCAGCATAGCTAGAGGACTGACCGTGTTGTGCTCTGATGCTTGGTGTGGTCAGTTTTTAATAGAATAGCAGAGGGGCTGGCAGGAATACCAGGGATTTCACATGAAGAAAGCAATAGAAATAATAGAATACTTTTTCATACAGGTACATGGCAAAGAAGGCACATGCACTATATTGATAAAAGTATTGGGACCCCTGCCTTTACACGCTCATGAACTTTAATGGCATCCCAGTAGTAGTCTGTAGGGTTCAATATTGAGTTGGCCCACCCTTTGCAGCTATAACAGCTTCAACTTTTCTTGGCCCAACCTTTGAAAAACAACACTACACCATAATAACCCCCTCTCCACCAAATGATTTGGACCAGTGCACAAAGCAAGGTCCATAAAGACATGGATGAGCGAGTTTGGGGTGGAGGAACTTGACTGGCCTGCACAGAGTCCTGACCTCAACCAGATAGAACACCTGTGAGATTATAGTGGAGGCTGCAAGCCAGGCCTTCTTGTCCACATCAGTGCCTGACCTCACAAATGCACTTTTGGAAGAATGGTCAAACATTCCCATAGACGCACTCCTAAACCTTGTGGACAGCCTTCCCAGAACTGATGAAGCTATTATAGCTGCAAAGGGTTGGCCAACTCAATATTGAACCCTATGGAAGGGCTCGACAAAGCTTGGGTGCCAGGTTGCATTGGTAACTAAAATTAGCCTGGCGCCTGGGTTACACTGCCGGAGGGGTCTTGTCGCCAGACATCCCAAGTCTCCTGCGAAATCCGCATATGCCATGTGAGTGAGGCCTTGGACCTGAAGTAGTTGGTGCAATAGAAGTCTGTGGGACAGAATATCTAAATTTGAGTAATGCTCAGAGACCAGCAGTGGTCAGCTAATAGTAGCACTGCGATGACAGCAGGGTTTTGGTTTTGACAGCGCTGTATCCCTGGGAGGATAGTACAAATTTGTGTGTGATACATTATGTATACATCCCGTACAGTTACTGTATGACTGTTATTGCCAGGTTGATGGGCATAGAGCTACAGTGGTCTAGCCTAGAGTAACCTCTGGGTCTTATTAGATGTCTGTTTTTTTTTTTAAATGCTATTCCTCAGAAATGTCCATCTAGTGTTGTGATTGAATATAATCACTGTTTGTCTTCCCCCACACCCTGCAGTACACACACCTGCACACCCTACAGTACATACACCTGTGTTGCTGCGTGACTTGTAAAGCAGGGGCAGATACCTGAATGGACATCATACAGACATGGCTGTTTTCTGGTATCAGAGCACTGAAATCTTTGGCCTATATAGAGTCCCAGGATGTACGGCCAAAAATATATATTTTTTTTTTCCTTAGAAATTATATTCATGGTGACAGCCAATCAGACCCCAGCTATTTACTAATTAGGTGACTTCTGAAGGCAATTGGTTCCACTAGATTTTAGTTTGGGGGAACAGAGTGAAGGGGGCTGAATATAAATGCATGCCACACTTTTCAGATAGTTGTATGTAAAAAAAAATTGAAAATCATTTTCCCTCCACCTCACAATTATGTGCCACTTTGTGTTGGTCTATCACATAAAATCCCAATAAAATACATTTTAGATTTGGTTTTCTTTTGGAAAGAAATTGGCTTGATTCCCCTATCAACACAGTGTTGATAGGGGAAGGTCTCTTGAAGCGCAATTGTCTTCTGCTGGTGGGGTGGCATTGGGAGCCTTCCCAGGTGGCATTGGGAGCCTTCCCAGCTGGCAGAACACAGTGATTACTGCTAGTGGCTAAAGCCGCCGGCAGTAATCGAATGCAAAAAATCAGACAGGCTGTTTATACATGGATCGAAATTTGGATTACAATCAATGTATGGCCAGATTAAAGCTTCTCCTTTTCCCTTGTCCTACAGAAAACCGATAGTGTGCCAAGTACAACTCTAAATTAAGTATTTATAATGTAATGCAACCATTATAAAATGATAAAAAGAAGAAAAATGAAAACCTCCCCTTCCCCCCCAGGGTTTCACGTTAGGGGAATATGTGGAAAAGTAATATACTGCATGTTGACTCCAGGATAGAAGCTTGTGGATAGGTTGTACCCCACTTGTGGAATTACCAAAGTCATGATGGTCTGACATTTCCCTTGGTAATTAATTTTGTGTTTGTTATAAAATTGTGGTGTTTGTTTCTTTGAATACTTTTATATAAGTGGATTGAAGTTTTATAAACAGTTTTTCAGTGATTTTCCGTTTAGATTGTTGGATTTGTGTTTTCTCAGCGTTTTCCATCTCTCTCCAGGGAAAACGCCCATTGTATTTAATTTGCAGCTTGATTATCGCAACCGGTTTCCCACAAGAAACGTAAAATGACTTAATCCAGAACATTAATGCTTTTTTTTCTTTGGTTAATGAAATTGGACATTGTATAAAGTCGTTCCAATCTTTGCTTGGTCACATTAGCAGCTCTCTGATTTTATTTACATTTGCCTAAAATTTGCAAATGGCAGGCAGAGCGCAAAGGAAATCTCTCTCTACTTACCTGCGATTGCACAGAACAGCCGTGAACCTCCCCTTCTTCTCGTGTCCCCCACCAGCTCCATCTTCTCGGTCTAGTGCCCCCATTGGAAGCCACTTCCTATGGGGCACTTGTGCGTGCTCTCTCCCGAGCCCTGTTGCTGCGTCCATTGACAAATACAGCGGGACTTGCTCTTTGACAGCACTGGGAGCCTATGGCTCCTGGTGCTCCAGCACAAGGAGTGAAACCCGGAAGTGAGGAGAGAAAGGAGCTGCAGACATGCATAGTGGATGTAAAAAAACTGACATCTGTGCCATTTGGCTCCAGTTCAGCCGGGGATTTGCTCACTAATCCCCTGCAGATCGGAGCGGGCAGCACTCCGTGTGAAAGAGCCCTAAGAATGATATCTGCAGTTAACCTCACATGCTCTAGGGAAGTTGGTAATCTAATGAAAAAAAGTCATCCTGTACAGTAAATGGAGCTGTTATCTCAAACCGTAAATCCAAAATATTTTCTGCATCTCTAAAGTGATACTAAACACACACTGTTTAATATACATTATCGCTTCCTTTTCTGGATGTGGATGATTGCACTGTAATTTTTTTAATAAAAAAAAGAACATCTAGGTACCTTTTTTCCCTAATCGATATACAGGGGTCACATGACCCACATGTTTACCAGCCTGTCTGCAGGGAAACGGAAGCAGGAGAAGCTTCTAGTCCTCTGCTGCTGGTTACTTGTTAAAAAAAAAAAAAAAAAAACATGCTTTAGAACACAGAGTAAAAATACATAATATAAATAAACTGTTTTAAATTGTCCTAAAAATATATATTTAAAATCAAATCGTTATTTTGTGGAAAAAAACATGGTGTGGGCGGATTTCTGCCAGTCACAGGCTGTGTATTGCCCCTCCAGCCTGTGTTATAGAATAACAGGGAGGTGAAGGCACTATTAATCTACATGTAATATCCCACCCCTATTGTGTTTAGCTGGGTAGTGGGCATGGAGGATGAGGGAAAGATTGGGCTGTCATTTACCGTTGTGTATACACCCACATGTGTGACGGTATAGTCACATGGGCTGCTTACCCGCAGCAGAGCTAAAATAGTTTTTTTTTTTTCCCCCCCTGTTTTCGCATTCAGGTGTTCCGTGAAAAACCCTACCTGTAGAAATTCCCTACCCTCGTCACTTCCGGTGAGGGTACGTCCTACATCAGCTGAGCCGCTTGCCAGTTACAGCTGCTGAGGGTAGGGAATTTTCACGGGGTAGTGTTTCTTCACGGAACCCCGCCTCATTCATCAGCTGTTGCCGCGCGAAATCATCTCGGCTCCAACCCGTCGGACTTCTCTCATCTCTGCTCCAGGAAAATTTAATCGGCAGCGGGTCTATGAAAATACAAATCACGGCTACAGTGTTTTAGAACGTAACAGTCACTCATTTTGGACGCCGCACCTGCTGATGAGGGAAGTCTCCGAGATTTAATTTAGCGGCTGGGCATGCACAGTGGGATGCGCTGCAACAGCTGATAAATGACGCGGTGTAAGGTTAAAAAAAAACCATGAAAATTCCCTACCCGCCGCAGCTGTGAGCATGCGTACTGGGAAGCTGATCAGCTGTTTAATGACATACCCTCACAGGAAGTGACGAGGGTAGGGAATTTTCACGGGGTAGGGTTTTTTAACATTACACCGGCACCTCTGTGTATTCTCCATGTGTAAACCTGTGTCATATATCTGTAAAAATATACTTCAGGACTACATAAGGGAAGAGGTTTTGTCGTTAAGAAAAAAAGCTTTGTTAAAAAAAAAAAGCAAACTGGCTCCTAGCTATTTTTAGCTCGTTCCTCGATTCAAAGCAGATTTGTCAAGCCTTGCCCTAAAAAGTCCTGCACTGCCCACATTTAAAAAAAAAAAAAAAAAAAAAAAAAAAAAAAAAAAAAAAATCATCATACAGCCCTATATACAAGTATCCAAACGAAATTGCGCAAAATAAAGTATTACGTGTTAAGGTGTATATTCCTAATGCTGCATATACAGAAGAAAGTGATGAAGTTGAATATCCATAAACACCATTAACAGTGTGCTGTATAATCTCCGTCAGTGTATAATCCTGACAACTCGGTGACTGTGAAGAAGGAGGGTTGTTCATTGTAGCATCCAGCGTATCGCTAGGAATCTACACGGGGGAACATTACAAGGACCACTTTTATTCTATGTTTTCGTCTGCTGCCGCGGCCTGTGTGACTTGTGCTGTGCTCACCAGGACTTTTGTTCTTTGATGGAGGCCCTTGATTTGACTTCAGAGGAGAGGGAATATGAGCTTTGTGAGGGATCTCCCTATGTGCTCACCTGTAATGACATCACCCACAGATAGCAGGTCCTGTCATCGCTTGCCAATTCACTGCTTACCACCCTTTGCCGGCTAAGAAAATAAGCCTGAAGGGTAAAGGGGAGGGGAAACGTTGAACTGCTATTAAGCCTATAATACACCTGGATAAATATGTCTCCATCTCCCCAACTAGAAGATTGAGATGATTTATGGCCATTGGGAGGCCTTCTGAATATTCTTGTATAAACTACAGTGGAAACATCTGTTTATCACACGCCATCTTTATGACTTGGACGATGGTTCATCTTTCTGGGAACTGCTTCTTGGGAGCCACTGCCATCATTTAAAACGGGCAGCTTGTCAGATGCTATTTATGAATTATTGGGTCATCTGACTTAAATGGAATGGAAAACCTCAGGATTGATTTGTGAATGAATACTAGTGAAGATTTTGTTAAAAGTAATAACTGATTTTTATACACTTCTCTGGTGTAGTTTAAAAGATGAATGAAGATATCTGGTTTATTACAGTGCAGAGAAATAATTCTCTTCCAGCACCATCATTTTTTTTTTTTTTTTATTGTAAGTTCAAAATACAGGACATGAAAAGGTAATAAAGCCAAAACCCTGACTACATTGCCAGAATAAAAGTATAATATAAGAATTAGGCCATTGAAAATATAAGATTATTTTTTATTGATTTAAAATGTATTAAAGTTTACATATATAACAAACATGACTGCACTGCTACCTAGCAGAAGTAGGATCGCCGGTTCAAATCCAAACCACAACACCGCTTGTCTGGAGCTGGCATGTTCTCCCTGTGCCTGCTTGAATTTACTCTGGGTACTCCGTTTTCCTCCCACACTCCAAAGACATGCTGGTATGTGTATGTATGAGTTGGAGATGCACTGAAATTTTGGCAGCTGAAAATGGGGTTTTCTGAATTTTGCTGATAGAGAAAAAGGTGCCGATAAAACACTGAAAACACACACAATTTTACCGCGATTTGACTGTGCTTAGGGTGTATTTTTTATTTATTTTTTTTAAAAGGTTATGCGACTCAAAAACCACATAAAAAAACACATATCACGGATGTGTTATTGATATATTCTTGCTGGGTTTTCAATGCATTTTCAATGCAAAAGGGAAGTGCATTTTTGATGCAGGTTTTTTTATCTGACCAAAAATGCAGCAAGCAAAGATTTTAACACCACAATAGAAACGCAAGGGACCCGTGTGGAGACCTACATAGAATTTAAAATGATGCATCTTTCTTAAGATTTTTGTGCCCTTAAGGTGCCGATAATGGCCAACGACAAATTCAAATTCCATTCAAATTCATATTCCATTCAAATTCATGATAATAATTAAAAAGTCAAATACATATATTTATTATACTCTAATTTTCAGTTTCGGCACCAAAGTTTCCATTCGGTGCACCTCTAGTATGAATGTGAGTAAAGCTGGATACACCCTATATACAACTTTTGTTGTTTGATTTCCTTAACATTTACCTTTAACTATGGGCCTCCCTGATTGCATACAAATTTAAAGTGTTTAGGTTTGACCTCATATTACAGTAAAACCTTGGATTGAGAGTAACTTGGATTCAGAGCGTTTTGCAAGACAAGCAAAAATTTTTTTATAAATTTTGACTTGATAAACAAGCGAAGTCTTGATATACAAGTAGTGATACAAGTAGTGTCATATTATGTCACAACCGAGTATAAAAGAGAAGAGCGGCGCCTCTAAGTGTAGCAATATGGTTATATTTAATGAAGGTACAACATTTAGCAACTCACATGGTATGGTTGATAACAGGCACATCCAAGTATGCAGGCATCCGGGGTTAAACTGTCCACATAGACCGTCCTCCACACCGCCATCGACGTCATCCCTTCCATGCTGCACTCCACAAGCACTTCAAGCCTCCTTTTTGGATTGCTCTACTGCAGGGTAGTCTTCCAGGTCACAACTGCAGACTAATGGCGGTGAGAGCCTGCGGTGTGGAGGGCGGTCTATGTGGACAGCTTTATCCCCAGATACCTGCATGCTTAGATGTGCCTCTTTTAATCATCAACCATGTGAGTTGCTAAATGTTGTATCTTCATTAAATGTAACCATATTGCTACACTTAGTGCCGGTTCACACTACCGCGGCACGACTTCGGGGGCGACCTGTGAAGTCGCGTGCACCGCGACTTCGGTGCGACTTGCATGGACTTCATATAATGAATGTCAATGCAAATCGCTCCACTGTCGCCCCAAAGTAGTACAGGAACTATTTTATAAGTCGGAGCGACTTGAGTCGCTCCTATTAGAACGGTTCCCGTAGCACTGCATGGACCGCGACATGTCAGGCTGACCAGTCGCCTGACAAGTCGCGGTAGTGTGAATGGGCACTTAGAGGCGCCTCTCCTCTTTTATACTCTGTAGTTCCTGCTGGATTTTCCTTCTAATCCCCTTGTGGAGGCGCCATTTGCGGATGGACATTTTATGGTTACACAGCCTATCGCATTGCTATAATCTTTGTATATAGACTATAAACTGAAGGACTTATGAATAAATGGTTGTGGGAGGAATCCTCTGAGTTTCCATTATTTCTTATGGGGAAATTCGCTTTGATATAAGAGTGCTTTGAATTACAAGCATGTTTCCGGAATGAATTATGCGCGCAATCCAAGGTTTTACAGTATATGGTTTTGGTAAATCTAAAGAGAAAAAATCTATAGAAGATTGTATAGTTTGTATCCAGCTTTAGGGACCTTAGATTGTAAGCTCCCTGAGGACAGGGACTGATGTGAATGTACACTAATATATGTGAAGCACTGCCTAAGTTGATGGAGCTATAGAAGTACCTGTCATAAATGGAAAATAAATAGAATAGTTTTTGTGGTGCTCAGATGCAGGGAAGACCCTCCACTTTGGAAGGACTAATTCCCCTCTCAGCCGTCATGGCTCAGGCACTCAGTACAAGAGCATGTACAAACCCATTCATCTCTGGTACTGTTCTGGAATGCTCCATTGAATACTATCCCTTCTGTTTTTGTTTTTTGTCTTTTACTTTGTCATGTATGAGTGGACCTGAAATTTTACCATATTAAAGGGAAAAAAAGAACACTTTAACATTGCCTTGTTTACATCTGAAGATTAGCCCCTATTTATACTGTAGAAAATTGCGCTTTTTAAATTCTAATTGAGTTCATTTTGCCTGAGTGACCAGATTGATATACACAGGCAGACTATAGCTATTCCTGCTCATTGAACCCTGACCAATCTACGTTCACATAGACCAGAAAGTACTTAACCTTTAACATTTGTGGGCATGTGACTTTTTTGTGTGTTTGCACTGACGGAGGTGATTGGCTGAATTCTAATAAGAGCTTTTATTAAACAAATGTTAAGAAGGGGGAATCATTATCGAGGCCGCAGAGAAGTCCTGACTGTACTGGTTCTGCCTGCGCTATTTACTTCCGGCATCTTTCTCCTTTACACTCGTTCTGCTGATACTGTGACCTCGGGCATGCTGCCGTCACCTCTCCTTCCATCTGAAAAAATCTTCCCTCTAGCTAAGTGTATTTAAAGAGGAAGTAAACCCTCCTCTACAACTTGTACCTATAGGCAAGCCTATGATAAGGCTTACCTATAGGTACTGTAAATATCTCCTAAACATGTACCGTTTAGGAGATATTTACCTTACATGTCGCCAGTGACGTCACTGGCGCATGCGCTCTGAAGGAACGGCCGATCGTGCCGTTCCTTCAGAGCCCCGTGCCGTGACTGTCGGCTCCCGCGCGCGTGCGCGGGAGTGACGTCACCGCGGCTCCGGCCAATCAGATGGCCGGATGCCGCGATCCCGGAAGACGGGCGACTAGACATGTCGCCCGTCATAGAGGTGAGTGAGCAGCACGGCGGGGGCTCGTTCTGAGGTAAGTATTGCATAATGAGCTAATATGCGATGCATACTAGCTCATTATGTCTTTCTTTTGCAGGGTGTAAAAAAAAAAAAAAAAAATCAAACGAGTTTACAACCTCTTTAAGGCCCTTCCCCTCTTTTCCTATTGTTCAGCTTTTCATGAATGATAAAGGCAGGAAAGTAGAAAGAGGGGATCCCTGGAGTTTGGAAAACAATGTCAGTTGTTAACCCCTTTGGGTGATGTCATGCAACTTGTAATAGTGCTCAATATGAAGCCTGGTATCACCTAGAAGCAGATTTCTTATACGTAGTATTTTATGTGTAAAATCAGCTTCTACCCATCCAATAAATCCAGACACCAAGGTTTGTAGGTATAGCAGAGTGTAAATCTACCATGTGGGGACGTTCACTCTAGCAATATGGCCGCTGGTCCCAAAAACAAGTGCCAGCATGACATCTGCATGTAGCGCCTCCCAGTGTATTTCGTGGGCGTGCATGTCTTTAGAGGATACTGAAGTATCCCCTGAAGATGTGCATGTGTACGAAACGCGTTGGGAGGAGCTGCGTGCTGTCATCACGCCACTGCCATCTTACAAAGTGGGACCGGCAGCCAACTTGCTAAGTGAATGTTCCCACATGGTAGATTCACACTCTGCTATACTGGTTAACTTTGGTGTATGTATTTATTAAATGGATAGAAGCTGATTTTACAAATAAAATACTACACTATATATACCCTTTTCTGTGGCTCTGGTGTGCTGAGCGTTCCCCCTAGGCTTGACACATCGGTGGTGCTTGTGGCCCCTGTGTAAGTGGAGGATTACAATGCAGATGGATTCTCATACTGTGATGTCCTGTCAGTGCTAACAAATGCTGCCTGCTGCCTTTCTGATGCAGCTTTATAGCTGGTGAGTGTGCAAAGGTGGTGGAGCAATACGTGGTGATATATTTGGACTGTTGGATGAATGCTACACACAGACAACTGTTGGAGTTATTTCACGTTTGTGGGACTTTCTATGCACAATTTAAAGTCCCTTTTTTGTTGATCATTTTTGTGAGAAGTATATTATTTACACTAGTTTTTGATTATAAGACTGTTCTATTTTTGATCATTTAGGTCAGTGATGGTGAACATTGGCACCCCAGATGTTTTGGAACTACATTTCCCATGATGCTCCACTACACTGCAGAGAACATGAGCATCATGGGAAATGTAGTTCCAAAACGTCTGGGGTACCAAGGTTCGCCATCATTGACTTAGGCACTGCATTTTTAGTTTCACATTTCATTTTGGGGATTTGTACGCTTACATTGCTAGCTGCCGAAGTATTGCACTTATCTGATTTTGGAAACTAAGCGAATGAGTACTTAGAAGGGAGACCACCTTACCTTGCTTGCTACTGCATATATATACTTTTTCCCTAGCACTAGCTATCCTTATGAGAATACATTCATGTATGTCAGGGTAAAAAAAAAAAAAAATATATATATATATATATATATATATATATATATATATATATATATATATATATATATATATATATATGGATTAAATTTCTGCAATACTTTAGTTCCCGTGTCTAGTACAGAAATACCTGATGATGTACCAAAAATGCTCACAGTACCCTAAGGCTCCATTCACACCTGAGCGTATAGTTTTCAGGCGTTTTTTTGGGTGTTTTTCAGGCATTTTTTGGGTGTTTTTGTGGCTTTTTTTTTTTTAAGCGTTTTTTTTAGGCGTTATTTTGGGTGTTTTTCAGGGTTTTTTAAAGGCGTTTTTAAGCTTTTTTTGCCGGTGTTTGGAGGCAGGCATTGACTTCTAATAAAAACGCTTGAAATCTGCCAAAGAAACTCATATACTTTTTTGAACTTCAGGCATTTTTCTTCCGGCGACAAAACGCTCATATGTGAATAGGGGCCATTGAAAGGAATAGGATTTTGCTTGTTGGACTATTTGAGATGAGCGTTTTACAAGCTGAAAAATGCTCAAGTGTGAAAATTTTGTCATTTTGCATAACTACTCAATTAGTAAGCAACTTACCCTTGTAATGCAGAAAGGCCTACTGCAAAGGTAGATTTTTGTAATACATGGAGTTGTGCTTTTTATTTTTATTTTTATGTGCAATTTATTAAAGGGATGCAAATTTTTTTTTTTTTTTCTTTTTTTTTTTATGTAGTTCCCAAAACCGAGCTTTCTAATTGGTTAGCCATACGGTTTTGTTTTTTGATGTATTTATTTCAAAATACATTTTATAAACCAAAAATGCATCTGTATTTATTTACACATGAAAGCGATCTGTGTTGTTTAAACAGGATGTACGTTGTTTGTGTCTGCTTAATCTTATATTTGGTTATTTATGTCCTGTAAAATGGACAAAACGTTAGCCTGTATATTCAGAACACGCCCTAATTCCACTCCTTGTAAAGGATTGTTTTGCACTGGGAGTAGAGTCGAATCATTCTTTCCTGAGTTTAAATGGCTTTCCTCATTAGTAATCATGGTAGGGAAATACAGGATATCGCTAAACCGTTAGTCACCATCATTGGGGGGTCTGCTAAAGGCATGTGAATTTACCATTTCAACGCCGTGTTCCAAAGTTTCTACAGACGTTTAAGATCAGTCTGATGTAAAGGCATATGGATGATGTCTGTGAATGTAGGATAAACGAAAAGGCCTGGTATTCTGAGCATATTTATGGCCATGGTATTTAGTGGGTGGAATCTGTAGATGGACAATCACCAGCTACTGCAAAAAGGGTTGATCTTTGCATTTATTATTATTATTATTATTATTATTATTTTTATATTATGCAGGGTTTATATAGTGCCAACAGTTTGAACGGTGAGTGCTTTACTATATACCAAGGGTCTCCAAACTTACTAAACAAAGGACCAGTTTACTGTCCTTCAGAGTTTAGAGGGGACTGACTGTGGTCTGGGGCAATTGTTGTCTTTGGCAACAATTATGCCCCATTTTTGGTGTCAGAGGACAGAATAGTGTCTCATATCCGTGGGAAGAATAGTGCCCCAAGGGCCGTATAAAGGCAGCCAAAGGGCCGATGTTTGGAGACCCCTGCTATACACATTAAAGACATACCGGTAAGTTTTTTTGGCTCCGGTCTAAATTTGCCCTAGTGTGTGGATACATGTCGGTGTATACGTGTAATCTAGGGACTTTAGATTGTAAGCTCCTTAGGGGTTGGGACTAATGTGAATGTACAATATGTAAAGGATAATATATGTATGTGTGTGTATATATATATATATATATATATATATGTGTGTGTGTGTGTGTGTGTATATACATACATACATACATACATACACACACACACACACACACACACACACACACACACACACACACACACTCCCCTATAATAAAAAAATAAACAAAAAAACATTTTCCTTAAGCCTCGTTCACACCTGAGCGGTTTTCTGCTTAAGCTTATATCTCCAAAACACTCAACAAGCCAAATCCCATTAATTTCAATGGCCCCTGTTCACATCAGAGTGTTCGGTCTCCTAAAACAAAATGCCTGTCGCACAAAAAAAAGTTTTGGCAGATTACAAGTGTTTTTGGACCCATAGACTTCAATAGAAATGCCTGAATGTTGCATGAGCATTCTACAAACATTTTGTTGTGCGTTTTCGTCTCAAACAGCAGCTCTCCGCCTCTAATTTCCTCTCCCGAGTGCTTTGTTGGCTAAACAAATATACCTGAAGCTGTAAAACGCTTGTCATACACTTCTTAAAACGCTTAAAAACTCTCGAATAAAAATGCCTGAACGTTGATCTACTCTGGTGTGAACAGAGCTTAATGCTGTCAAGTGGAAATTTTCTGCTCCATTTCTGTAGACATACAGCTTGCCACATCAGGGTAAAAAACAAAAACGGCCGGATAAGGCTGATCTAATAGCCATGGGTAAGTTTAGTCAATAAAAATAAAAGATTGCCATAATGCAGTTGTGTGTGTTTAAAAAAAAAAAAAAAAAAAAGTCAACTCTTTAATTCTTTAAATTTTTTAAACACTATAATTTGTTTGCATTTTACTAGCTTCTTGGCTGGAAACTTGTGATAAAGGCACTTGTGAAGGAAAATGATTTGGGGGGGGGGGGGGGGGGTAGCTCACTGGCCATGCTCTGCCCTCTCATTAGCACCCATTATATGGTTCGTAAATGTAATGATGACGATGAAGGGAGTGTGCCGCTGGCTGCACGGTTTTAGTAAAGTTGCAGGCAATCTAAAATTTATTATACAGTCATTTACATAGTGCCAACAAATTACACAGAGCTTTTTACATATTTTGCATTCACATCAGTCCTTGCCCTCAAGGAGCTAACAATCGAAAGCATAATACATATTTTTTTCATTCAACATTGGTACAGTGATCTCCCCTTCTGGGATATTGTGTTCTGACAGGAGGATATCACCCCCGCCAGAACACACCGGTCAGCACACTCAGCCATCCAATTGTGTGCAGATCATAGTTACATAGTTAGTGAGGTTGAAAAAAGACATCCGTCCATCCAGTTCAACCTATGTTCAGTACACAGAACAAGTCTGCTTGTGAGGTGATGCAGTACCTCCACTAAAGTTTACAGATCGGTAAACCTTTTTCAGTCATGCCCCTGTGAAAGAATCCGGCTTCTGTCAAACCGGCTGCCGTACACACAAGCTGAATGTCGGACGGTTTTATTGAACCGGCTGATGCCACCCAATTTTTGGCTCGTGTATAGATAGCCATTTAGGTCTCCATCACACATACTGTGCATATGCATACTAAGGCCAATTGAGACTGTATCCAGGTAAATTAGACACCACTGCATTGCATAATGTTGTATATTCAAGACTTTTCTTCGAGTGTGGCTGATTTGGAGACGTTTATTTCTGCAGCCTCTCAAGACACCCAATTGTACTGCCTGTAGAGAGCCACAATTGGAGAACTTTTAGAACCGTAGTTATGCAGGCCACTGTTGGAATTTTGGCTCTTTCCTGTGATTTGGTTGAAATTATAACCATGGTTGGGTCCTGCTGGCAACAAAGATGGGAAATTGCCTTCACTGTTCGGGTATTCTGACAGCCGGCATTTGTACAATAGCTGGCCGGAGGTGTATATTTGTCCATCCACGCTGTCTAGAATAGATGAGGTAAACAAGTGATTTATCTTGTTCAGCCGGTGGGTGTAATGCGCCATACACACTATAAGATTTTCTGAAGACTTTTTCCTTTTAGACTTACCAAAACCATATAATATGAGGTCAAACCTAAACACTTTCAATTTGTATGCAATCTGGCAGGCCCTTGCACTACATAGAAAAAGGTAAATCTGAAGGAAAAAGTCTTCAGAAAATCTTAGTGTGTATGGCCCTTAAGAATACCCATACTATGGCTGCATCTGCTGGCTGCTAATCCAAGAATTTAGGAATTTTCCCCCTGACTCTATCGAATTCCAGGTGGAGGTCTGTTGACCTGGGTAGTGCTAAGGCTACCCACAACTCAAATTTTGGCAAATTAGCCCCAATTCAAGCCTTCTATGGCCAAACGCAAAAAGAACTACCACAGACCGTTTCCATAGTTTAATGCTTTCAGTAGAAAAAGAAGGCCGTAGGTTGCTTTGAAATATTATTTTTTGGGATCGAAAGCTGGCTTAAAGTTATTAGAAGTTCCAGAAAATTGCCCTGACCAGGGAGAGGGTTTAGGGCGCTGGTTTCATGTAATTTTGTGACTCTGACGTTGGAAGCTGGTATTTCATGAGCTCTTCTAGTTTGCAGGATTTGATATATATAGTACCAAGAAAACTTTGTTCTTTTCTCATCATTGAAAACGCCATTCACCGTGAAAAAAATAAATACAATCCAATATTCTAAAGAGTTGAACAGCCACAGATTGACAAACCAAGTGAATACCCTGTTAGCACAGTCGTGAAATACAATGCAACTATTGGTTTACTAGGAGACAAGTGCTGTGACCTGTGACCAAGGGCCTGAATACCCCAGCACTGGGCCCCATTGCTTGATCAGCATTGTATGATATATCTGCCTAGATTAACATGAGCTAAAGGGAAAACCCACCTCATATATAATGCATTATTCTAGATTTACAGGCTTCTTTTACTTTGTTTGGCATGGCGTGGAGGTATCCTCCTTCCCTAGAGCAGCCTGCCAGGATTCAGCCTTCTGTAGTTTGTTACATTCAGACTAATATCATTTCTGCTTGGTTAATGAGGTTTTTTTTGCATAACATTTAAAAGCAAACCTGCCATTTACATAAAACATGGATGCAGTAATGCAGATGCCCTAAGGCGGAGGGTCTCAAAACTTTCTAAAGAAAGGGCAGTTTACTGTTCTTCAGACTCACTGGTGTCCCTGGGAGGAACTATGCCTCATTTTTGGTGTCATTTGGAGGAGTTGTCAGTTTGGGGGAATTAAGCCCTATTGTTGTCAGGATGAAATATTGCCCCAAGGGGCCGGATAAAAGCAAGCAAAGGGCCGCTGTTTGGAGACCATTGTCCTAAGATAATTCAATGTGTTCTTTGCACTAGCCCTCTTGAATACAGACTTGGTGATGATGGTAATGTAGGTACCTGTGTAACACAAAGTCTAAATTAAAGGGCTGTAGTTTGAAGAAAGACCCCTGCATTAGATATTCCATCCACTCTGAACAGATATTGCTCTGGCTTTCTGATAGCCGGCAGCCGCAGATGTCAGAATACCCAAGCAGTGACTGGAATAATTTGGCTTCTTTGACTTTGAATTTGATTGAAAAAATTGATTGCAATGTTTGGCTTGTATGAGTTCTTTATGTATTCCTATGGGGGAGATTATTGTAGGCACACACTTGGTATTTATTTTTTGTTCAAACCAATCGGAGCTACTGTACTAATGATCTGACGTTAGTACAGCGTTCTCCCCCGCTGAGCGGTTGTATTCTGATGGGGGCGAGCTCGCTGGTTGGGAGACTGTCGGCTGCTCGTTTTCCAGCATGCACATCCGACAGAAGCTGGCAGCCATACACACAGGGCCAAATGTTAAACGGTTTTTATTGAACTGGCTGATGTCACCCGCTATTCGGCCCATGTGTACAGGGCTTTGCCTAGGTTCAAACTGAATGCAGGTTTGAAATCGCGTGAGTTTAGTGTAACTCACGCAACTTTAAACCGACATTTCAGTCTGACTTCAGGAGCGGTTTGAGGAACATCTGTGCGGGTTCATGCACAGAGGTCTACTGGAATCACCCCCGAAGTCGCCAAAAGTAGTGCAGGAACTACTTTTGGGAATCGGTGTGGTGCTGCAAAGTCATCGGCGCACCGATTCGGACAGTGCCATTGCTGGCAAAAGGCAGTGGTTTGGCATGCGATTTGATATATCGCATGTTAAATTGCCCAGATGGGAACGGCGGTTTAAGGCTTATTGACTGGGCTCCACCTGTCATGCATTTTTCTTTAGTGAAAAAAAAAAAAAAATTGGATTGAATAAAAAAAAAAAAACATTAAACAAAGAACTAAATTGCTGCCATTGAGATTTTGGACCTTAACTGTTAGGTTTCAGGAGAAGTTCTGCGAGTTCCCAGACTTGCAGTCCATGTATTCGGGGGAAATTTTAGTGTCTATTTACTGAACTGTATAATATAAATCTGCATCCTCTCTTAGGCCCAGCGCAATGGAATGCAGGTCCATAAGTAGCTGTTAGTACCGTGTAATTGTACATAATTAGTACCCACTACATTCCTGGCTGCTTATGTGATATGTCAGGATATACACAGACCCTTTTTGTATTGTCTTTCTGTAAATCTTCTGTCGGTTTGGGTGCAGGAGTAATAGCAGGGTGTAGCCTGGAAGGTAACTGACCTTACAACCTCTTTCATCTTCTTTGTGTAAGTGTGATTTTCTCACGGAGACTGGCACTAGGTGTGTGTTTGTACATTAAGAGGGAGGAAGAAAGTGGAATCCCAAGCAGGCAGAAACACTGAGCAGAGCTCTTCCCAATCTGCACATTGCACACAGCTTAATAGGTTTTACTGAGTAAACTCATTTTTTTTTTTTTGTGGGGGGGGGGGGGGGGGGGTGATGGTAATAAATTGTGTATATACAGCAATAATTTAAAATCATGGCTGAGTTTATTCTATTTTAGGAGGCTGAAGATGGCAATCTGTTCATTTGGTTTAGCACAAGCAATTAAAGTGTATCTATGGTCAAAATGTAAAATCCTATATTCATTCCCAGTTATTTCTAGCCTTCTCCTAATTATCTGAATTCTAAACAGTCTTGAAGTTTGTAAACTGAATTCCGTGACACACATTACTATATTGACACTTTTCCACTGCAAGTACCGGCTCGGCTCTACTCTGCCCTGCTTGCCCCTGCTTGGCCCGGTTTGCTTTTTTACTGCTGGTACCGCATGGTATAGTGTTGGAACGGTTCGGTTCGGTACGGTATGGTATGGTTTGCTTTTCCACTAAAGTAGTACTAAAGTTTAGTGGGTGGGATAACAACGGGGTGGCTAGTAGTGACTGCATGCAAAGGATTGTGGGATATGGTACCTCTTGGAACCACAATCGAGGTGGTACTGCTTTTTGAGAGCCGTACCGTTCGGTTCCATGCAGTGGAAAAGCGCCACCGTACCGTACCGAACCGTTCCTACACCGTACCATGCGGTACCAGCAGTGGAAAAGCACAAAAGCGAGCCAAACCGTTAGGTTCCATGCTCGGTTCCATGCTGTGGAAAAGCACCATATTAGAGGTGCACCAGATGAAAATTTTGGTACCGAAAATGCAGGAGGCACCTATTTCAGGTACTTGTATAGCGCAGTCAATTTACGCAGCGCTTTACATATAAATTGTACGTTCACATATATATTGTCCCTGCCTTCAAGGAGCTTACAATCTAACTCCCATTCATACACACTAGGGCCAGTTTAGACTTTTTGTGTTATGCAGGTACCTACATTACCACCATCCCATTGTACATTGATATCAGTCTCTACCCTCAAGGCACGTATAATTCAAGGTCCCTAAAGCCCCGTACACACGCACAGATCGTCGTCATACAAACGTCGGCGGACGAAAGATCTGCCGATTGTACGCGTGTTAGTATGGTGCCTCCGACAGCTGTCTGCACACAATCCGCGGACAAGAGTCTTTCTTGCAAACATGAAAATTTTTGTCTGCGGACACCAGAACGGACGATTGTTCGCCTGTCAGTACAGAAATCAGCCGACAGACCGCAGATTTGCAAGACTGGGCATGCTCAGAAAATAAAAAACACAGGGAAAGTTAACCATTACATGACATCACTTCTGCAGTCAGCTGAAGTCTGCGGACAAAATTCTTGTGCTGTCCTTGTGCTGTCTTTGCACTTTTCAACAGACACCGACATCCCGGGGAGAAAAGACGAACGTTTGTATGACGACGATCTGTGCGTGTGTACGGGGCTTAACTCCCATTCATACGTAGACATACTAGGGCCAATTTGGACTGAACCAATTAACCTACCAGCATGTCTTTGGAATGTGTAAGGAAACCGGAGTACCCGGAGGAAACCCACGCAGGCACAGGGAGAACATGCAAACTCTAGGCAGGTAGTGTTGTGGTTGGGATTTGAACCAGCGACCCTTTTGCTGCTAGGCGGAAGTGCTAACTACTACACCACTGTGCCACCGACTTGGCCGAAAACAGGAAAAAAAAAATATATATATATATTTCCTTTTTTTTTTTTTTGACCCCTTTTTAATTAATGAATTTAAATTAATATGAATTTGTCAGCTGTTATTGGCACCTTTAGTGCAAGAAAAGCTCAAGAAAAATGTCCCTTTAAATTCTACCTATGTCTTCACACTGATCCATTGTGCTTCCATTGGGCGGTTAAAAGTCCTGCTTCCTGCATTTTTTGTCAGTTAAAAAAAAAAACGCACCTTCCTGTTGAAATGCATTAAAAAGGCAGCAAGAATGCATCAATAATGCACCTGTGTTGTTTTGATGCGGCTTTTAAGTCACATGACCGATGAGAAACAAACCATAAGCACAGTAAAATTGTGGTAAAATGTGCATTTTCAGCACCATTATCGACACCTTTTTTCCCTATTGGCATAATGCCAGTAACCCCATTTTCAGCCGATATGTTTCGGCGCATCTCTATACTATACTTTAAGAGTAGGCACTGATGTGTCACGCATTTCACAGAGCCTGCCTTCTGAGCTACAGAGGTGCTCAGAGGAGGAGTCTCAAGAGGCAGTAAAGGAATCATTGCAGGGAGCAAGGTACCATGGGATATATAGTCCTTAGAAATAGAAAGTAAACAGCTGAAAATATTACAGAGAAGCCAGGAAGTTGTGGAAAGAGATGGCCAGCAGACAGGCAACACTTGCATCATGAAAGGAGATTTTTCATGTAAGCCTATATTGGATTGTGAAAAGTAGCTATTGTTTGTATTGTTATTACAATGCTGATGGTATAAATTTAAGGTGTATGCTGTGAGTATAGATTTCCTTTAATGTAAATTGGTGGAACTAACACGCACTAGGAAAAGCTAACAGTTTGATTAAGTTGGACAATTAAGCATTGGCCACATGCTGCTGATTAATGATCTCAAATCAACCAAGAGGTTGCCCTTTAATTATTTCATCAAAATGAATCCCATCATTCTCTTGCATGCTGGTAAATACAGTTGTAATCTGGCTTGTTATGGAATGTGTGTGCACTACTGTTTTAGTAGAGAGAACGGTGCAGTAATTCAGCCCTAGGGACGGTACTTGCATTGAATGAGAAATGTTTGTGATGGTAGCAGCTCTTAGTTGAAATCCTAATCCCCCCCCATACCCCTGTGGTATTAGTCTTCCATTGCTGTGGGATTTATGACAAACTGCTGAACCAGTCTTAGGCACTCATTACTTTGCCTGCCCTTTCCAACCCCCTCTTTCATTAAAGTGTTACTAAACCCATGACAGTAAAATCAGTGTGTATATGCAGTAAAGCATGCTTGTTATACTCACTGTGAAACCTAAGGGGTTAATCCTCCACATTGTGTAAAAATGCTGTTGATCCTGTCTTCTCTGATCTTCACCTCATTCCACTGTCCCCTGATAACAGACAGCCTATGCAGCCATGCTGCACATGCTCAGTTTGGTGTATATTGCTAGAGAGTTTTTTTTTTCTTGGGAGATTGCATGTGATCAGCACAGGGCCAATCAGCACTGTGCAGACAGAGGGTCAGGGGTCCTGCATCCTGATAGGACAGCTCAGTGCAGTGTAAAAACTTCTCTTACAAGCTTTACCATGAACTGCGAAGACACAAGACTGCTATATACTGCTGATGAGAAAAGGTATTTTAGCAGTTTAGGTTTACTAAAACTATTGCATTTCCATGTTCTGTGTTATGTTAGATCAGATATAGGGAAGGGAGTGCAGGCTCCTGGGATTAGTAACACTTTAAAGCTGGTATAGCTTCCAGCAATGAAAAAAGCTTTATATTCAGTTGAAGCCGCAACTACCGCTATCAAATTTACCCTTTACTCCCGCTGTATTTTTTTTCTTTTCTTCGTCTATTCTCTTATTCCTTTTTCATGACCCTTTCCCCTTTATCAGTTCTTATGTGGTACTCAGAGTTGTTCTCCAGACCCATTGAAATGTACTTCTAATTGAAGTAATTACCGTATATACTCGAGTATAAGCCACATTTTTCAGCATGTTTTTTCATGCTGAAAAAGCCCCCTTGGCTTATACTAGTCAGGGTCTCACTTGCCTTTTCCCCGGTCAGTGCGCATGCGCTGCCGCCGCTCGGGAAAGCCCGTACAGGTTTGGCTATTCCTGGGCAGACGGCGCATGCGCAGTGACGTGTTGGCGCCGGGCGGCGCCATTTTTAAATGTAAGGCGGAAAGGTAAGCGAGACTCCTCTGCAGCACTGCAGGTAAAGGTAAGTGAGACTCCTGTACCATGCCCGCAGCACTGCATCTCCTGCACCATATCTGTGCCATCGCCTGTACCCTGCCCACAGCCCTGCATGCCCTGCACCATGCCTGTAACATCTGTGCCATCTCCTGTACCCTGCCCACAGCCCTGCATCTCCTGCACCATGCCGCAGCCTCTGTTTTGGGTCTCGTGGTGGTCCAGTTGGGTCCAGTAGCTGCTGCATTTCCCACCCTAGGCTTATACTGAGTCAATATGTTTTCCCTGTTTTTTGTGGTAAAATGAGGTGCCTCAGCTTATATTCGGGTCGGCTTACACTCGAGTATATACGGTAGTTTGTTACCCTTTAAATACGTATCACAATCCATGTAAAATAGAGATTGTTCTCCTTTATTTTGTTCAAACCATAAACAAACTTGACAAGTAAAAAAGCTCTATGAATGGAGGAGGCAGACCATTCATTCATCTGTCCATTCTCCAGCAGCAGACCACTTTGGATAATAGCATTGTCCCTGCTGGACTGTGTGAATGGCCAGCTTACCACATTTAAAAGTTGTAAAATAACACTTATTGGCCAGATCACCTGGAAAAAAAAAAAAAACGAAGAAAAGAAAACGAATGCATCCCCACTAAAATCGGTAAGTTGGTAAGCTGCAATATAACACATTTTTATCTTGGGGTTTAATAACACCACTTTAAGAGGTGCAACGTTACAAGCCCAATCCCAGCAAATGCAGAGAATGGGACTGCAGAATCAATTATAGATAATTATGATTGTTTTAAATCCGTACTGGCAGATATGGGACTGATGATTCACTGATCACTTGTGTGAGTTGGGTCTGGTTGCGCAATACATTCTTTTCTGCCAAAGTGTTAGAGAATGCTTGGCAGCCATTCGAGAGGCATTTAGGGGGGCCCTCTTTTAATGCCTGAATGTAAGGCCCTAATAGGACACTAAAAGGAACCTTACAAACTGCGTTTAGAGGTTCTTCTCGTGTAGCATCTTAATTGTGTTCAATGCATGCTCTGAATGTTGAAACGAAACAACGATTCTGTGTGGTTACAACTTATGGAAAACTTCACTGGTTGACATGGGCTCTTATGATTTGGAGCAGCTGTGAGTTTTTATCCATTTTTTTCAATGAAAGCATGACTGCTCATTCTGAGTCCTGCTTCTCCAATCAGTGTAGTTCACAGAAATTTTCCTGCCATTTTGGAATATTTCTGTGTCCTAGGTATTGCTCAGGATCAGGAATGTTCTGATTCTACTGTGTTGGACAATAGAACACTTCTTTCTCCCTATCTCCATAACCTAAGGGGGGGGTGTCCTGTAGTCTGTAAAGACAACTAGGAAGTCCTGCTAACATATTGCATTTCAGTGCCGCATTGGCACTGTGTTGTCAGATCAAACCGGAATCTCACTGGATTTTTGGCAGAGTCGATGTGTATTTTTTTTCTGTGCTGGCAGTGATTTAAAAAAAAAAAAAAAAACGTAGGGGAAATGTGTATTTATTGATCTGCAGATTGTTTTCTTAAGGCCCCTTTCACACTAGTGCGACTTGTCCTGCGATTTTGGACCGCAAATTCACATGACAAGTCGTTTACCATTATTTTCAATGAGCACCATTCATATCAGTGCGTTTTTGAAGTCGCACCGACTTCAAAGTAGTTCCTGCACTACTTTGCCACGATTTGATTGCGTTTTGAGCCATAGCCATTGCTTTCAAAGTCGCGTCAAAATTGCGCCGTAAAATCGCGTCACATAAGTTTGAAAGGGGCCTTAGTTATATAGCCCTGTTAACTTTTAAGGAACATAAATCATTAGTCATTTTGAAGGCAAAATATACCTCTCTATTGGATCAGTTCTATTTTGTAGGCATTGAGGCCTGAAAACCTTATTTTATGTAAAAGAAAACCAAATGTGTTAAGGAAAAGCTTGTTTTACTGACACTTTACCTTTTTTTGGAGGCAATATCTGGTGATCCTGCCAATCACTAGCACCTTCTCCGGGAGCAACAATCTGTGGGTTCTGTGCAGCATAGCTACCACTGTAAGCATGCCCCCTTCTAGTAAGTAAGCAAGCTGATCATACAATGATTGATATTTGTCAAGTTCAGCAGGAGCTGACCAAATTTCAGTCTGTGTGTGGCCAGCTTGCTTGCCTACTAGAAGGGGAGCATGCTTCCAGTGGTGGCTGTGCTGCACAGAACCCACAGATTGTTGCCACTGGAGAAGAACATGCTAGTTACTGGCAGGATCTCAAGGTAATGTCTCCCAAGGAATCTTCTGACTATGTGGACGGCTGTTCCAGACTACAAAGGAGGATGATTTGCCCATAGAAAGAAACAAAATTCTGATATAGTGTAATACATTCTTATAAAGGCGTTTATTAAAACAACAATAATGCTCACAAGTAATAACTGAATAAAAACAGCCATCAAGACATAAATCTGGTCTGGTCCTCAGTAAACTTAAAGTGCTGTGTACACTGGAAAAAACAGTCTGCTTGCTCTGTACTGGGACTCCTAGACACCAGCTTCTGCCCACGCTGCCTCTCCATTCCAACTCATTTCGTCACTTTGGCCGATCTCCTCTTCATGAAGACCCCAGAGTGACGAAATGCGTTGTAGCGGAGCATCAATGTGGGTGGTAGTCAGTGTCTAGGAGTCCAGTACACGCAAACCAGCTGTTAATTCCTTTATACTTAGCATTTTTAGTTTACTGGGGTCTGGCCTGGATTTCTGTTTTGATGCCTTCTTTTATTCACTTGTGAGTACAGTAGAATGGTGTAATTCCTAAAAAGTCATTAAAACTATGTGAATATTTTTCTTTCTGGGGCAAATCATCCTCCTCCTTCCTTCCTCCTTTCTTCTTCTTCTCCTCCCTTCTCTTCCTCCTTTCTTCTTCTTCTTCCTCCCTTCTCTTCCTCCTTTTCTTCTTCCTCCCTTCTCTTCCTCCTTTCTTCTTCTTCTTCCTCCCTTCTCTTCCTCCTTTCTTCTTCTTCTTCCTCCCTTCTCTTCCTCCTTTCTCTTCTTCTTCTCCTCTCTCTTCCTCCTTTCTTCTTCTCTTCCTCCCTTCTCTTCCTCCTTTTTCTTCTTCTTCCTCCCTTCTCTTCCTTCTCTTCTTCTTCCTCCCTTCTCTTCCTCCTTTCTTCTTCTTCTTCCTCCCTTCTCTTCCTCCTTTCTTCTTCTTCTTCCTCCCTTCTCTTCCTCCTTTCTTCTTCTTCTTCCTCCTTCTCTTCTCTTTCTTTCTTCTTCTCTCCTTCTCTTCCTCCTTTCTTCTTCTTCTTCTTCCTCCCTTCTCTTCCTCTTTCTTCTTCTTCTTCCTCCTTCTCTTCCTCCTTTCTTCTTCTTCTTCCTCCCTTCTCTTCCTCCTTTCTTCTTCTTCTTCTTCTTCCCTTCTCTTCCTCCTTTCTTCTTCTTCTTCTTCTTCTTCCTCCCTTCTCTTCCTCCTTTCTTCTTCTTCTTCCTCCCTTCTCTTCCTCCTTTCTTCTTCTTCTTCTTCCTCCTTCTCTTCCTCCTTTCTTCTTCTTCTTCTTCTTCTTCTTCTTCCTCCCTTCTTCTTCCTCCTTTCTTCTTCTTCTTCTTTCCTCCTTCTCTTCCTCCTTTCTTCTTCTTCTTCTTCTCCTTCTTCTTCTTCTTTCTTCTTCTTCTTCTTCTTCTTCTTCTTCTTCTTCTTCTTCTTCTTCTTCTTCTTCTCTTCTTCTTCTTCCTTCTTCTTCTTCTCTTTCTTCTTTCTTCTTCTTCTTCTTCTTCCTTCTTCTTCTTCTCTTCTTCTTCTCTTCTTCTTTCTTCTTCTTTCTTCTTCTTCTT
>NC_138775.1:225290225-225297725 GCF_965119305.1 Pelophylax lessonae
TCCTCCTCTTCCTTCTTCCTCCCTCCTCCTCTTCCTTCTTCCTCCCTCCTCCTCTTCCTTCTTCCTCCCTCCTCCTCTTCCTTCTTCCTCCCTCCTCCTCTTCCTTCTTCCTCCCTCCTCCTCTTCCTTCTTCCTCCCTCCTCCTCTTCCTTCTTCCTCCCTCCTCCTCTTCCTTCTTCCTCCCTCCTCCTCTTCCTTCTTCCTCCCTCCTCCTCTTCCTTCTTCCTCCCTCCTCCTCTTCCTTCTTCCTCCCTCCTCCTCTTCCTTCTTCCTCCCTCCTCCTCTTCCTTCTTCCTCCCTCCTCCTCTTCCTTCTTCCTCCCTCCTCCTCTTCCTTCTTCCTCCCTCCTCCTCTTCCTTCTTCCTCCCTCCTCCTCTTCCTTCTTCCTCCCTCCTCTCCTTCTTCCTCCCTCCTCCTCTTCTTCTTCCTCCCTCCTCCTCTTCCTTCTTCAGGGACAGCTTGAGCTTGCTTTCACCCTATTAATGAGGGGAGACACTGCAAGCTAAAGGGTGTGGCTGGGTAGGGCCTAAAAAGGCTGAAATTACGTCATCAGGACATGTGACCTGCTTAGCCCGGCCCCTACCCGCACCCTGTGGTGGTAAGAAGGAGAAAAGGAGTCATGTGACCTCAAGATTGAAAACGAAAAAGTATTTGACATTTTTTTTCTTCCACATATTAGCTGCTGTTGGATTGGTTTTGCAGAGATATGTGAATCGGTAAAACAGTAGTAAACATCCATTACATAGACCATCTTGTAGTAATATGTATGAAAGGTTAATCATTTTTATGCTCTTTCAAAAAGACAGCACCTCTTCTTTTCTGTAAACATTCTATTTACATACAGTATATTCTTTTGATAACCTCGGAATAGTCATGGCTGGAATTTATTTAATGAGCCTTTGATGGAATGATGTCAAGAAGTACTGAGAGTGAACTAAGGCAGTAAAATAAATTCTTCACGTAGGTAATGGAGGTTAAGACGGGGACACAACTGAGAAGTACTTTTTGAAGTTTGTGTAAAGTAAAAGATCAAGAACATTGAGAGATTGGATCTGATTGAAAAGGACAGATCAGATGAACCATATGACTATCTTAATAGGTTTATTTCAAGCTAACTACCGTCACACATTTCCTCGTCACGCAGCTGCAGTAGCCTAATGGAAAGCACCACTCATGATCTTTCAAACTTGCCAGAGGTCCTCTCAGAAAACGGGAAGTTTGGGCTGTACCATACTGTATTTGACAAAGTGTCTCAAAAAATATGAAATCTTGTTGCCCACAGCAAATTTCAGTTTTTTGCTTTCCCCCTATTATACTGTGAGAAGGAAAGCAAGATTTAGACCGACCATAGACGGTGCAAATTTCTTTCCTGCAGCCAAGGGAAATTTGCACGATTGCCGCACCAGCACAGGCAGGGCTGACAGGGGAATCCCTCCTGCTGAGCCATTGTCCCCCTGGGGGGGGAGGGGGTTGGGAGCGGGCCGGAGAAGCCGCCCCCGCCGGGAGAAAACAGTGATTATCGCTAGCGACTATAGCAGCCATTTGCGATAGTTGGAAGCAAATCTGGCAGGCTGGTTGTACCTAAGTTGATTCGATCTACTTGTTACATTCAGCCTGCCCAGTAATGGTTCGAACCATGTATGGCTGGCCTTAGACTTTTGGCGTTTGGCCTTAAGGTGGAATCTGTTGAGATAGAAATATGGGAGCTGCTATTGCTGAGGAAATTAGGGGGTCAGAGGTCACATGAAGGCTTAACAATTACTAGTCAATTATCTGGATGATGTCGCACACAGTCTCCAACTTGCATGCCTTGTGGGAAGACAAATGACAGGCAGCAATGGTTAGACCTTTATAGAGTTGATTTACTAAAACAGCAGACTGCACAGGAACCAATCTGCTTCCATTTTTATTTTCTTGTCATATCGTAATTGAACAAGTTGAAGTTAGAAGCTAATTGGCTGCCATTCATAGCTGCACCAGATTATGAGTGCTCCAGTGTTGGGAAAATAATCCCTATAGCTCAAATGTCAATATTCAGCAAAATAGCTAGTAGTTTATCACAGATCTAGATTTATTTTGTAACACTTAAAATGTCTTATTCATCCATGTTGGAAACATTCCCCACATATTTATCCCCAAAATGAGCACATGCTGAAGATTTATTTATTTATTTTTTTTAAACTTAATGCACTCACCACTGTGCCATAATGTCATGTTCTCCATGGCCATCAGCCATGTTCTTGGCTATTCAACAATTGGCTTGATAGATTTCATGACACAGTGATCGGATTAGACACTATTGGCGCTTTTCCACTGCATGGAACCGAACGGTTCGGCTCGCTTTTGTGCTTTTCCACTGCTGGTACCGCATGGTATGGTGTAGGAACGGTTCGGTACGGTATGGCGGCGCTTTTCCACTGCATGGAACCGAACGGT
The DNA here is from genome assembly GCF_965119305.1 of Pelophylax lessonae. Classification (NCBI taxonomy): domain Eukaryota; kingdom Metazoa; phylum Chordata; class Amphibia; order Anura; family Ranidae; genus Pelophylax; species Pelophylax lessonae. Next base: position 225,292,662 of record NC_138775.1, read on the forward strand.
ACGGCTCTCAAAAACAGTACCTACTTGATTGTGGTTCCAACAGGTACCATACCCGGTACCATATCCCACAATCCTTTGCATGCAGTCACTACTAGCCACTGATTGGTCAGAGAATCCCACCCACCCCGTTGTTATCCCACCCACTTAACTTTAGTACTACTTTAGTGGAAAAGCAAACCATACCGTACCGTACCGAACCGTTCCAACACCGTACCATGCGGTACCAGCAGTGGAAAAGCAAACCGGGCCGAGTAGAGCCGAGCCGGTACTTGCAGTGGAAAAGTGCCATTTGTTGCCCATGTAGGTATGAATGCTGGTGAAACCTCTTCAACATTGCAAAACTGTTTTAGTTGATTGTGGCACACTTCTAAGGCCTCATGCACAATGGACGTTTTTACAGCGGCTGTTTTTGGCGTCAGATGTTTTTTTTCTGCATCCAGTAAACTCCCCAGCATGTTATTTTATGTGTCCATGCACACACAGGCTGTTATCAGCAGTTTTTGGCAGACTTTTTTTCTGGCTGGAAAAAAAACCCAGAACTTATTTTATTTATTTATTTCAGGTACTTAAATAGCGCTGTCAATTTACGCAGCGCTTTACATATACATTGCACATTCACATCAGTCCCTGCCCTCAAGGAGCTTACAATCTAAGAACTTGATGGTATTAAGAGGCGTTTTTCAGCTCTAACTCTGATAAAAGCTTAAAAAATGCCAAAAAAAAAATCAGCTATTCTGCGTTTATCAAAGTTTTTGAGCCATAAGCTTTTGTGGGAATATAATTATGCTAAATAAAACGTTACAGCTAAAAAACGCTACTTCAAAAAATCTGAAAAAAGCCTTCTACAGCTATAGCTTTCTACTGACGTTTTGATAACGTCCAGTGTGCATGAGGCTTATAATAGCTATACCTGGATACACTAAAAAATGAATGCCTAAAACTAAAAAGTATTGCCCTTTCGAGAACTGTTAGTATCTATCACATCTATAGTACTGGAAAATAAGGTGGGTTGCTGAAACTGCTACTTTAAAATTATTTGTGAGTTTGCCCGGTCAGCCTAAATATCTGTGAAGGTTCAAATGTATCCAGGTTATGGTATCTCTAGTAGTAATTAGTCACATTCAACTGAACTTGTTCTAAAATATTTAAGCCGTTTCGTAGTTTGTCCAAGCCACTTCTTCAGTTCTCATGCAAGTTCCATTAGAATTAAAAGAGGCTTGGACAAGCTAAGAAACTTCAACACATACAAAAGAAAAGTCCAGTGAAGTGTGACTACTACTTCATAATACATGCTATGCCTAAAACAAAATAAGGAAGTGAAGGTAAAATGGTGAAATTGCACTTAATGAAAATTGGTTCTCAGATTTTGTCATGATGGCAGACCAAAAATAGTGCTGGGTCGCATACAAATCATACATAAGTGCAGTTTGCGATGAATCTTGCACTTCCAAAAGTAATATTTGCCATGCATGGGCAGCAACTAACTTTTGGATCCCATGAATATGCAGTGTAATGCCCCCCCCCCCCCCCCGCAGACTTGTCTCACAAGATATTGGTGGTATTGCTCATGCACTAAATACTGCCACCATATTGTGTTGCAATCAATATGGCGGTGAGATCCCACAAAGCTGCTTAAATTGGAGCTCCACCCACTCTGCTTTTCTGCATTCTCCACTGCCACATTTGCACTTTTTTGGGGGGGGGGCGATTACCTGGTTTTGCCACGGCAAACTGAGCCGGAAATTCTGCCCCCCACAGTTTTCTGTGACACATCACAGAAGACTATGGGACCATTCTCAAGGTGCAGAGTGACTCATCCATGCGCAGTAGGAAACAGGCTATGAAGCCACAAGGCTTCACTTCCCATTTCCCTTACTAGATATTGAAGAATCGGCTCGGGTGAGGACATCCTGGGATCCTTGGACAGGTAACTGGGTTTATATTAAAAGTTAGAAGCTACAGTATTTGTAGCTGCTGACTTTACATTTTTTCTGATGGAGCCTGGCGTTCCTGGAGAGATGAGGAAATGTAGTTTCTAAAGCAAGGGACGTTCCAGACTTGCCCTAAAAGTATGGCCCTTTTGGGACAGGTTATATTATGTGATTCGTTTTTGTTGCCCAAATAATGTCTTAAAAAAAAATCCCTATGCCCATGGGATACAAACATATGCAGCCAAGATAGTTATAGATCTTGGCACAGCTGCCAGTTAGTGGCACACAAATTATACTGGATAATGGTCAGGGAGAAGTTACAGGCGTGCTCTTGGACAAATAGGCAAAAGATTAAGAACCTTGGCAAACAGTCTATCCACACTTTAATTTTGATTAAATCCTTACACTCTGAGAATCACTTTACAGTGACACCCCCCCCCCCTTTTTTTTTTATTTTTATAACCTGGTACTTAGGCACTGTTTCTCACCTATTATTAAAATCACATCCAATAGGGTTTGTATCAACATTACCAATTATTCTATGTTTGACTAAAAAAATCTCTGAGCTCCATGTTGCAGCTGTAAATTTTGACATGGTGCCACATGCATTTTAAGTGTTTGACATCATCAGAGACTGCAGAAGGGCTGTTGTTATTCAGACAGATCTCATCAACGAGTTGAGGTAAAAGGTGGGAAGCAAAGCCTGCTTATGCAACACACGAATAGGCTCTGTTCACATCTAGGTGTTTTTGGGCGATTTACTGCTCTAAGCCTCAGCTCAAAAAACGCCCAACAAGACCAATCCCTTTCATTTCAATGGCCTCTGTTCACATCTGAGCTTTCTGTAGCCTTAAGGCCCGTACACACTTGATGGAAATCGGACGAAATATCCTCCGATTTTTCTCTCTTGCTCAGCGTTCATAACCGTTTTTAGTTGACAGTGCATAAATGTTCACGAAATTTCTCATCCGATTTCTTTTTTTGGGACATTTGTTTCCAGACTTCCGGGTTGTCAGCAACTTCAGATCATGCGCGGTCTTTCGTATTTGATTTTTCACGGATGTACTGCATACACATTAAACGAAAATTGGACATCTGGGGACAGACGATAACAATTTTGGTGTTTGTCCCTCCGTTTTTTTTTTTTCGTTGAAAATGTCGGCATCGGCTGCTGAAAGTTGTGTACACACTAGCCGAAAATCGTACGATTTTACCTCGGACGGGAATTTTCGGCAGATTTTCTACTAGTGTGTACCCCACTTTAAGCAAAATGCCCGTCGTTCAAAAAAAGTACATGAGCTGCTAAAAATAGCAACACCTAGATTTGAACGGAGCCTTATGGCTGGCTTCAAGTACATAAATATTGTTCACCTAAGCATGGAAAACACATTTACACCTAGAGAATAAGACCGCTATGCTGCCCTTGATGGGGACATAAATGCATCAAGCCAATAGTTTAACCCTAGTATCTAGAATCTTTTATTGAGCTATGATCACTTATTTAGCAATCATACTAAGCAGAAAAATCTATTGCTTTCAACTATCTATTGTTTTTAGGTAAGTTGCACCATCCATAAGTTTTTGCAGCATTTTACATGCTGTACATTCGCATTTAGTCTGTGTGTGTGTGTGTGTGTGTGTGTGTGTATATGTATGTGTGTATATATATATATATATATATATATATATATATATATATATAATTTGGAGGTACAAAAAAAAAGCAATATTGTAAGAACATGCATTTGTTTAAAGCTGGCCATAGACTGATTCATCTAGTTCAGCATGAAATTTATCTGGTTCAACGTGAATTGGCTAAATTTTGATCCATGCATGGCTGGTTGTACTAAAGTTGATCTTCATTGATAACCAGCCAGTTAGGGTTATTTTTTGGTTCAATCATTGCTGGCGGCTGTAGCTGCCAGCAGTGATCGTTGTTTTACGACAGATGGGAAACTTCCCGCTGTCAGACTCCAATAGCGCAGCAGGAGGGATTCAGTTGATGGAGCAGTTGAGCAATTTGGAAAGAAAATTGAATAATAGATGGCCTGCCTAAGGATTTGAAATAGTTTGAACCACTTTCTGTCATGTTTCAGAGGAAAAAAAGTGATTGCCAGTTGCTATATTTACAGCCAGCAGTATTGTGTTTTAATTTTCTAACAAGGGATGAAAGATGGCGGAGTACAAAGGTTTGTGATTTCAGAGATAGGTTACATGTCATGTCTATCCAAACATTGACTGCAGCATTTCAGTAGGGCTTTCTAGGGAAAGGGGGCAACCATAACTCTGGCAGAAACTTGTGCAAATAACATGAGTACTGATTGCTCTTGTGTTTCTAGTGCCTGTCTGAACTTACTCAAGTACAAGGAACAGGTTGACTTTTCCTGCCAGCCTGCTCAAGCTCATAGTTGTCATAACAACTTTGCTGACCGTATCCTTCCAGGTCTATAATTTTTGTTTCTTCCTCTAATTTCATGACCTGGTAAGAAGCATGAAGCCAGGCTGAGTTATTGCATCACTAGTGAACACGTATTGGAAAATATTCTAGGAGAGCGAAGGGCCTGTCTTACATAGGGTTGCCTACCAGATGTTGATTTTTGACAAACAGTACGACAAAAATGACTGATGGAATTTAGTAGATTTTGCTCAATACCAACAGTATTTTATTATTTATATACCGCATTTATTGGCGTATAACGCACTATTTCCTCCTGAAAATTGAGTGCAAAACATGCGTGTGTGTTATACTGCGATCTATATTAAAAAAAAAAAAAAAAAAAGGCAATTGGGGGAGGGCGCTAGGCAGGGCCGATCATGAGCGGGTGCACAGAGTGGCAGAGGGGGGGCAGGCGGGGCCGAGTTAAAGGAAAGGCGAACGTTGCTGGATTACTCTCACTTACCTGGTGGTTGCTGTCATACGAAATTCCCCCTCCTATGATAGATGGCACACTGGCCCAATGCTGGGATGTGTGACGTCAATCATAGGTGCCGGTCCAGGAGGTGGGACTTCAGATGACAGAGACCGCCGGGTAAGTGGGAGATATGCGCTCTGTGTAATCTCCCCTGTGTAAAGGGTACTGGCGAGGCTGCATTGATAGACACTGCACTGGTTAGCCTGCATTCATGGGCTCTG